>NC_041388.1:322125163-322194612 GCF_002162155.2 Triticum dicoccoides
AGGGGGAGGTCGCGTTTTATGCATCAAAGACTGATACAAACCATGCTTCGATATAAACTTGCATTCAAATATTTAAATTGGAGAACATGTTGTCTACAATCCACACATGAACGGATATATGCGTATATCAAACAAGTTCATTAATTTGACTTTCAACATGTTCATGGAGTACTATAATACTGTACAACATGCTATTCGATTGAGGTGTTCAATTTTGGATTTAGTTCACTATTTTGACCTGGTGAACGAGCTATTTCATTGAATCGAGATATTTCATTTTGGGTTTGATTCCCGTTTTTGAGTGGGTCAACTATTTGTCATATAGTAAATCGCTGGCAACGAGCATGTAGAAACACATTACTCCCAAGCATCACCTCTCCATCTAAAAAAGAAGTGGCAAGCTAATATTTCTAAATTTGAGTCGAATCGACTTAGTAAGGTAGACGTGGATGCTCGTTCTCCCAAATTTTGAACGAACCGTTAAACATCCTCTGCTTGGTGGAATTCGCCCGAGCAAATAAATGGGAGACGCGAAATTACCGTCCTATGTGGGAGACACATTAATTGGCCCGTTGTGCATCAAGGGTAGGTTCGTAACTTCATCCAAGCGCGCCTTCTCCTAGGCCGAAATGACATGTGCCAAATAATTCATAAACCATGGTCAGCAAAACACGCTCTCCTCGCCCGAAATAGCTCGCGCCCACTATTTCAAAACATGCTCTCCTCGCCCGAAATCGCTCGCACCCACTATATTTTAAAACACACCCTCCTCGCCCGAAATCTCTCCCGCCCACTATTTGGGGAGAAGCAAAGTTACTCTACTATCCCCGACCCTCAGTACACAGACCCAAGCCGAGAAGCCTAAAGGCAGGGGTAGAACTATAACTCCCCCTCACATTTCAGACAAATGCGTCTGTAAAATGTGGTTCCACTCCCCTCCCAATCCCCCCCATTCATACCTCGTGGGTGCCAAATCACCTTCTCCCCGGAAGCTCCCTTCTCCCGAGCCGCGAAACCTTAGCCCCTCCTCCATGGTGCCCCCACCGCACCAATTTCACAGCCGCCCTCCTCCCTAATGTCGGAGACGCTATCCATTTGTCACCTTGCACTGGGTCGTGTGCCTCTTACTCTGTGCTGCTGGAGCTGCCTCGACGACGGCCGCGTGAACCGTACCGGAGCCGATTCACCCCCGCCATTTTTCATGGTACCAGAGCGGCTCCAACTTCGGATCCGTCTAGAGTCCCGGTGCTGCTTCCCCGCAGCCGTCAACCGTCGCTACATCGCTATTTCCCTACCGCCGGTGGCCACCGCAACCGCGCCGGCCTCACCGACTCGGCAGCTGGACCTGCCTACTTCACCATGCCGCCATATAGGTCGCACCCTCATCTCAAATCACTTTATTTAGGTGTCAGTTGTCTGAATTTTTATTCTGGGCCAATCGATTCCCAATGGGAAGCAACACCCCTCAAGGCAGCGGAGCTCCTAGGCTGCCGGTTGGCTGGTGTCTAACGTAAGGGTATGGGGCCGCAAGTTCACCGTGGAAGCAGTGCTTAGATGGCTATCTTAGAGTTGTGTGGGTTCAAGGTACTACCGCCGCCGGATCTGGATGACGGGGAGTCTTTGTGGATTGGCCCGGGGGCGGCGCAACCACGGCAATGCGGTGCAGCGGGGACGTGGTGTTGGCCTGGGCCACGGACGGCGAAGGCAAGCTGCTCTGCCGTTGGTCGCTGGCTCTTCGGGGAAGATTCCTAACAGTGTCAGCCGGGAGGCACAAGACGGCCATCAAGCCATCCGGCGTAGATCGGACAGTACCAAAATAAAATAAAATCGTGTGACCCCAATTTAGTCTCAGTCAATACACGTGTGACCACTATCGTACCTTGTTGTTGATCTCTTAGTGTATTTCTTCAGATCAAAGAGATGTGTCATTCTTAATATTATGCGTTATCTGCATCTTCAGCCACACCGTCTTCCGACTCACCGCAGCTGCTCCAACAAGGGAAGCATACACCAGAAGGGAGCTATAGTCCCCACTCAACAGTTCCCTGCATCGAATGCATGTGCCCGACATGGACAGCCACAACAACTGCAGGGCCATCGACAAGTCAGCACATGATGCTCACTCCTATGGATGGCGGCCAGATAGGTTGTACCCTCATCTTACTTGTGTGCAACATTTATGGCTTTGTTATTCATCTAAGCATGGAAAATAGATTATCACATTTCACTGTATATTAATGTTGATCTCTTACGGGTCTTGTTTGGGAGTTAACGTTGTTCCATAGTTCAACTAAGATACTTGTTCTTTAGGTAACGTTGTTCTATAGTTATCATCCATCAGCCAATGCTATCCCACAGGCTGGTGATTATAGTATTATACCACTTCTAGTATTACCTATGTTGTTCTTTAATACTATGTGTGCCATCTAGTTAATCTCGAGTACAAACGATACATATTTTGTAGCTTTCATCTGTGTTCTCCCTTTAGTTTTTGAGACTTGTTGCTGCTAGTTAACCCCAGTCCTACTATTTATGTCGTCTCCTACAGGCACTCATTACATAAATCTAACTACTAGTTGTCTTCCATGCATGTCAGATATAATTGCACACACTGATATATCCACAAGAACCTCACTGAGCAATGTAAAGGCCAATAAACTTGATGTCAATGATACCCAATATGATGGAACATGTAAAGGCAGTTCTTCAGAAGACTTGCAGAAAGAGGTTGAATCCTCTTCACCCCACAAGGTCCTTGCTCTAACTTGGCCTGTGATATGGGTACAACATGCATATAATGTCCTGGAGTGTATCTACTCCGTTGCAATGCCATGTGCTTAGCATGCTGATCATGCATGTAAATATGTCATGCCTTCCTGTTTTTCAGTACCTATTCCATTCATGATAACATGTTTTTAAATTCAAGTACTGTCATTCTACTCTATCGCAATGTCATCTGCTTAATTTGGACATCATGCTTCTGATATCTTATGCATTGTTATTCATCAGTATGTACTTCATCTGTCTACCATACCATGTTTTTTTACATTGAAGTGATGTTCTAGTGCTCTGTTCAATGCCATCTTAGTTTCCCAATTATACACGTGTATGTTGCCTTAGTTTTTTCTGTATATATTCCGCTAGCATACAGTTTTACATTCAACTAGTGTTTTTTTACTGTGTTGTCCTGTTGTATCCCTAGTTCTTACACCATACTCCCTCCGTCCGGATTACATGTTGCCGAAATGGATAAAAAGGATGTATCTAGAACTGAAATACGCCTAGACCCATCCATTTTTTTCCGGATGGAGGGAATACATGTCAATATGTCATGTCTTTCTATTCTTCAGCACCTATTCCATCTCTCTGTTGTAGCATGTTTTATAATTGAAGCACCATTCTTCTATACAAGGCATGCAAGGGGAAGACGACTATGTTAGAATCTGAAGGGTTACAAACCAGCTCTTTGCAAAAGATCCAAACACCAGGAGATAATAAACCAACTCGAGTTTTTATAGATACTACTCCAGCACAGAGAAACCCAACTCCTACTGATAATAAGCACATTCCAGTGGCCAAAGAACTAGTCCGCTCCAGTCCAGCAAA
This sequence comes from Triticum dicoccoides, assembly GCF_002162155.2. Lineage (NCBI taxonomy): Eukaryota > Viridiplantae > Streptophyta > Magnoliopsida > Poales > Poaceae > Triticum > Triticum dicoccoides. Next base: position 322,128,770 of record NC_041388.1, read on the forward strand.
TATGTCAACTCCATTCTAAGAAGCGTGTGCATATCCTTGCATCATGAAATTTTATAGCATGATGATCATATTTTCTACATGTTTCTTACCCATCTCTCTTTTAGAAAATAAGCTTAACAGATAGAATAATTTCTGCACTGGTATCGTTTGTGAGGAAAGATTCTTGCAGGAACTCTCTGTACTCCAATGCAGATGTAAGTACCTGTTGTATATCACTATATTTTTACATCAGCATGTATTTTGTTAATCGGCGTGAATCCAACCTTTATCTGATCTAAATTTAGTTGTAGCAAAATGTATGATTAAAGGCCACAATGTTGATTTTTGTAAGGAAAACTGCATGGTAGTTTTGCATCCTGAGCTGCATGAGTGTACTATCTCATATCAGTGGGTTTGCTTACTTTAGTTCTGCAGTGGGTTTTCAGTGTTTTTTTACTCGTATCCCTAGCTCTTACATCATAATCCCTCCGTCCGGATTACATGTCGCAGAAATGGATAAAACTGGATGTATCTAGAACTGAAATACGCCGAGACCCATCCATTTATTTTCGGATGGAGGGAATACATGTCAATATGTCATGCCTTTCTATTCTTCAGTACCTATTCCATCTCTGCTGTAGCATGTTTTATAATTGAAGCACCATTCTTCTATATAAGGCATGCAAGGGGAAGACGGCTATGTTATAATCTGAAGGGTTACAAACCAGGTCTTTGCAAAACATCCAAACACCAGGAGATAATAAACCAACTCCATTTTTCATAGATACTACTCCAGCACGGAGAAACCCAACTCCCACTGATAATAAGCAGATTCCATTGGCCAAAGAACTAGTCCGCTCTAGTCCAGCAAAAGAATGTCAACTCCATTCTAAGAAGCGTGTGCGTATCCTCGCATCATGAAATTTTATAGCATTCAGATCATATTTTCTACATGTTTCTTACCCATCTCTCTTTTAGAAAATAAGGTTAAATGATAGAAGATTTCCTTCATTGGGATTGTATTCGAGGAAAATATCTTGCGGGGATTCTCTGTGCTCCAATGCTGATCTAAGTACCTGTTGTATATCACTATATTTTTACATCAGCGTGTATTTTGTTAATCGGCGTGAATCCAACCTTTGTCTGATCTAAAATTAGTTGTAGCAAAATGTTAAAGGCGCCAATGTTGATTTTTGTAAAGAAAACTGCCTGGTAGTTTTGCATACTGAGCTAATGAGTGTACTATCTCATATCATGCACATTACTGAATTGTAGTGCTGCTCTGATTGCCCATTCATTCATTGTGTCAATGTTGCTTTCGTATTACCTTACTTGGCTGATGATAGTTGTGCCATATTGTGTTAATTTGGTTTTGGCTAGTTGCCCAAACATTCGTTGTGCCAATGTTGCTTTCCTATTATCTAACTTGGCCAATGATAGCAATGCTAGTGTCTTAATTTGGTGCAGGCTGCTGAAGATAAGAAGACAAACTCTGAAAATAGCAAGGCAACCCCATTGTTTCTTTCCAATAAATCTAGGCCAGGTAATATGCCAATAACTCATGATTAATCTATTTGGTTCTCCTCCTAATTTATGTTATGATGCAGTGGTCGAGACACTCTCCACTATCAATAATACAAGCCTACCAAAATCGCCATCCGAATCTGTTCAGTATCCTTTGTCTCGAATGCAACGGAAAAATGTATGTTTGTGAACCAATTAATGGCTGAAGAATGATGGAAATGGTGGAGGAATCAGAGGTGCAGAGTCATGCGACACAACAACTGATCAATGTTTTCAGAGACAGTGTAGCAAAGCAGCAAGAACTTGCCCACATGCTTATGGGCGTCATCCGTGCTGAGGTTGCAGATTGTGACGTTGTAGATCGTTAGGTTATGTTCATTTATTTGCACTAGCATCAATCTTCGATTGCCTAGTGGATGTAATTTCCTGTAATATATGTTGGATGTGCAACGTTTTTCCCTGTATGTCGTACCTTTGCTTGATCGGTTTTGGTCCTGTGCATAATTGCTCGTCGTAATGGGCTCAAATTATCTAATTTGGCCTAAAGACATGTACAAACTTTAGTGGGACCATTAAGTTAATGGGTCGTTACCAGGACGAAAGTTAATGGTCGGCCCTCTTAATTCCCGGGTCGTTAATAGGCTGACACCAAAGCGGGCAACAGGTGGGCCCAATTGATTTCACGGGCCATTAACAGGCTGTTACTAAGTTCGGGCTACATATGGCAACTATACTGTGGGCCTTTAGCAGGCCGAAAGAGACAGCGGGCTTGTACTGGACCATGAAGAGCATGGGCCGCTAAGAGGCCGAAAGTCGGGTCATATTGTAAATGGCCCAACTGTGTTGTGGGCCTTTAGCAGGCCGAAAGAGAAATCGGGCTGGTATTGGACCATGAAGGGCATGGGCCGTTAAAAGGCCAAAACTCGGGTCCGACTACAAATGGCCCAACTCATTTATGGTCTGTTAATAGGCTGAAAGGCACACAGGGCCGGGAATTGGCCCAACACTTAAATGTGTCGCTAAAAGGCCAAAACTCAGGTCCGACTACAAATGGCCAACAGATATATGGGCCGTCACCAGGATGAAAGACACACCGGGCCGGAAATTGGCCCTACACTTAAATGGGTCACAAAAAGGCCGAAACTCAGGTCCGACTACAAATGGCCAAACTGATTTATGGGCTGTCAACAGGCTGAAAGACACACCGGGCCGAAAATTAGCCCAATATTTAAATGGGTCGCTAAAAGGCCGAAAGATGTACATCATGAAAATTGGCCCATCCACTGAATGGGCCGTTAACAGGGTGAAATCTCATCGGGCCGATATTGAGCCCAAATATATAGCGGGCTGTTAACGGGCTCGAACTGACGATGTGCTGCGATGGTGTCAAATCTTTAACGGGCTGTTGAAGGTCCGAATTGGCACATCTCATATGGGCCATGGGCTTAAGTGGACCTGACACAAGTAGGCCTTATATGGGCCGGCATGCTATTTTTTTCTGGGCCGGCCTTTTTCACCGGAATGGGCCACTGTTGGTCCATGCCACATGTCGACCTATCATAGGCGACTCCTATCCAATGAGTGGATGACATCTGTCCCAACAGTGAGGCAACACGTGTTTCCTCCGGCCAATGATGATTTTACACGTGGAAAATCCCCATTGGTCTGGGCTGTTAACGGGTTATCGGATCCAAAATCGGACCCGGTAGTTTAACAACGTTCCGTTATGGTGGATGCCACGTGTCGGTCACCCTTGATGAAAGCACTTCTATGACGTGCGATTTATCGTCATGGAAGTGGACACTTCCGTGATGATAATTTTGGTAATGTCATGGAACACTTCTACGACGGCACAGGTATGACTATCTTGATTCTGTCATAAATTTGTCATGGATGTACATGCATGACAGAAAACGTGACTTATTGTGACAAACACGTATCATCACGGAAGTGTACTTTTTTTGTAGTGAACAGATTTCTCTAATGAACTACTTTCCAATTCTAGAGAAGGTACAATTACCTCATCAAGTTCTACTTTCCTCCCACTCACTTCTTTCGAGAGAAACTCATTCTCTAGAAAGGATCCATTCTTAGCAACAAAAATCTTGCCTTCGGATCTGTGATAGAAGGTGTACCCAACAGTTTCCTTTGGGTATCCTATGAAGTCGCATTTCTCCGATTTGTCTTCGAGCTATCAGGTTGAAGCTTTTTTCACATAAGCATCATAGCCCCAAACTTCAAGAAACGACAGCTTAGGTTTCTTGCTAAACCACAGTTCATATGGTGTCGTCTCAACGGATTTAGATGGTGCCCTATTTAACGTGAATGCAGTTGTCTCTAATGCATAACCCCAAAACGATAGTGGTAAATTGGTAAGAGACATCATAAATCGCACCATATCTAATAAAGTACAGTTATGATGTTTGGACACACCATTATGCTATGGTGTTCCAGGTGGCATGAGTTTGTGAAACTATTCCACATTGTTTTGATTGAAGGCCAAACTCGTAACTCAAATATTCTCCTCCACGATTAGATCATAGAAACTTTATTTTCTTGTTACGATGATTTTCCACTTCACTATGAAATTCTTTAAACTTTTCAAATGTTTCAGACTTATTTTTCATCAAGTAGATATACCCATATCTGCTCAAATCATCTGTGAAGGTCAGAAAATAATGATACCCACCGCGAGCATCAACACTCATTGGAACACATACATCAGTATGTATTATTTCCAATAAGTCAGTTGCTCGCTCCATTGTTTTGGAGAACGGAGTCTTAGTCATCTTGCCCATGAGGCATGGTTCACAAGCATCAAGTGATTCATAATCAAGTGATTCCAAAAGTCCATCAGCATGGAGTATCTTCATGCACTTTACACCAATATGACCTAAACGGCAATGCCACATATAAGTTGCATTATCATCATTAACTTTGCATCTTTTGGCTTCAATATTATGAATATGTGTATCACTATGATCGAGATTAATAAACCATTTATATTGAGTGTATGACCATTGAAGGTTTTATTCATGTAAATAGAACAACAATTATTCATAGAGTATGCAGCCTGGGGTGGTGCCAGGGTGTCTTGGACGGCGCCTTTGTATATTCTGGGAGCCAACTTTGCTGAACAGATGCCCCAAGATGAAGACTGGATGCCCATCAATGGCAATCCTCATCCTCTTCCTAGCGTGCCCTTTCCGGAGTTGCCACCCTTCATTCTGCCTCCATTCCCTGCTCTAGGATGGAACGATGTGCCGCCACCTCTGCCTGCGCATACTGAGGTACACGAGGACAATTGGGGCAATTGGGATGAGCCTGCTGCGGAACCAGCTATTGAGGATCAGGAATCCATGGTGTTGAATGCCTCTGCTCAACAAAGTTCTGTCCAGCCAAGCTCAGATGTGCAGCCTCAGGTGCCCCCTGCACCTATTCTGATTGATGGAGCTGAACCTGAAAACGAAAATGATCTGATGGAGATTGCCCCGGACTTGGAAGATGCTAGAAATTGGGCACTTGTGGTTTATCAACCTCCAGTCATTGATGTCCAAGCTCTTGATCAACCTGCGATTAAGGTCCCTTTTGGTCCCCCTCTGCCCCCTGAAATGATATCGAGGCGATCTTTTGAGAATTTGCTGAATGCACCAGTGGTGTTTGAGTTGCCAAAACCTTTGCTGCCTAAACCTCTGTCGCATATCACTTTGCCAAAGAGAAGCTGGGACTTTGCTTTTTAGCTTCCTGATCTTCCTCTGCTGACGTGGAAAGAGCCTGAACCTGTTTGACCAGTGGCTAGAGATTTATTTGTAGATGACGCTGACAGGGCTACGCCTGATGTGGTCCCTTCTTCGCCTGCGCGCGCAAGAACAAGGAGGCCTCGCAAAACTCTGGCGCCAACACCGCTAGTTGAAACGTCTGTTCGAAGATGTACCAGAAGTTCGGCCAGCGTGATGGGTTTAAGCCCACTTTCCATGAGCTGGTTTTGCAGCCCAAGAAGAAGAAGCCCAAGGCCAAGCCCATTTCTGGTGAGATGCCTAAGGACCCTGCATATGAAGATGTTCCTCCTCCTACTCCCGTCAGTCATCTGCAAGCTATTGGCAAGGAGCTGGAAATTGATGCAGCTCTGCTCACTGAGGATGCACTTATGGTGGACCCTACTGCTGTTGCCAACCAAGCCTCCAATGATTAGTGTGCTCCTCAAGTGTTGGGTTTTGCAAGCCCATAAATTTGCTTCCTGCATGTCTTTATTTTCTGAACTTTGGTTATGTAATAATGTGGGTTCAGACCTTAATGTGGCTTTTGGACATATGGCACTGTGTGTCATGTGGTTTGGAGACTCGTTTATGATCTTTATTTATGAATTCTCAATGTAGAAGCTGGAATGTCCTGTGCTGGAATGTCAGGGGTTTAAACTTTGAAACTAGGCAAAGAGTTGTCAGACAAAAGATTGATGAAAGTCAGTGTGCAATAGCTTGTTTGCAAGAAACTAAATGTGCTTCTTTTGATTCCAGAACAATTAAAAGCTTTTGCCCTAAGAGATTTGACAGCTTTGCTTTCTCTCCCTCTTTGGGGGCCTCCGGTGGAATCCTAGTTGTTTGGAACTCATCTATTTTTTAGGGGACCTTATTGGAAATCCAACAATTTGCAGTGGTGATTGAATTTGTTTCTAGGCAAAATAATGAGAGGTGGACTCTTGTTGTTGTTTATGGTCCTTGTCAGGGGGAAGCTAGGGATAATTTTGTTAATTGGCTGTACCACCTGAATATTCCTGTGGATGAAAATTGGCTGCTTCTGGGGGACTTTAACTTCCTGCGTTCTTTGGATAATAGAAACTTGCCTGGTGGAGACTTGAATGACATGTTCATCTTTAATGAGATTATAGGGCACTTAGGTCTTTTGGAGTTTCCCATCAAAGGAAGATCCTACACTTGGTCCAATATGCAGGATAATCCACTCCTTGAGCAGCTAGACTGGTTTTTCACCTCTGTTGATTGGATATCTGACTATCCCATGACTGAGGTGCTGCCTCTTGCAAAAACTGCATCTGACCATGTGCCTTGTGTGGTTACAATCAAAACTTCTATTCCCAAGTCTAATATTTTTAGGTTTGAGAATTATTGGTTGGAGCTAGAGGGTTTTATGGATTGTGTTGACTCCTCATGGCAAAAACAATCCAGAAAGGGACACATTACTGCTAGAATAGCTGACAAATTTAAATCCTTGAGAATGTGTCTCAAGAGATGGCAGAAGAACATCTCTAAACTGAAAATTCTTGTCTGTAAATGTAATAAGGTTATTCTGCTATTGGATGAGCTTGAGGAGTTCAGACCACTATATAGACATGAATCTAATTTTAGGAAAGTGGTCAAAAATCATGTGGAGAAATTGCTCCACCTTCAATGTCTTTATTGGGAGAAAAGATGTACTATCAGATATATAAAAGTGGGAGGTGAGAACACCAAGTTCTTTCATGCTATGGCTATTGAGAGGCATATAAGGAACTCTATTGCCAGCTTAAAATTACCTGATGGCTCTATAGTGACTGATCACTCTCAAATGGAGGGCATTATATGGAATTGTTTTAAAAACAGAATGGGTTCTTCCAGGGGAATCCACATGGGTTTTGATCTTTCCTCCCTAATTGTTCCAGTGGATGGTTTAGATGTTCTCACTAAGCCTTTTGAGGAGGAAATGGACAAGATTGTCAAGCATATGCCAGTTGATAAAGCTCCGGGCCCAGATGGTTTTAATGGTCTCTTTTTCAAAAGGTGCTGGCACATTATTTCTCATGATTTTTATGAACTGGCCCAGGCTTTCTTTGATGGTACTGCTCATCTGGAGAATATCAATGATTCATATATCACTCTGGTGCCTAAAAAGCCTTCACCTGAAGAGGTGGGGGATTTCAGACCTATTTCTTTAACAGGAATGGGTCTTAAGTTTCTCTCCAAGATGGCAGCCAATAGGTTTCAAGAGGTGATAATGCAGTGTGTTCACAAGAACCAGTATGGGTTCATAAAAAGCAGAACTATTCAGGACTGTATTGGATGGACTTTTGAGTATTTGCACCAGTGTCACCAGTCCAAGAGGCAAATTGTTATTCTTAAATTGGATTTTGAGAAGGCTTTTGATTCTCTTGAGCATGAGGCAATTGTACAAATATTGAGGTATAAGGGCTTCAATGAAAAGTGGATTCTTTGGATGAAGCAGCTTTTGTCCACAGGTACCTCATCTGTTCTACTTAATGGAGTTCCTGGTAGGAAATTCATATGTAAAAAGGGTGTCAGACAGGGTGATCCAGTCTCTCCCCTCCTTTTTGTCCTAGCTGCTGACCTCCTGCAGATTGTAATTAATGACATGTTCAGAAGGGGCATTCTTCATCTCCCTATACCTTGCCATGACCAGGATTATCCTGTGATTCAGTATGCTGATGATACTTTGATTATATTGCCTGCTGACAAGGGCCAACTGTTAGCTCTGAAAGACATGCTCAAGGTTTTCTCTGTGTCTACTGGCCTTGATGTGAATTATCATAAATCTTTTATTATTCCCATCAATGTGGACACTGCTGTCATGACAGAATTAGCTGCTGCTTTTGGATGCCAGATTGGGAAAATGCCATTTACTTACCTTGGGTTGCCAGTAGGTACTACTAGGCCCAAAATGGTGGATTTCTTGCCTCTGGTGGACTGCATGGAGAGGAGAATGATAGCTAGCTCCTCATTTTTAAATCAGGGGGAAAGATTGCAGTTTCTGGACTCTGCCTTGTCTTCTATGCCCATCTTCTTCCTTTCCAGTTTAGCTATTCCTGCTGGAATTTTAAAGCAATTTGAGAGAATTCGGAGACAATGCCTCTGGAGGAAGAATAGGGGTGAGCCTGCCCCTTCTCTTGCCGCTTGGGACCTTATTTGCAGACCAAAAAGCAAGGGAGGCCTTGGTATTCTTAATCTGGGTGTACAAAATGTGGCTCTTCTGCTCAAACATGCAAATAACTTCCTTAATAAAAAGGATCTTCCATGGGTGTCATTAATTTGGGACTCCTACTATCATGGCAGAGTACCTCAAGGAACTTCTGATTGTGCCTCTTTCTGGTGGAAGGATATATGCAAGGTCATGCAAAACTTTAGGGAGTGTGCTTGGGTTCAGATCAATGAAGGAGACACTGCCCTCATGTGGTCACACAAATGGCAGCTTCATGATCAGGTCTCTACTCTCCAATTCAGATTCCCTCGGCTCTTTTCTTATGTTAAGGACCCCTGGATCACTGTTAAAGAGTTTTTGGACTCTTAGGACATGTTTCAACACTTCCACCTACCTTTGTCCAGTCGGGCTTTTGATGACCTGGTCACTCTTCAATCATTGTTGGAGGGCCATAATAGAGTAACTGGGTCCAAGGATATTTGGTTTTGGAGTGGCACTGCCAAGGGTTATTCACCAAAGTTGTTTTACTCCCACACTTTTGTGTCTCAGTCCTTCAACCCTTTGACAGCTTGGATCTGGAAGTCCTCATGTACAATGAAAATAAAAGTTTTTGCTTGGATGCTTATTATGGATAGGTTGAATGCCAAGGACATGGTGGAAAGGAGGCATTGGCATTTGGAGGATGGAGTAAATTGTGTTCTTTTCCCTTTGCAGACTAGGGAAACGAGAGATCATTTGTTCTTTAATTGCAATTTTAGTGTCAGAGTTTGGAACTACTTGCAAATTGATTGGTCATCTGGTGACTCTATGGCTGAGTTGGTTATCAATGCTAGCAGGAGCTTCAGGAAACCCTTCTTCACCGAAGTGGTCTTTATAGCATGCTGGAATATCTGGATTCTCAGGAATGCTAAGGTCTTCAGGCATGAGAGAGCTGGATTCAATAAATGGAGAAGAGCATTCATCCATGATATTGCATTAATGCAATATAGGGTCAAGCCTCCTTATAAGGATGATCTCCTTAGATGGATCTCATTTCTGCCACCTTGAGGCTTGTAGTTTTAACTTCTCACTTACCTAGAATAGCTTGATTACCTCTTGTAATCCCCCTTTGTACTTGTACTTGCTCTCCCTTTTAATAAAGTTTTGATATGCTGTGGGGGTTTTCCCCTATAGTTCCCAGTCAAAAAAAACAATTATTCTTTGACTTAAATGAATAACTGTATTGCAATAAACATGATTCAATCATATTCATGCTCAACGCAAACACCAAATAGCATTTATTTTAGGTTCAACACTAATCCCAAAGGTAAAGGGAGTGTGCGATGGTGATCTTATCAACCTTGGAATCACTTCCAACTCACATCATCACCTTGCCCTTAACTAGTCTCTATTTATTTTGCAACTCTTGTTTTGAGTTACTACTCTTAGCAACTGAACCAGTATCAAATACTAAAGGGTTGCTATAAACACTAGTAAAGTACACATCAATAACATGTATATCAAATATACCTTTGTTCACTTTGCCATCCTTCTTATCCGCCAAGTATCTAGGGCAGTTCCACTTTCAATGACCATTTCCTTTGTACTAGAAGCACTCAGTTTCAGGCTTGAGTCTAGCTTTGGGCTTCTTCATGGGAGTGGCAACTTACTTGCCATTCTTCTTGAAGTTCCCTTTCCTTTTCTTGCCCTTTTACTTGAAACAAGTGGTCTTGTCAACCATCAACACTTGATGCTTTTCTTGATTTCTACCTTCACTGATTTCAGCATCGCAAAGAGCTCGGGAATTGTCTTGTTCATCCCTTGCATATTATAGTTCATCACGAAGTTCTAGTAACTTGGTGATAGTGACTAGAGAACTTTGTCAATCACTATCTTATCTGGAAGATTAACTCCCACTTCATTCAAGCGATTGTAGTACTCAGACATTCTGAGCACATGCTCACTGGTTGAGCTATTCTCCTCCATCTTGTAGGCAAAATACTTGTCAGAGGTCTCATACCTCTCGACTCGGGCATGAGTCTGAAATACAAATGTCAGCTCTTGGAACATCTTATATGCTCCATGTTGTTCAAAACGTTTTTGAAGTCCCGGTTCTAAGCCGTAAAGCATGGTGCACTAAACTATCAAGTAGTCATCATACCGAGCTTGCCAAACGTTCATAACGTCTGCATCTACTCCTGCAATAGGTCCGTCACCTAGTGGTGCATCAAGGACATAATACTTCTATGCAGCAATGAGGATAATCCTCAGATCACGGAGCTAGTCCGCATCATTGCTACTAACATCGTTCAACTTATTTTTCTCTAGGAACATATCAAAAATAAAATAGGGGAGGTATACGTGAGCTATTGATCTACAACAACATAGATATGCAAAAAATACTATCAGGTACTAAGTTCATGATAATTTAAAGTTCAATTAATTATATTACTTAAGAACTCCCACTTAGATAGACATCCCTCTAATCATCTAATTGATCACGTGATCCATATCAACTAAACCATGTCCGATCATCACATGAGATGGAGAAGTTTTCAATGGTGAACATCACTATGTTGATCATATCTACTACATAATTCACGCTCGACCTTTCGACCTCAGTGTTCCGAGGCCATATCTGCATATGCTAGGCTCGTCAAGTTTAACTCGAGTATTCTGCATGTGCAAAACTGGCTTGCACCCGTTGTATGTGAACGTAGAGCTTGTCACACCCGATCATCACGTGGTGTGTCAGCACGAAGAACTGTCGTAATGGTGCATACTCACGGAGAACAATTATACCTTGAAATTTTTAGTAAGGGATCATCTCATAATGCTACCGTCATACTAAGCAAAATAAGATGCATAAAAGATAAACACCACATGCAATCAAAATATGTGACATGATATGGCCATCATCATCTTGCACCTTTGATCTCCATCTCCAAAGTGTCGTTATGATCTCTATTATCACCGACATGACACCATGATCTCCATCATCTTGATCTTTATCAACGTGTCATCGCATGGTCGTCTCGCCAACTATTGCTTTTGCAACTATTGCTATCGCATAGCGATAATGTAAAGCAATTATATGGCGCTTGCATCTTATGCAATAAAGAGACAACCATAAGGCTCTTGCCAGTTACCGATAACTTCAACAAAACATGATCATCTCATACAACAATTTATATCTCATCACGTCTTGACCATATCACATCACAACATGCCCTGCAAAAACAAGTTAGATGTCCTCTACTTTGTTGTTGCAAGTTTTACGTGGCTTCTATGGGCTTCTAGCAAGAACCGTTCTTAACTACACATCAAAACCACAACGATTTTTTGTCAAGTGTGTTGTTTTAACCTTCAACAAGGACCAGGTGTAGTCAAACTCGATTCAACTAAAGCTGGAGAAACAGACACCCACTAGCCACATGTGTGCGAAGAATGGCGGTAGAACCAGTCTCATGAACGCGGTCATGTAATGTCGGTCTGGGCCGCTTCATCCAACAATACCGCCGAATCAAAGTATGACATGCTGGTAAGCAGTATGACTATTATCGCCCACAACTCTTTGTGTTCTACTCGTGCATATAACATCAACGCATAGACCTGGCTCGGATGCCACTAATGGGGAACACAGTATTTCAAAAAAATTCCTACAATCACGCAAGATCTATCTAGGAGATACATAGCAACGAGAGGGGAGAGTGTGTCTACGTACCCTCGTAGACCGAAAGCGGAAGCGTTAAGTAACGCGGTTGATGTACTCGAACGTCTTCGTGATCCAACCGATCAAGTACCGAACGCACGGCACCTCCGCGATCTGCACACGTTCAGCTCGGTGACGTCCCTCGTACTCTTGATCCAGCTGAGGCCGAGGGTGAGTTGCGTCAGCACGACAGCGTGTTGACGGTGATGATGAAGTTACCGACACAGGGCTTCGCCTAAGCACTACGACAATATGACCGAGGTGGAAAACTGTGGAGGGGGGCACCGCACACGGCTAAAGATCAACTTGTGTGTCTATGGGGTGCCCTCCTCCCCCGTATATAAAGGAGGGGAGGAGGAGGAGGGCCGGCCACAAGGGGCGCGCCCAAAGGGGGGATTCCTACTCCTAGTAGGAGTAGGTTTCCCCCTTTCCTAGTCCAAGTAGGAGAAAAAGGAAGGAGAGGAGATGGAGAAGGAAAGAGGAGGGTGCCGCCCCCTCCCTAGTCCAATTCGGACCAGCCCATGGGGGGCACGGCCTCCCCTTGTGGCCCTTCTCTCCTTTCCACTAAGGCCCATGAAGGCCCAATACTTCCCCCGGGGAATTCCCGTAACTCTCTGGTACTCCGGAAAATACCCGAACCACTTAGAACCTTTTTGTTGTCCGAATATAGCCTTCCAATATATTGATCTTTACATCTCAACCATTTCGAGACTCCTCGTCATGTCCATGATCTCATTCGGGACTCCAAACAAACTTCGGTCATCAAATCACATAACTCATAATACAAATCGTCATCAAACGTTAAGCGTGCGGACCCTACGGGTTTGAGAACTATGTAGAAATGCCCGAGACACATCTCTGGTCAATGACCAATAGCGGAACCTGGATGCTCATATTGGCTCCTACATATTCTACGAAGATCTTTATCGGTCAAACCGCATAACAACATACGTTGTTCCCTTGGTCATCGGTATGTTATTTTCCCGAGATTCGGTCGTCGGTATCATCATACCTAGTTCAACCTCATTATCGGCAAGTATCTTTACTCGTTCTGTAATGCATCATCTCATAACTAACTCATTAGTCACATTGATTGCAAGGCTTATAGTGATGTGCATTACCGAGAGGGCACAGAGATACCTCTCCAACAATCGGAGTAACAAATCCTAATCTCGATCTATGACAACTCAACAAACACCATCAGAGACACCTGTATAGAATCTTTATAATCACCTGGTTACGTTGTGACGTTTGATAGCACACTAAGTGTTCCTCCGGTATTCAGGAGTTGCATAATCTCATAGTCATAGGAACATGTATAAGTCATGAAGAAAGCAATATCAATAAACTAAACAATCATAGTGCTAAGCTAACGGATGGGTCTTGTCCATCACATCATTCTCTAATGATGTGATCCCGTTCATCAAACAACAACACATGTCTATGGCTAGGAAACTTAACCATCTTTGATTAACGAGCTAGTCTAGTAGAGGCATACTAGGGACACTCTATTTGTCTATGTATTCACACATGTACTAAGTTTCCGGTTAATACAATTCTAGCATGAATAAGAAACATTTATCATGATATAAGGAAATATAAATAACAACTTTACTATTGCCTCTAGGGCATATTTCCTTCAGCAGGATCTGGACGAAACATTTGCCAACCTACGCAAGATCAACCTCAAGCTCAACCCAGAGAAGTGTGTGTTCGGCGTCCCATCCGGCAAACTTCTTGGGTTCTTTGTGTCTCAACATGGACTCGAAGCAAATCCCGACAAGATCAAAGAAATTGAGCAGATTGAGGTGCCAAGACGAGTCAAAGATGTCTGTAGGCTTGCCGGTTGTGTTGATGCTCTAAGTAGGTTCATCTCCAAATCTGCTGAGGGCGCCCTCCTCTTCTTCAAAGTTTTGAAGAAGGTGGGTCCAATGAAATGGACTCCGGAGGCTGAGGCAGCGCTAGAAGATTTTAAGTACCTCTCCTCCATGCTGATACTAGTAGCACCTAAACCGCAAGAGCCGTTGCTGCTGTACCTAGCGGCAACAAATCAAGTGGTTAGTGTTGCGCTAGTGGCATAGAGAGAATTTGAGGAAGAAGTAGCAGTAGCAGTAGAGCTTTCGGGTGATGAGCCAGAGCTCTCCCCGGCAGGGCCTAATGCCGGCAAGGTAGAACCCCCGGCGAAGCCTGGTCCCGGCAAGACGGAGTCCGCACAAGCAGGCGAAGTCGAACAGAAGAAGAAGGTGGTGCAACACCCGGTTTACTTTGTCAGTTCCCTCTTGTAGGGGGCTAGATCAAGATATTATGGCATACAGAAGCTAATTTTCGGCCTTCTTATGGCCTCGAGAAAGCTGCGTCACTATTTCCAAGTGCATGAGATCACCGTCGTCACCCGCCTCCTTTACAACGAATCTTGCACAATCTGTATGCCACTGGGAGGATTGTGGAGTGGGCGTTGGAACTATGAAGCTTCGGCCTCAAATTTGAAAGCACTTCAACAATCAAGAGCCAAGCCTTCTCAAATTTCATAGCGGAATGGACCTCAACCCAGACGAAGGAGTTCGAGAGACTGCCCTCCCAGGCAAGAAGAAGAGCCGTGATTGGATCATGTACTTTGACGGAGCTTTCTCGCTCCAAGGTGCCGGTGTCGGCATGCTGCTCATTGCACCCAGCGGAGAGCGCCTCAAGTACGTAGTCCAGATGCACTTTCCCTGGGAAAAATCAACGAACAACACGGCAGAGTACGAGGGATTGTTTGTCGGTCTCAGGATCGCGGCAGACCTCGGAATTAGGAAGCTCATCATCAGAGGTGATTCACAGCTCGTCGTCAAGCAAGTCAACAAGGATTACCAGAGCCTGTTGATGGAGGCTTATGTGGATGAGGTGAGGAAGTTGGAAGAGTATTTTGATGGTCTGCAAGCAGAGCATGTTCCCCGAGCAGAGAACAGCATTGCCGACGACTTGTCGAAATGCGCTGCCCTCAAGTTGCCTGTGGAACTAGGTACCTTTGTGCTTTAATTGACCCAGCCATCCATTGAGCCATCAGCAGGATAGAACAAAAGAAGGAAGGCAGGCACCAGCAAGTACTTTCCTGCTGAGCTCCTAGGAGCCGCCGGCAAGGACGTTGTCGGGTGCCCCAAGCTTGCCGGGGAGCAGCAACCTTCGGCAGGGCCCCAAGCCCCGACCATAGAGGCAGTTGCACGTACGGCCGAAGATGAGCCTTTAGTCCTTGCCGTCGAGCCCCAGGCTCCGGCATGGGCGCAGCGCACCGTCCGTTTCCTCCAAACAGGGGAACTCCCTAAGGAACAGGAAGAGGCAGAGAAAGTAGCCCGTCGGTCCAGCATGTACTAGTTTGTGGATGATGCCCTATACAGAAGGAGATCGAACAGTGTGAAACTGAAGTGCATTCCTCGGGAGGAAGGACTGGAGCTGTTAGCAGAGTTACATGGAGGCATGTGTGGCTCCCACATAGGGTCAAGAGCCCTTGCCGGCAAAGTGTTCCGGCAAGGTTTCCTCTGGTACACCGCTCTCCAGGATGCAACTGCACTAGTAACCAAGTGTGAAGTGTGCCAGTTCCATTCAAAGAAGCTTCATCAGCCAACCCAAGCCCTTCAAAGAATCCCTCTTCCTGGCCCTTTTCGGTCTGGGGGCTCGACATACTGGGCCCCTTCCCCCGTGTTGTCGGGGGCTTTGAGTACTTGTATGTTGCAATCAACAAGTTCACAAAGTAGCTGGAAGTGGAACCGGTGAGAAAGGTGACAGCACAATCAGCCGTCAAGTTCTTCAAAGGACTAGTTTGCCGTTTTGGTGTGCCAAATAGAGTCATCACCGACAACGGCACGTGGTTCACGAGCCGCACCTTCATGCAGTACATTCAAGACCTCAGCGGCAAGGTTTGTTTTGCTTCTGTTTCTCATTCCAAAAGCAACGGCCAGGCTGAGAGGGCGAATGCGGAAGTGCTGTGAGGCCTCAAAACCAGAACTTTTGACATGCTGCATAAGTGTGGAAGGCGCTGGATTGATGAGTTGCCAACGGTTCTTTGGTCGATCAGAACGACACCAAATCGAGCCACTGGCCAGACACCATTTGCCCTGGTATACGGGGCAGAAGCAGTTCACCCCACGGAACTCATATACGGGTCACCTCGAGTGCTCACTTATGATGAGCTTGAGCAAGAGCAGTTGTGCCAAAATGATGCAACGATCCTTGAGGAAGATCGTCTTCATGCTATTGTGCGAGACGCTCGTTACCAGCAAGCCTTGCGCTGCTACCATAGCCGCAAGGTTCACGCCCGAGGCCTTGAGGAAGGCGACCTTGTTCTTCGACGGATCCAATCTACCAAGAATTCAAACAAGTTGACGCCAAAGTGTGAAGGCCCTTATCGGGTAATACGAGTCACCAGGCCCGGCGCAGTCCGCTTGGAGACCGAGGATAGAATTCCGGTGAGGAATTCCTGGAACATCGAACATCTTTGCAAGTTTTACCCCTAAGGCGCGGTTGCCGGGAGCCCCGGTAACCCCCTTTTTGTACTAGCCTTGCCGGCAAGGCATGTAACCCTATGTACAAAGCCAGGCACAGACCCTGCGCGCAGTCAGGGAAAGAAATCCTTAGTATGTATAGTTTCCTGTTGATTTCCATGATTATGTGTATATGTATATGCATGCTCATCCAGGGTATTGTACTACTTTTTGATTCCAACAAATATTAACGGACTGCCAAGGGTCCATGCTCTTGCCCTCTTTTCCTTCCAGCCACGGCAAGGACGCTCGGTCCCGCCAAGGACCCGG
Organism: Triticum dicoccoides; assembly: GCF_002162155.2. Lineage (NCBI taxonomy): Eukaryota > Viridiplantae > Streptophyta > Magnoliopsida > Poales > Poaceae > Triticum > Triticum dicoccoides. The sequence goes on from NC_041388.1 coordinate 322,145,675, forward strand.
CTCTAGCAAGAAGTTAAGAAGACCACCCGACACGGCGATCCTCGGCAAACCAAATAGATAAAGTTTACCTCTTGCCCACCCATGTTCGTAACCTGTGACTTGTGCGTTAGAAAACCTGGCCACTCTCTTTTGAAAAACTCGGGTACTCCCATTCCCGGCCCGAACGCTGCTTCGGTCGGAGTGGTCGTAGTAGCCCTTGCTAAAAGGAGATGGACTGGGGGCTGGACCCTTTGTCTATAGCCCGATAGATGTGATTCTCCAGCAAGCACAAAGGGCGCCGGCAGGACGGCTTGCCGAAAGGACTCGTTTATTCGCGTTAAGGAGGTATTTTGCCTCCGCACGAGTGTATCCATGCACAGGTTCCCGGCAAGGCTAGTCTTTTTCATTAACATGTTGATACCAGTACAGATGTTGCAGAACATAAGCATGGGCTTGAGAGATTACATTACTTAGAAATTAAAATTCGGCAAATGCCTACAATATTTAAAAGAAAAGATAAGGTGTCCGTAATCCTTTTCTTGTCCCTCTCCTCAGGAAGCGGACGGGGATAGCAGGAGGGCAAAAGGAGTGCCTAGGCAAGGTACGAGCAGCAGAAGACACCAAGAGAACATCCTGGCGGCTGCCCAGAAGAGGGTTGGTGATGACGGTACTGGGGAAGAAGCCGGAAGATGAGGCAGCGGGTCGGCAATACGAGACGAAGGCGTCGATGCCATCGTACTCTAACTTGATGGCCCGCAACCCGCCTTCTTCGTCTTCTTCGGCCTTCCAGTGCCAGCCGCCAGAAGCGACGACCTCGAGAAGTTCAAGGAGCTGGCTCGAGGAGCCGCCGCCAAGAACTACCCCCCGGCAAATCACTCTACCGGGGAGAAGGCCAGGTGCAGATAGTGCTGCAGTCGGCATCGCCTAGGGACAGGGCGTATGACATCTAGTCGGACTTGTCCCCGTCATCCTCCCCACCGGTCCCCTCCTCGTCGCCGCCGCTCGAGGAGGAGCTCTCGTTGTCGGTCGATCTCTCCGCGCAGCAACCTAACTTGTTTCCCGAGCGCCCAAAGACCTTGACGGAGAGTAGGTCGCTCTCCACTAATTTGAAGTGGAGAACATGCCCTTTCATCAAGAAGTGGGCGCGTGCGAAGGTTTTCCAACCCCGACGAAGAAGCATTACATGAGGGACCGGGAACCTTGTGTTCGCCCATATGTCGCCATTGCAACACCCCTTCATGTGAAGCCTCAGCTTCAGCGGCTGGTCGATCTCCAGCACCCCCGCGAATGCCTCTGGGAGGCGAAGGCGGCTACGCGGCAGCTTGCGCAACTGCAAGATGAACTCCAGCGCTGGGTCCCCAACATGGCCGCTCAACGAAGCATGAGGAGATGGTGGTGGAGATGGTGGTGGAGATGGTGACGTCGCAGGTGTCCCCCTTCCGTGCCCACCTCTGCCTCGACCGCCTCGCCGACCGCACCCCCGTCCGGCGCCTCCGCCTTGGGCGTCTGGCTCTTCCTTAACCGATGTGGCTCTCTAACGAGAGGAAGATCTAGTCACCTCCGCAGAAGGACGGCTGCGCCCGCGCCCTCTCGGCATGATGGTGGATGGAGAATGGAGGTGAGGTGAGGGGATGCCTCTCCTCCTCCTGAGTCCCCTTTTTATAGCCAAGCAGGGAAGGCTGAAGGCTGGCTCTACGCCTTTGAAGAGCCCTTTCAAGTCCGGCTCATTAAGTTGGCGACGAGTGAGGTCGTCGACCGCCCTCCCCACGCTAATCAAAGGTGCATGGGTATCGGCCATGGCGCGCCTTCCCATATCCCACGCGTCTGTCACCTACCCCATGCCATGCATGCGGCGTACATGGCAAAAAGGACAGGCGTGGTGGGAAACGTGGAACAGCGGTTCCAAGGTTGAGAGAGGCGAGGAGAGTAAATGAGCAGTAGACCTACAGGTTTCCTTTTTTTATGGGGAAGACACGGGACGCCTCTTTACTATTCACTGCGGGGTGACGCAAGCATGCTGCGGTCATTCCAGCATGACCCCCACGTCATGCACTCAATGCGGGTCATGGGGAAGCACAATTGGTGAAGCTATTACTGCGGTTAAAACTCTGCCACGCGTGCCCGCGCATCGTTCTGGGCCTGGCACAACAACGCCCTGTGCTTATATGTGGCCTAGGACCAGGGGCTCCTGTCGGTGTACAAAAGTAGGGGCCTTTCGGTACCCCTTTACTTGTGCACGGGCAGTCGTAGCCACACCTGCAGCCGGGCTTGGCGGGGCAGAAGAAGGAAAGATGCAAGGCTGTCGAGGCAGCACTCAAGCCAGAGGCACGAAGAGCAAAGGGGCAAGATGGGCTTCCCCCGGCAAGAGCCTTGCCGGGATGGCCTACATGGCCCCGGCAAGAGAGCCTTACCGGGGCAACTTGCCCAACACCAGCAAGACTGCCACCATTGAGCCCGAGAGTTAGGACACCATCGACAACGTCAAGACCAAGGCTCGGGAGCGCTTGCATGGTGGCATGCAGATCTTTGAGAAAACCAAAGGCCTGCAAGCCTAGATGAGAACCAGAAGACGAAGACCCCTGGCAAGATCTTGCCGAGGACGACCGAAGACCCCCAGCAAGATCTTGCCGAGACGATCGAAGACCCCCAGCAAGACCCTTGTCGGGGACGCTCGCAAGCCCCCAGCAAGACCCTTGCTAGGGATGCCCACGAGATCCCGGCAAGGCCCTTGCCGGGGGCGTTTGCGGGGCCGAGGCTAGGCCCGCACTTGCTAGAGTTTTGCTGCCCCGCGCCCGTACCGACCTGGCGGCCAGCCCGCCAACTAGGCGAGCGCCTGCATGGCAGTATGCAGCTTCTAGGCCAACTAGCCAAGCACCTGCGTGGTGGCATGCAGATCTTCGTGAAGACCCTGCCACCGCACCAGCTCAGCAGCTAGCTAGCCAGCGTGGCACTGCATTCCTCATCGGCCTGGACACGCGTTGAAGCAAGGCGAGGCGGCGATGGGCGGGACGAGATTCTTTACCTTCCCCGATAAAGCAAGAGGACACATAGGCGGCGCATTAAATGCGTTTGTCCTAGGATGTCTGGAGATAGACTTGTACACTAAACATACTTTCCACCTGCTGTGTGCCACTGCGGCAACCCCTTTGACATATAAAAGGAGGCCCGAGGAGTACTGAGAAAGGATTCAGACTTTTTGGACTAGGCATGCACCGCAGCTAGTTCAAGAGCTCAAGAACACTAAATACACACAAAGCAGGACTAGGGTTTTACGCATCGTTTGCTGCCCGAACCTAGGTAAAAATCCCACTACGTTGATCTTCTAGACCCGCTCTTTGCGCAGCCCCATGCCCCACCAACCGTAGAAGGGACTCCCCAAGGGATCCCATAGGTGTTGTTCTTGAACCCCGGCACAGGGCAAGTGGATGACTTCCTCCGTCACGGAGAGGAATGTCAAGGAACTCCGGGAAGCGGGGTACCTGGCCGCGAGTATCGCGCACCGGCTCCCTGCCAAAAAACATATCATCCCTACTCCGGAGCCCGGTGAGAGAGTGGTGTTTATCCCCTGCTTCCTCCGCGGACTAGGGTTTCCTCTCCACCCTTTCGTCCACGGCCTCATGTTCTATTACGGGATAGATTTCCACGATCTAGCCCCAAATTCCTTCTTCCACATTTCGGCGTTCATCATCGTGTGCGAGGCGCTCCTCCGCACCCCCCCCACTTCGGCCTATGGCTTAAGGTATTCAATGTGAAGCCAAAAGTGGTCGACGGGCAACATGCGGACTGCGATGGCGGCATGGTGAGCAAGCTCCCCAACGTCACCTAGACCAATGGGGCCTTTGTGGAGACTGTGAAGGGATGGCAACAGGAGTGGTTCTACATCACCGGACCTCGCGACGCCACATGGGCAGCCACTCCTGAGTTTAAATCCGGACCCCCAATGCAGCTCATGTCGTGGATTAACAAGGGCCTGGATTGGGCGTCGTCCGATGAGGTGATGGTGCTGCAAAAGCACATAAAACATATGATGGAGAAGAACACCAGTCTCGTTGGTGTGATTTAGGTGATGCTTTTCCGCCGGATTCTCCCTTGCCAGCACTGGCCTCTCCACATGTGGGAGTTCAATCCGGATGGCCCACGGACCCCACAGCGATTCTTTGGCGCAACGCATGAAGAGATCTGGAAGCTGCTTTTCAAGGCCCATAAGTCATGGCCGGAGACGACCGAAGACATCGGCCTCGACTGTGCTCATCCGGCCACCCTAGTAAGTTTTCTAATTTCTGAACACAACTTCAGTTCGTTGATCGAAAGGTATGCTGAGCCTTCCATCCTTCCATCAGGACTAGATGAAGAAGGCGGAGCGGATTCAGTGTCCGGCTCCACTGCCCGAAGACCCAGCCATTCCTCTGCTAATGAGGATGCTGGTCCCGGCGCCGTATCAGGCGCCGGAGAAGAAGGCCAAGAAGAAGGGCAAGAAGGCTAGAAGTGACCTCCACCGTAAAGGTACTTTGGACGCTGCGTCTGGAGATACTGAAGGTCCCTCCTCCCACGAGGGAGATGAAGACAAAGAGGAGGAAGAGGAGAGCAATTCTCCCCTTAAGGGGAGAAGAAAAAGGCGGCCTCCGTGGACCTAGAGGCAGAGGCGTCCAAGAAGGGGAAGATCTCCCTTTCGGACGACTCGGACTCGGATACCGAAGCCATCCCCGAGTGGCGCCCCAGGCCGAAGCCCGTGGCCGCATCGTAAGTGTCTGAGGATACTGTATATATATATATATATATATATATATATATATATATATATCCGGTTTTTATGATTGTAGTTTTAACACTTCTAAATTGTGTGATACAGTTCGGCCGGCGATCTCCCCCAACTATCATCGTCTTCTGAGAACCCGCTCGGGCCGGAGATGGTGGAAAGCGAAACTCCTCTGCGAGCCTCTCCACCAGCTGCCACGGACAACGCCAAAGTGTTGTCCCGAAGAGCCTCTTCGGGCCATGGAGAGGTGCGGGAGGTCGCCCAGATGGCGCCAGAGGGTAACACCCTGGCTATCGAGAACATGGAGGAACCAACCCCCATGGAGACTGGAAATGGGGGCCATTGAGGGAGTGCTGGACTAAGGGGTCCTCGGGCGTCTGGCCTGTTATCTGTGGGCCGGAATGATGGGCTGTGAAGATATGAAGACCGAAGACTGTACCCATGTCCGGATGGGACTCTCCTTGGCGTGGAAGGCAAGCTTGGCGAAACAACTATGAAGATTCCATATTATATAACCGACTCTATGTAACCCTAGATCCCCCCGGTGTCTATATAAACCGCAGGACTTAGTCTGGAGGAAAAAAGACTGAATATCGTAGTCATACAGGCTAGACTTCTAGGGTTTAGCTATTACGATCTTGTGGTAGATCAACTCTTGTAACACTCATATTCATCAAGATCAATCAAGCAGGAAGTAGGGTATTACCTCCATAGAGAGGGCCCGAACCTAGGTAAACATAGTGTCCCCTGTCTCCTGTTACCATCAACCTTAGACGCACAGTTCGGGACCCCTACCCGAGATCCACCAGTTTTGACACCAACATTGGTGCTTTCATTGGGAGTTCCTCTGTGCTGTCGTTGAAAGGTTTGATGGCCCCTTCAATCGTCAATAATGGCGCTGTCTGTGGAGAAACTTTCCTCCCTGTACAGATCTTTGTGTTCGGCGGCTTCGCACTGCGGGCCAACTCGTCCGGCCATCTGGAGCAGGTCGGAAGCTACGCCCCTGGCCATCAGGTCAGATTCGGGAGCTTGAACTACGTCGCGGACATCCGTGGAGACTTGATCTTCGCCAGATTCGATGCCGCGGTAGCCGCTCCCGATCACCCCGATGATCATGACTTAAATCTATCATCGGGCTACATCCAGGAGATCGCTCCTGTAACCGCTCTTGCCCTAGAACCGGAGCAGGCCGCGCCATCCAAAGATGGGAGGATTAACCCCACCATGGAGGCCGTAGATTCCATGGCATGGGAGCCACACATGGACCTGGTCTCACTTGATGCCTATGCCACCGGAACACCAGACTCATCTTCGGCTGTAGGTTCCGAACCACGCGAGCCCACGGACACCGAGCTTGATCATTTATCGATCTTCGAATTCAGCGCCGCAGACATCTTCCAGCACTCGCCTCTGGGCGAGGCGCTAAACTCGTTAAAAAGTTTGTCCTTAGCGGAGGACTCTCAGCCGAACTATATCCGGCTCGAACTAGGGGATGACAGTGGAGAATTTCGCTTCCCACCCGCCACCCACTTTATAGCCACGGTCGAGGATTTGACCGACGAACTTTATTACGACTCCAAGGACATCGACGGTATGGACGACGATGCCGGAAAAGAAGAAGACCAGAACCCGCCGTTCACCGGACGCTGGACGGCCACTTCCTCGTATGACGTATACATGGTGGATGCACCAAAGGACAACAGCGGCGATGAAAAGGAAGACCCAGTTGAGGATAAACCTTCCGAAATACAGTCCAAGCACTAGCGTCAACAGCACCGCTCTAAGTCACGCCGCAGTAAAGATAGCAACACCGGCACAGGAGAAGATGACACTCCGGAAGGTGCAAAGACAATGAAGACCCCGTCGACACAACAAACGAACAAGACGAACGGGAAGATGCACAGGTTAGCCCTGTTAAACAGGCCACGCACAAAGATTTGGAGGACGACAGTTACCTTCCGCTCTTCGAGGATGAGGTGAGCCTTGGCACCGAGGATTTCATCGTGCCCGAGGAACCTCTGGAGCAGGAGCACTTCAAGCGTCAGCTAATAGCCACCGCAAGCAGCCTGAAAAAGAAGCAGCAGTAGCTTCAAGCTGACCAGGATCTGCTCAATGATAAATGGACTGATGTCCTAGCAGCCGAAGAATACGGCCTCAAGCGCCCAACCAAAAGCTACCCAAAATGTAAATTGCTACCTCAGTTCGACAAGGAGGTGCCGGAGTATATACCACCATCGTACAATGCGGCTGACTGGCCACCGCATGGCCGGGACAAAACGACAACCCATGCCGAACACCGGCCTGCCCTGCCTCGTCACTCGGGCAAAGGTAAATTCGCCCACAACCATACATATGACCCCCCGCAGAACCTGAACAATAAAGCAGGACCTACCAGATCAATCTATGGATCACGAGGACGCACCTCGACATGTGACAACGGCCGCCTATTCGGACGTGACAAGCCCAGTCATGTGTAGGCCGAACACCGCAGATGGACTTCATCAGAGCTGCGTCATGATACGGCCCGATACAGAGGCCCCGCACACCCTCATTGCTTCACTGATGAGGTCCTGGATCATGAATTCCCCGAAGGATTCAAGCCCGTGAGCATAGAATCATACGATGGGACCACGGACCCCCTGGTGTGGATCGAAGACTTCATTCTCCACATCCATATGGCACGCGGAGATGACCTCCACGCCATCAAATACCTCCCTCTCAAACTCAAGGGGCCCTCTCGGCATTGGCTAAATAGTCTGCCTGACAATTCCATTAGCAGTTGGGAGGGCTTGGAAGAGGCTTTCCTCGATAACTTCCAAGGTACATATGTTCGACCTCCGGACGCTGATGACTTAAGCCATATAGTCTAGCAGCCCGGAGAGTCTGCCAGGAAATTCTGGACAAGGTTCCTAACTAAAAAGAACCAAACCGTTGATTGTCCGGACGCTGAAGCTCTAGCAGCTTCAAACATAGCATCCGCGATGAATGGCTCGCTCGCCACCTCGGCCAAGAAAAGCCAAAATCCGTGGCGGCCCTCACGGCACTTATGACCCGCTTTTGTGCGGGCGAGGACAGTTGGTTGGCCCGTAGCAAAAATAATGCAAGCGACGCCAGCACCCCTGAAGTTAAAAATAACAAAGACAAGTCTTGACGCAATAGATACAAGCGTCGAAATAGCGGTGACAACACCGAGGATACGGCGGTCAACGCCGGATTCAGTAGCTCTAAGTCCGGTCAGCGGAAGAAGCCGTTCCAAAAGAACAATTCGGGCCCATCTAGCTTGGACCGCATACTTGATCGTCCATGCCAGATTCACGGCACCCCCGACAAGCCTCTGAATCATACAAATAGAGTGTTAGGTTTTCAAACAGGCCGGCAAATTAAACACCGAGAACAAGGAAAAAGGATCACAAAGCGAGGATGATGACGAAGAGCCACGGCAGCCGAACATAGGGGGACAGAAGAAGTTTCCCCCTCAGGTCAAAACGGTGAACATGATATATGCCACCCACATCCCCAAGAGGGAGCGCAAGCATGCGCTTAGGGACGTCTATGCGATAGAGCCAGTCTCCCCAAAATTCAACCCATGGTCGTCGTGCCCGATCACTTTCGATCGCCGGGACCACCCGACCAGTATCCGTCACGGGGGCTCAGCTGCACTAGTCTTAGACCCAATAATTGATGGGTTTCACCTGACTCACGTCCTTATGGACGGTGGTAGCAGCCTCAATCTGCTCTATCAGGATACAGCGTGGAAAATGGGCATTAACCCATCAAGGATCAAGCCTACAAGGACTACCTTTAAAGGAGTCATACCAGGTGTAGAAGCCCGTTGTACGGGCTCAATCATATTAGAGGTTGTCTTCGGATCTCCGGACAACTTCTGAAGTGGGGAGTTAATCTTCGATGTCATCCCATTCCGCAGTGGCTATCATGCACTGCTCCGACGAACTGCGTTTGCTAGATTCAATGCAGTGGCACACTATGCTTATCTCAAGCTCAAGATGCCCGGTCCACGCGGCGTTATAACAGTCAATGGCAATACGGAATGCTCTCTCCGTACAGAAGAGCACACAACTGCCCTAGCAGCAGGAGTACAAAGCGGCCTTCTCAAGCAGACCCTTCATTCGGCTGACGATCCCGCGGACATCCTTAAGAGGGTCTGAACTACTCTGCAGCAGGAGAGCTCGGCTTGTTAGGAGCTCGACTAGCAATCCGGCCTCCGTCTCAGTCCCAATCAAGCGGTGGCATTCATGCCGCGCGTACATAACTAATTGTGATCCACAGCACAGCTCAACCGACATCGGATACACACATACTTTCACTTTTACTTGTTTTCCTTTTAGGTCTCAATCCCACAGGCCCTGTCGGGGGGGTCTGGTCATCGTTCCTCTTGTAGGATAAATACACCAAGACGGCGAGAAGCGCGGACATATGGGGAACTTTTTACGTGATTCCGTTAACAATAACTCTACCTGTTTTCTAGGACCCATATGCAGTTGTCCCCTGGTTTCGGCACATTTAATAGCCTATTGCTTATTGCACTATTTGTATCAATCCGCCTTGACGTACTAATTACATTATAATGAAAACAGTTTGTAGCTGGAGCTTTAGGACCCCAGCTTTTCACCTTTACGTCTTATCTGTTTTCTTTCTCTCTTTTTTTAGATTCCCTGTGGATAACCCCATCAGGTAGCACCCGTACACTTTGGTACGTTTGATGTTTGCCAGGGGCTTTATAGAACCTTTCACTATGGCAACAAATGTCCGAACACTTTCTATAAGTATAGTTCGACACCCTGAATTTAACATTATATGCATTGGCTCCGAATCATGTCTTCGGTCAATAGTTGGGTTGCCCAGCTCCTGTGCTTGCTACCCTATGTTCCACTACATCAGCTAGGGTAGTAAAGGGAGAACTACTGCGATTGTGTCCTGGTTTAAACTGGATGAGCACCTTAGTAGAGAAAGCCGAAAACTGACTGTCATGATGCGGCGAGAGCTGGTCAGCTGTTCGGAGGTTGCAAATCGTTGGAGATTTTTCCGCATTTAGCAAAGGATCGGTACTTCCCGATCAGACGCTAACAGCACTCTGGTTCGTATACCAGGGGCTGCGCCTATGTTTTATTATAAAACTCCTATGGCTAAGTGAGGGCATTCATGCCGTATAGTCTGGTTGCCTGGTTCGTTGCGCTAAACAACTCCTTCAAGGACCATATAATTGGATCAAGATTGTTTAGATTCCATGCCGAACACCTCCGTACTACCTACGCGAGGGCTGAAGCCGACGACTGGTTAACCCTCAGATTTCATACAACACGGCCGCACAGGAGGAAACAATCAAAACATAATAAAAATTATATATTACAAGGCTGATTTGTTCATACAAGGCAAAACATGGATGTATTCATTCGAGAATAACGTCTTGCCCGCACTGCGTTGCTACAAGTCGAGATCCCTCTAGGACATCCGCAAAATATTGCTCGGGTGTGTGGTGCTACATGCCCTCTGGCGGCCCCCAGGCCACCTCGACGGCATCCATCTTCGCCCGCCACATCTTGCAACGAGCGAAGTCCATGCAGGCACCCCCGATGCAGACGGATCGCTTGACGATATCTAGCCGCGGACAAGCCTCCACCACCAGCTTCACAAGGCCGAAATAACTACTAGGTATAGCTTCGGCCAGCCATAATCGGATTATGAAATCCTTCATGGCCAGTTCGGCCACCCTATGCAGCTCGACCAACTGCTTCCGTTGATTAGAAAAGGCCATTGGATGTTCTGGCACAGCATACTACGACCAGAACAGCTTCTCCGAAGAATCCCCTTCCCTGGCTCGGAAGAACTCCACAGTATCAGATACACTGCGCGGCAGATCCACAAAAGCCCCTGGGCAACTCTGAATCCGGGTTAGTAAAAGGTAGTGCCTCTCCACATACTTGCTTTGCATGTTAAATGCCTTACCCGCTACGATCTTCTTTGCCTCCTCGATCTCCTGGAGAGCGTCCCGGGCCTCATTCTGTGCGGCCTCTGAGCTCTGACGAGCCTTGGTAAGTTCAGCCTCTCGATCCGACACCTCGTGCTCCAAAGCTTCACACTTCTTCACCACGTCTTGGAGATCCTGCTGGACCTCCCCGACCCGAGCCTTGGGCTTCTTACGGGTGGCTTGTTGTTGGACAGCCTTCCCCTCGGCTTCGGCCAGGGCCTTTCTCAGGGCCTCGACCTGGGTCGTCGCTTCTGTACAAATCATGGCATTTTGGTCATCGCATACAATTTTCTTCTTTTTGAATATATAACAGGTTATTGCTTACCTTGTTTCTCCTGTAGCTGCCTCTTCACTTGGCCCAGCTCCTCCTTGGCCTCCGCCAGTTTCTACTTCAGTCCAGAAACTTCAGCAGTATGCGAGGCCGCGGCTAGCAACGACGCCTGCATTTCAGAAAAATTAAGCTAGCTTCCTGTTAAAATGAGATTGATCCTTTGTCCGGCTTTTTCTTTCCTTACACCGGACAGTGTCTCAGGGGCTACTGGTCTACACTAGGATTTTCTCCTTGTTTGGCGTCTCTTACCTCAAAACCTGTCAGCAAGCTGCTGCAGGCTTCGGTTAATCCGCTCTTGGCGGACTGAACCTTTTCAATCACCACTCCCATAAGGGCACGGTGCTCATCCATAATGGAAGTGCCTCGTAGCGCCTCCAGCAGGTTATCCGGTGCCCCTGGTTGGACAGGGGCCACTGGCGCAACAGGCATCCCCCCTTTTGAAGGAGGGTGCGTGCTAGATTCTGGAGCCACCTCGGTCTCCGGAATTGAGTCTGGTTGTGGGCCGCACTGTGTACGGCCCTTCCCGCCAGTCTCATTGGGGATTGAGTCCCCTTGGTGTCCGACGACGGAGGTTTCGCCTTCGGGCGCCTCCTGAGCCTCTCCCCCGCCGGAGACAGTCCTTCGGGATAGCACCTCCGCATCCTCCTTGGTCTTGGGGGAGTGTGCGTCCGGCAGGGAGTCGCTGGCCATCGCCTTGGAATCCAGCGAGCCTCCTGAAGAAGATCGCTGGGAGCTGTTGTGGGCCGGACTACAATAACATTTGCCAATCGTTTTACAATGAGGAGGAGAAAGTTTATGGGTGGATAAGGTACTAGTACTTACGATGCGGCCCGAGGCTTAGCGCGGGGGCGTCTCTCCGGACTGTCATCAACGTCCCATGCGGAGTTACCCGCTAGGGAGCCCTTCCCCTTTTTGGGCGCCTCCGCCTCCAGAGCTGTGGAGGCCGCCCTCTTCTTCCTCCCCCCGTCGGGGGGAGAGTCGGTCTCCTCCTCCTCCTCATCCGCGTCGTCTTCAGCGGTGGGGGAATGGGCGTTGTCTTCGGACGCCGCGTCCGAAGTGCCCTTGCGGCGGGGGCCACTCCGGACCCCCTTGGCCTTTCCTGTGGCCTTCTTCTTTGGTTCCTTGTAAGGCGCCGGCTCCAGCATCTTCGCTAAATGCAGAGTGACTAGCTCTTCGGGAAGGGGAGCCGGACACCGAATCTTCTTCGCCTGCTTCAACCAGTACTGAAAAAGCAATGGTAATGAAAGCATTAGATATCACCCTTGAAACAAGCAAGTAAGGGATGTGTTAAAAATAACATACCTCGTTGGGGAGGTGATTTATTTCGTGGCCACAATTCGAATCGGTGGCCGGCGGTATCTCGTTGCCCTTGAAAAGCAACTTCCAGGCATCTTCATGAGTCGTTTCGAAGAGCCTCACTAAGGTATGGTGTTTCTTCGGGTTGAAGTCCCATAGAGGACGGATTCGGCTCTGGCAGGGGAGGATCCGGCGCACCAGCATCAGTTGGATTATGTCGACGAGCTTGATATCCCTATCGATCATGCTTTGGATGCGCATTTGCAGCGCAATCATCTCGTCCGACGGACACCAGTTTGCACTCTTATCGACCCAAGAGGCGAGCCGCACGGGAGCGCCAGAGTTGAATTCGGGAGCTGCGGCCCAGGTGGCGTCGCGGGGTTCGGTGATGTAGAACCATAGCTTCTGCCATTCCTGGACAGATTCCATGACTGTGCCTTTTGGCCAAGAAACATTGGTGAGCTTGCTCACCATTGCGCCCCCGCACTATGCGTGTTGTCCGTCCACCACCTTGGGCTTCACGTTGAAGGTTTTGACCCATAACCCGAAGTGGGGGTGGATGCAGAGGAAAGCCTCGCACACAATGATGAACGCCGAGATATTGTGGAAGGAGTTCGGGGATAGATCGTGGAAATCTATCCCGTAGTAGAACATAATCCCATGGACGAAGGGGTGGAGTGGAAACCCTAGCCCACGGAGGAAGTGGGGGATGAACACTACCATCTCGTTGGGCTTCGGTGTGGGGATGATCTGTCCTGGGGCTGGAAGACGGTGGGCGATTTCCTTCGCTAGGTACCCGGCTGCCCGAAGCTCGGCGACGTTCTCCTGCTTAACGGAGGAGGCCATCCACTTGCCTTAACCTCCGGATCCGGACATGGTTGAGTGCTTTCTCGAGACTAGGGGAATGAGAACTTGGGCGCTGGAGCTCAAGGACGGGGAGGCAGGAGGAAAGTGTGGGGGAAGAAGGAGGAATCTTATCTCCTTATAAGGGCGGTGAATATCGAACTCCTCCCCATTCGCCTTAAAATTCGCCTGCTCCCACCCGTATTGATGAGAATCCCGTGATAAGGGGACACGATCTCTGCTTTGACAAGACATGCTAATGACAACCGCATCTCGAAACATGGGGCGAAAAATGGTTTGAAATTATAACTGGACAGGCGTGACGTCACATTACTAAAGTTGTCAGCGGATGGGAATCATGTGTTATTATATTCTCTCTACGGTTGTGTGCGGTGTGTGCTACAGGTCCAGACACAATCAATTTGTCTGAAGACTATTCGGGAGTTCGGAAGGAGGAGCCCGCCTTGCAATGTCTAAGACAGCACTATGCGCCAGATACCTTGTCATTGAAGCTAGGTTTAGGGGCTACTGAGGGAGTCCTGGACTAAGGGGTCCTTGGGCGTCCGACCTGTTATCTATGGGCCGGACTGATGGGCTGTGAAGATATGAAGACCGAAGACTGTACCCGTGTCCGGATGGGACTCTCCTTGGCGTGGAAGGCAAGCTTGGCGAAACAACCATGAAGATTCCATATTATGTAACTGTTGACACACGAACACGTCACGTGTACCCTCGACGCCGGGGGTGATGCACCGCAGCTCACGTCGAAGGAGACCCGACCGACAGCGCGATACGCAAGACAGTCGACGGGCGCTTTTGCAGACCCGAAAACCCCACACCCCCGGGAGGGACCCCGTCAGGGAGTGCGGCGGCTATGGGCTGCCCTAGGTCGATTCGCTCACCCCTAGAGCCTCGGGATTCACAGCTCTCAAACACGAAGAACAGCGAAGAACGAGAGAGAAAACGGTGGAGAGATAAAACGTAGATGAAAAAGTAGTATATTGATTTGTTCGATTGTGTGTTGTTCAATCGGCCGTCAACCCCAACATATATAAGAGGCGGCTGGACTTCCCGTACAAGTAAAGGATTCATCTAGGCTTTCCTTACAAAAAAAATTACATCAATTCACGTCCTAGAGTCCTAATTCTATTCCAACTCGGATTCAGTCTGAATCTGACCCAAACTCTGTCTTCCTTCTTGTGCGGGCCGCCGGGCTTTCATATGATCTCCGCTCGAGACGGCCCAAATATCAAACTTGTGCGCCTCGATGATACGAACAACTCTCATGTTGATCATTCTTTCAAATAAGGCCATCTTGAATACTTTTCGAGGTCATCTTTATCTTCCAGTTGGACTCGGTTTTGCAGTAGACTGGATTATCCGAGTCTCGTAGTGAGTTTGTAGGCTATATATTATCTCTGATGATGATGACTCCAAAATCAAAATTTACCGTCTTGATGATACGCACAACTTCTGTATTGAACACTTCTTCATCCAATGTCATTTTGATAAACTTTCGAGCACATGTTCAATTTCACTCGGACTTGAGCTCATCCACTCGGATATTAGATACTTTCACTCGGATTGTCCGATTGGACTTTTTCACTCGGAAGACAATCTTTCACTCGGATGACTATATTTCCACTCGGATGGCTATATTTCCACTCGGATGGCACTATCTTATTCACTCGGATGACTATATTTCCACTCGGAAGGCACTATTTTATTCAATCGGCAAGTTTTCGTCCCGATGGTAATCTTTTCACTCAGAATATTTTCACCTGGACGACAATTTCACTCGGATGATCATATTTTCACTCGGCTGACTATATTTCCACTTGGATAATAATAAGTTCATCCGGTCAGCAAACTTTCACTCAACCGTAAACTTTTCACTCGGATTTCCGACTGAAAACATAGCCTGATCTTGATTTGTCTCTCCAGGCCTCATATGATCTCGGATTGAGACGAATTATATATGAAAATCGATCAAATCGACGAGGCGAAACTTTTCCATGTTGAAGGTTTTTCGATTCAAGGTCGTATTGATGGCCGAATTACTCGCGCAACCTATCAGACAAGTGTGTGGCACCTCGCGCCATATTTCCGTTGAGGTTCAGTCTGCAGTATATTGCCTCTAACTTTTGCATATGAACTCGGATTGAGATGATTTATATATCAAAATCGATTGCCTCGACGAGACGAAGACAATTACTTAAGAGTGCTCCTTCATCCGAGGTCATCTTGAAGACGTGATTGGCCAAAAACCACTCGGAACATTGAACTATGCCACTCGGAGTATAGTTTCGGTCCGTAAGATAAAGTCGAATGAATATAACCGAAACATCAAAGTGGTTCCACTCGGTGACGTGAATATTTTTATGCTGAAAACTCATTCACTCGAGACCATCTTCATTGCAATCTGTATCTTGCCAAAATCAGGTGTCAACACATGCCCCCCTGTTTTTTGGCAAAGCTTGCACGCCGAAAAGTAATATGCATAGTGTTTGTTCTAAGGACGATATCAACACTCCATCGGCCATTTATTTTTCTCAGGGTGATAATTATGTATCGGCCATGTTTGTGCTAAGGGCGATAATCGTATATCGGTCATTGCCCACTTAGGCTTCCTGCCACACACTCGGGTGGTACTTCTTCAAATATTTGCCATTGAGAGCTCGAGGTAACAATGCCCCTTGTATTGATTCCACCAAATATGAATTTCCGGGAACAACTCTTGTAATTCTAAAAGGACCTTCCCAACTCGGAGACCACTTCCTAAATTTTCTATCTCTTGAACCAATCGGCAGAATCACTTTCCAAACGAGATCACCAACTTGAAAATTCTTCAACTTAACTTTCTTATTGTAAGCCCTTGCCACCCTCAACTTATCTCTCTCTATGGCATTCAAAGCTGCCAAACGTTTATCAGCAACCTCATCAATGTTTTCCATCATCAAGTTATAGAAGTCTATTGCCGATAAATCATTTTGTTTGGCTATTCTCAAAGCATTTAAATTTACTTCAACCGGTAAAACAGCCTCCTGACCATATACTAGCTCATATGGAGTCACTTTCGTAGCACCATGCCTTGAGATTCTATGTGCCCATAATGCCTCAGACAACAAGTCATGCCATCTCCTTGGATTATCCTCAATCTTCTTCTTGATGAGCTTGATTAAAATTTTATTGCTAGACTCAGCTTGTCCATTAGCTTGGGCATAATATGGAGAGGAATTGAGCAACTTTATGTTATAAGATTCGGCAAACTCT
Source organism: Triticum dicoccoides (assembly GCF_002162155.2). NCBI lineage: Eukaryota > Viridiplantae > Streptophyta > Magnoliopsida > Poales > Poaceae > Triticum > Triticum dicoccoides. The sequence continues at coordinate 322,162,139 of NC_041388.1, forward strand.
CTGACTTGGTGTGACATGAAAGACGAACCTTGATCTGTAGTTAACGTTTGAGGAATACCGAATCTATGAATAATGTGCTCGGTTATGAATTGAATTCCCTCCATATGCGTCATGTTCTTGAGAGGTACTGCTTCAGACCATTTAGTGAAATAATCAGTTGCCACCAATATGAACCGATGCCCTTTTGAGGAAGACGGATGGATTTGTCCAATGAAATCTAAACCCCAACCTCTAAAAGGCCACGGTTTGATAATAGGATGTAACATAGCAGCAGGAGCCAATTGAATATCACCAAACTTTTGACAAGCTTCACACCCCTTATAATATCTGAAGCAATCATTAATCATAGTCGGCCAATAAAACCCAGCACGTCGCAATAACCATTTCATCTTGGGAGCCGACTGGTGAGTGCCACAAATGCCTTCATATACCTCTCCCATAGCAACTCTTGCCTGGTCCTCATCCAAACACTTTAGAAGAACATCATCGACTGCTCGGCGATAAAGACCATCATCTCTCATTGTATACTTGAAAGCCATACGCCAAACAGCCCTGTCCACCCTTTCACTCGGATTGCACAAGTAATCAACAATGGGCTTCCTCCAGTCGGGATTGTCACCTGCACTAGATTTTTTGTTAATGACCGAATCAGTGGGTTCTGGTTCGGCCTCTTCTATACTGGTAAGACAAGACATCAGACTTTGAGAAATATGAAACATGCCATGATCAACATGGTATCCAGATGCTTGTTGTGCCAACTCATTTGCTCTCTAGTTGTCATGTCTAAATATATGTGCGCACCACTAGTAACGAATCACCATAAGCCTCAATACGTGTAACACTTATAGCAAGTAACATCTCTAGGCCGAATAACAATGCTTCATATTCGGCTTGATTGTTTGTGCAAAAATATTCTAAGCGGCATGAGGCTTCAAAAACAGCACCATGAGGAGATATATAAACAATACCAACACCTTGGCCATTGCTACAAACTGAACCATCAAAGTATAATCTCCATGGTACTAATGAAACAAGGTTCATATCAACATCATGCTTGTTATTAATCCGATGTTCAACAATGAAATTAGCAACAATTTGGCCTTTCATGGATTTTAGAGATTCATAAGCCAAATCATATTCAATCAAAGCATAAGCCCACTTGCCAATTCTACCACTAAGAATTGGCCTATGCAACATGTATTTAATGACATCGGTTTGACAAGATACTACACAAACACTCGGCACTAAATAATGTCTCAATTTTGTGCAAGCATAATATAAGCATAGACATAATTTCTCAATAAATGTATACCTTGTCTCTGCGTCCAATAAGTGATGGCATGCTCTTTTCCTTCGGTCTCTTGAGTTAGAACAGCACCAATAGCTCCTTCCTCTGCTGCAATGTAAAGTCTGAAGGGTTCCCTATGCTTGGGTGCTTTCATCACCGGAGGAGTGCACAAATAATTCTTGATCATATCAAATGCTTCTTGCTGTTTTGCTCCCCAAGTGAAATCAGCATCATTCTTTAACCGAAGGATAGGAGTAAATGCATCAACTTTCCCTGATAGATTAGCTATGAACCTTCTCAAATAATTGACCTTGCCAAGGAACTTTTGCATATCTCTCTTGCATGTTGGAGCCTCCACTTTCTGTATAGCCTCTATCTTTTTGGGATCAATCTCTACACCATCTTCATGAATGATGAAACCCAAAAACTTGCCAGCTGACACGCCGAAAGCACACTTCAAAGGATTCATTCTCAATCCATACTTTTTCATTCTTTCAAAAGCTAAACGCAAATCAGCCAAGTGAGATTCAAAAGCATCCGATTTGACAATAATATCATCAATATAAACTTCAAGTATGACACCGAGTAAATCATGAAAAATCAAATTCATAGCCCTTTGATATGTGGCGCCAGCATTTTTTAATCCGAATGTCATCACTGTCCACTCGAATAAACCAAGGAAACCAGGGCATCAAAAAGCTGTCTTGTACATGTCCTCTTCGGCCATAAAAATTTGATTGTATCCGGCATTACCATCTAGAAAGCTAATAACCTTATGTCCAGAAGCATCATTAATAAGCATATCGTCTATTGGCATAGGATACTCATCTTTGGGTGTAGCCCTATTCAAATCTCTGAAATCAATGCACACCCTCAACTTGCCAGATCCTTTCTTCTCTACTGGGACAATGTTAGAAATCCACTCGGCATACCTGCAAGGTCGATTGAAATTAGCTTCAAGCAGTCGACCGATCTCTTCCTTGATCCGGTCATATGTTTTCGGATTAAATTTTCTGGCCGACTGTTTATAAGGTCTAAAACCAGCCTCTATAGGCAACCGATGCTCCACTAGCTCTCGGCTTAACCCTGGCATCTCATGATATTCCCATGCAAAGCAACAAACATATTCTTTCAATAGCTCGATTAACTTACCCTTACAATCGGCTATTAAATTTTTGTTTATAAATGTCGGTCGAGTGACTGAACCATCTCCAATATCTACCTCTTCTAACGGATCGGCTGATGTAAAACCTTGTCTAAGTTTATCCATGTCATCCAACTCCTCTATAGACTCATACATATCGTTCTCATTGGATTGATACTTTACAAGAAGTTTTTGTAACCACTCGGAATTAGGATCCATTTAAACATATCATACCTTGGAGCCGATTGCATTCACTCGGCTTTAAAGAGACGGGCACAAAACCATTCTTGGTCGCGCTGAGAAAATCAAATTCTGATAAGTCACGTCCCGTCAAGCAAGTAGCGTTGGGATGTTGCCAATCCACCGATGCATCGGCCAAAGCAACACAGGCCGAGTTATCCGCATGAATAACTTCCACTTCATCATCAACCCACTGAATCAAAAACTGGTGCATAGTGGATGGCACGCACTGGTTTGCATGAACCCAACCACGGCCTAGTATGACGTTGTAGTTACCTTGCACCTCAGCGACAAAGAATGCAGTAGCCAAAGTTTTGCTTCCGACTGTAAGCTCCACATACATTACACCTTTGGCTTCAGTTTTCTCTTTGCCTTCAAACCCGTTGAGCACCATATTGGTCTTGATCAATTCTTCATCAGGCAAACCCAATTTCTTGAAGACCGAATAAGGCATAAGATTTACCACATCACCACCATCAACAAGCATCCGAGTGAGCGGCGACCCATTGATATGACCTCTGAGATATAATGGTTTCAGATGCGCTACTGGTTCTTTTGGTTTCTCGAATATTGTGTTTTTAGGGCCAAAATCCAGCTGAGCCACCTCCCCTTCTTCATCTACAGCACGACACTCAGCAGGTAAGTAATACACCATATTGATATCCATACCTTCATGAACCGGCGTAGACTCACAGTCCAACATATCAGCCTCCTCCTCGAGTGCATCCACAGATTCTGAAATTTGTCCAAGTGAAGGAGAAGTAAGAAGTGTCGCAGACGATGTCATATCTGTTGCATCGTCCTCCTTTGGTGATGTAGGTATTGTTGTGATAGATGTAGAAGTTGATGTATCTTGTATTTGTTTAGGCCTCCACACTTGTTTTGGTGGAACCATGGGTCGAGTGTCATTGAACAACTTATCCCTTTGTTCCTCGGCCTCCTGTTCTGCCATCTCTTGACTCCTTAACCTCTGTAGTTTCCTCTTTTGTGTCTTTGTTAGCCCTGGAGGACACCACTTTGGCTGAGTGTATTTAGGATCTCTCGTCTTTACCTGGCTGGTGCTTGCCTCATGGTCATTAGCCGAGTGCTTTGGCGCGATAGCAAGTATCGGCTCAGTCAGATTGCTATGCACAATCGGCTGCTATATGGCGAATGTTTCGGTTCCCAAGATAAGTGAGTCGACATTCATTTTCTCCTTGCCTTTTCCCGACTCAACTGCTGCAACACTTGGTGATTTAACACGCCATTCTTTTCGACTTTCCAGATGCATGAAATTTCCACTCGGGCGCACCTTTTTATTCTGATGGAATCCACTCGGATGGAATTCAGTCAGATGGAATCTACTTGACCACATTTTTTCACTCGGATAACCTCCACCTGGGTGCATTCTTAACTCGGATAGTTTCCATCCGGTCGCATGTTTTGACCAGCCGACTGATAGCCACCAATGTTCAGTCGGCCTCTATATGAATAGTTAAGTCGATCCCAAACAGATTGCGTATGCTCTTCTGGAAACGGCACCCTTGGTCCACTCGGTTTCATATACTGACTGAACATATCAGCTGATGGTGACCTTGGTCGCTTCAGATGAGTCGGCCGATTAACGCTAGAACCGGCTGACTGGTTGGTGTACTTGGACAGCAACATATCAAAAGTTGGCTTGATCCGCTTGCGCTGTACTTTAACTTCATTCCTTTTCCACTTGCCAATTTCTGGACTCTTGGGCTTGACAAATCTCACATGAGCATTTTCTTGCACTTGCAGTTGCCCCCCGAGTGTAGGATTCTTGATGGTGATTTTGATCACTTCCTTGCCAACGGGTTGCTTACCAAGCACAACCTGTCTCCCCAAGATCTTGTTGTCCTCCTTGTCTTTCCTGGGCTCACCAACAATGACATTAGCTTTATTAGCAGATTCGGCTACCTCCGGCCGAATGAGTAGCTTCTTCCCCTCCAAATCCATGGTATTCATTGGAAAAGGCTGTCTATCAACTTGCATCTCAGAAAAGTTCAATCGTCCGTCATTAATGGCCGATTGTATTTGTTGTCGAAAAACATTGCAATCATTAGTAGCATGAGAAAAAGAATTATGATATTTGCAATAAGCACGCCGTTTTAGCTCTTCAAACGGTGGTAAAGTATGAGATACTCTAATAATCTTAGCCTGCAGCAAAGCATCAAATATTCTATCACACTTAGCAATGTTAAAAGTAAACTTCATCTCTTCATCATGATTCTTATGAATCGGTTTCAGATCATTGCAAGTAAAGGGTTTGGCCTTAGATGGCCAAACAAATTCAGTAGCAAAAATATCACTCTCATCGTCCGAGTGATCACTATCATATTTCACCATATTCATCTTTGGACGATCGACTTTGTATCTATGCACTTCTTTGAGATCTTTGCTTCGGCTTTCCTGAGCCAAAGCCCTTTGTAAGACTTGGTTGATATTTAAGAACTCATAACCTTCTAGCTTTTCTCTAATGGGAGTTCTCAAACCACTCAGCACTAGGTCTGCCAAGTCTCTCTCAGTTATCACCAAACTAAAACAACCGGTTTTTTGTTTCTCTGAATCTCTTTACGTAATCGGAGACCGATTCATCATGCTTCTGTTTAACCGATGTTAGATGTGATAACTTGAGTTCATTGTCGCCGCTATAAAAGTGATCATGAAATTTCTGCTCTAGCTGCGACCAAACCCGAATGAAACCATGTGGTAAAGAAGAAAACCATGAAAATGCAGTACCAGTTAAAGATAAAGGAAACAAACGCACTTTCAACTCATTTAGTGAGCCTGCTTCACCTAGTTGTGCTAAGTATTGACTAACATGCTCCCATGTGGTTTTTGTGCCCTCTCCATTGAACTTAACAAAATCTGGAATCTTATATCCCGGAGGGCAGTGGATGGCATCAAAGTACTCGGGGTACGGCTTTTGGTAAATTCGATTCCGAGGTAACTCAACTCCAAAATTCTCTCTAAGCATCTTAGCCATCTCCTCTCTAAGATTAGCTAGACCATCATCCGTAGTGGACGATGAAGCTTGTGGCAGTGACATAGGAAGAGTATGGTTACTAGCTGTAGGTACGAATTGTGGCATGTATGTCGACCCATAATTTGGTAGTGGTCGAGTGGTTGTAGCTGTAGGTAGAGTTTGGTTCGGCGTTGCCACCGAACCTGTCATGCTCATAATAGGATTAATGGGTGTAGCCACAATCTGATTTGTTTGGGTAGGATAATAAGTCATCGGCACGGGAGGTGCCGATGCAATAGGTAAAGCCAGATTAGGGTTTTGCACACTAGCAACTACACCATTATTACCACTAGACGATTGAGATATATTCTTCTGAGCATTAGTATTTTCTATAAAAGTTTGATAGACTAGATTGTTACCATCAGCAATACGACTTTCAATCTCAGCCCACTGCTCAGGAGAAAAGGTAGTACTTACAGCGGGTTTAACCTGTTCAGTTTGAAGAGGAGGGAACTTGATTTCTTCAATCGGAGTGATGTTGCCTTGGCGATCTTTCTTGAATTTTGCAAGGAACTCCTGCAGGTCCTTCTCCTCGCGCGCCTTCTTGTACTCCTCATAGACTTGGCGATGATCGGCCGATATCTCATCAAGACTGGGCTTAATGATGTTATCGGCGTTTACCTCAGATGGCTTGGGAAGATCGGACATGGTGGCTGATGACGATTGATCTTCGGTCCCCAGCGGAGTCGCCAAAAAGTGTGTTGACACACGAACACGTCACGTGTACCCTCGACGCCGGGGGTGATGCACCGCAGCTCACGTCGAAGGAGACGCGACCGACAACGCGATACGCAAGACAGTCGACGGGCGCTTTTGCAGACCCGAAAACCTCACACCCCCGGGAGGGACCCCGTCAGGGAGTGCAGCGGCTATGGGCTGCCCTAGGTCGATTCGCTCGCCCCTAGAGCCTCGGGATTCACAGCTCTCAAACACGAAGAACAACGAAGAACGAGAGAGAAAAACGGTGGAGAGATAAAACATAGATGAAAAAGTAGTATATTGATTTGTTCGATTGTGTGTTGTTCAATCGGCCGTCACCCCCAACATATATAAGAGGCGGCTGGACTTCCCGTAGAAGTAAAGGATTCATCTAGGCTTTCCTTACAAGAAAAACTACATCAATTCACGTCCTAGAGTCCTAATTCTATTCCAACTCGGATTCAGTCTGAATCTGACCCAAACTTTGTCTTCCTTCTTGTGCGGGCCGCCGGGCTTGCATATGATCTCCGCTCTAGACGGCCCAAATATCAAACTTGTGCGCCTCGACGATACGAACAACTCTCATGTTGATCATTCTTTCAAATAAGGCCATCTTGAATACTTTTCGAGGTCATCTTTATCTTCCAGTCGGACTCGGTTTTGCAGTAGACTGGATTATCCGAGTCTCGTAGTAAATTTGTAGGCTATATATTATCTCTGATGATGATGACTCCAAAATCAAAATTTACCGTCTTGATGATACGCACAACTTCTGTATTGAACACTTCTTCATCCAAGGTCATTTTGATAAACTTTCGAGCACATGTTCAATTTCACTCGGACTTGAGCTCATCCACTCGGATATTAGATACTTTCACTCGGATCGTCCGATTGGACTTTTTCACTCGAAATACAATCTTTCACTCGGATGACTATATTTCCACTCGGATGACTATATTTCCACTCGGAAGGCACTATCTTATTCACTCGGATGACTATATTTTCACTCGGAAGGCACTATCTTATTCAATCGGCAAGTTTTCGTCCCGATGGTAATCTTTTCACTCGGAATATTTTCACCTGGACGACAATTTCACTCGGATGATCATATTTTCACTCGGATGACTATATTTACACTTGGATAATAATAAGTTCATCCGGTCAGCAAACTTTCACTCGACCGTAAACTTTTCACTCGGATTTCCGACTAAAAACATAGCCCGATCTTGATTTGTCTCTCCAGGACTCATATGATCTCGGATTGAGACGAATTATATATGAAAATCGATCGGCTCGACGAGACGAAACTTTTCGGTATTGAAGGTTTTTCGATTCAAGGCCGTATTGATGGCCGAATTACTCGCGCAACCTATCAGACAAGTGTGTGGTACCTCGCGCCATATTTCCGTTGAGGTTCAGTCTGCAGTATATTGCCTCTAACTTTTGCATATGAACTCGGATTGAGATGATTTATATATCAAAATCGATTGCCTCGACGAGAAGAAGACAATTTCTTAAGAGTGATCCTTCATCTGAGGTCATCTTGAAGACGTGATTGCCCAAAAACCACTTGGAACATTGAACTATGCCACTCGGAGTATAGTTTTGGTCCGTAAGATAAAGTCGAATGAATATAACCGAAACATCAAAGTGGTTCCACTCGGTGACGTGAATATTTTTATGCTGAAAACTCATTCACTCGAGACCATCTTCATTGCAATCTGTATCTTGCCAAAATCAGGTGTCAACAGTAACCAATTCTACGTAACCCTAGATCCCCCCGGTGTCTATATAAACCGGAGGAAAAAAGATTGAATACCGTAGTCATACATGCTAGACTTCTAGGGTTTAGCTATTACAATCTCATGGTAGATCAACTCTTGTAACACTCATATTCATCCAGATTAATCAAGCAGGAAGTAGGGTATTACCTCCATAGAGAGGGCCCGAACCTGGGTAAACATCGTGTCCCCTGTCTCCTGTTACCATCAACCTTAGACACACAGTTCGGGACCCCCTACCCGAGATCCGCCGGTTTTGACACCGACAGCCATGAACAATCCGCCCCCCAGGCGAACATCATTCCAGAGACCTGTATGACACCAGAATCGAGTGCGCAACCTCCTTTGAAGGAGGGGGCGTCGAATCCACCGGCGACCTCTATCTGTCCAGAGGCGCCGGACACTCTGGTGGAAGCGCTTTGACGTGCTTCCATTGTGGAGGAGCACCGTACCCTTATGGGTATGGTGGTTGAGAAGGTTCAGTCCGCCAAAAGCGGGTTGAACGAAGCCTTTGCCAGCCTATTGACAGGCTTTGAGGTACATGATGTAATATTCTTAACTGTTTTGCATATGCACAAAATATGCCTGTGTATAGATAGTAGCCCCTGAGACTCTGTTTGGCTTTTGAAAAAGAAGGGCCGAACGTAGGATCAAGTAATATTCACAGGAGATAACATACTTGTCTATTTTGATAAACAGGTTTCACTGTTAGCGGCAACCGCCCAGGCCACTGAAGTATCCGAGCTCAAGCGGAAGCTAGAGCGGGCTGATGAGGACCTCGTCCGCATCAACAAGCGGTTTGATGAGGCGCAAGACATGTTATGGAAAAAAATTGTTTACACACCTAAAGTAATATGCCAATGCGGGGTCTAATCTCCTCTGTTGTCCTGGTGATATTTGCAGGTAGTGCGGCCAAGGTCGAGAACCTGAAGAGTGCCCTTGCCCAAGCCAAGGATCAGGCGCGGGTGAGCCAAGCGGCTGCGGATTTAGAGGCCGAGCAGGTCACCCACCGCAAGTATGAGGAGTGGGTGACCGAAGTGGAGCAGGAGCTTCAGGATGCCGCCAACAAGTGCGAGACCTTGGAGGAGAAGAATAAGGCCCAAGCGTCCGATCTCACCAAGGCTCTTCAGGAGGCCAAGGAGGCGCGGAGCGAGTCCCGGGCGGCTCGCGAGGAGATCAAGCAAGCCGAACAGATAGCGGCTGGTAAGCCCTTTCTTTTACAGAGTATATTTGGCGGTCAGAGATGTGCCTTGCTTAATCGACTACGGAGTTCTCCAGACGCTTTTGAGGATCTCCCAAGGAGTGCGGTCGACGTCGCGCAATTATTCTGGTCTCAGGAGGGAAACACTACGGAGAAGCTCTTCTGGTCCCAGTACCTGGCTCCAGAAAGGCCGGCCCTGCTGAACAACTAGATGATCAGTTGGCGGAGCTGCATAGGATGTCCGGTTTGGCCATGAAGGACATCATAGTCTGGCTATGGCTAGCCGGACCCATTCCGAGCGGCTACTTCGGCTTGGTCAAGCGACTCGGCGATGCCCTCCCCCGAGTTGAAGTTGTGAAGCGCTCGGCATGCATAGAGGATGCGCGGATGGCCTTTGCCCACATCAAGATGCACTGGGCGAAGATGAAGGCCGCCGCCATGGCAGTTGAGGGTCCACTTGAGGGCAAGGACTACAGCAAGCCGGAGCGATATTCGAGGACATCCTAGAGGGTGCCCGTTTAATAAAGGGTCAATGCTCGAAGGATATTATGTTTGAATGAATGTATCTGGGCTGCCCAGACTTTGTGTTATGAAACCAGTCCTTTGTAATATACTTGTGATTTTTATCTGAAATTATTTTCCTCCTGTGTGGCCGTATTTATTTTTGAAAGTTTGCCAGTCGTCGGCTTCAGCCCCCATGTAATAGATACTATGAGGGTGTTCGGAGTAGCACATGAGCACACTTGGCCCAACGTCTTGGTCCGTAAAGGAGGTGTCAGTGCAGCGAACCAGGCTATCAGACTATGCGGCTTTATCACTCTCACTTAGCGATAGAAGTTTGACAATGGGACTATAGGTTAGCCCCTGACATTTGTTCGGCTACCCAAACTTGGATGCTTTTAGGCGCGTGACTGGGTGGAGGCCAGTCCTTCGTATAATACGAAGAAAAAATTGAAAAAGATTTAGTAAGTCACCGAACCGCTGACCAGCTCTCGCTATATCATGACAGTCAGTTTTCGGCTTTCTCTACTGAGGTGTTTGACCTGACGAGCCAGAAACACAATCGCAGTAATTCTCCCTTTACTACCATAGCTGAACAAGCAGAACGTAAGGTGGTAACCACAGGAGCCGGGCAACCCAACTATTGACCAAAGACATGATTCGGAGCCGATGCATATAATGCAGTATTCGAGACACCGAACTATACTATAAAAGTGCTTAGACTTTTGTTTTTGAAAAAAAATGTGCCCGAATATAGCCCCTGGCGATTTATGCCGAGGTGTATATGTCAATATGTTGTGGAGACGGAATACAAATTATGAAATAAACCAATACCGAGTAAGGTTGGACAAAATTGTTTCCGCTATAGTCTGATTGATACGTCAAATGTGTTCTTACAGAGAATGCCATAATCATCAAGGCTATTTTACATGCCAAGAATTTGAGAACAAGGGAAAGCTATATACAAGTCCTAAGAAAAAAAGGTGGACTCGAAGATCCTTTGGACACCCTGCCGCACGTCTGCGCCGCTTTTCACCTTGGTGTAGGATCCTTTGAGAGGATCAACGATCGGGTATACAGAAGGAGCCTGGGAAAGGGCCCTTTGTACCACCGAAAAGTGACTTGGGTTATAAAGAACCTGGAAAATAAAAAAGAGAAAAAGGAGGAATATTAAGGTCCGAATAGGGTCGAGCCGTATTGAGAACTTTGTCCTTAGTGTGCCTTCGTCCTTGCCCATGGTATTTTTAGTGTGTAGTTATGTACGCGTGGTACGTATGTTGTGATTAGGTGGGCGTTTTGACGGAGGCCGAATTGCTAATCAAGTTATGGATGAACCGAACTGTCGTTCTGCAGTAGATCGGAGTCGTTTGACAGTGTTCGGGGGCCTGATGGACGATGAAGTATTCGGCTTGATTAGGCCATCATGTACCTCAACTGCGAGGGCCACGGTATGCTCCTCGGTACGGAGGGAGCACTCCATGTTTCCATTAACCGTTATAATACCGTGTGGTCTAGGCATCTTAAGCTTTAGATAGGCATAGTGTGGGACTACATTGAAGCGGGGGAAAGCGGTTCGTCCAAGCAGTGCATGATAACCACTGCGGAAGGGGACGATGTCGAAGATCAAATCTTCGCTTCGGAAGTTATCCGGTGAGCCCAAGACTACCTCCAGCATTATTGACCCTATGGCAGGCCTCTACGCCAGGTATTACTCCTTTAAAGGTAGTTTTAGTGGGCTTGATCCTTGACGGATCAATACCCATTTTACGGATAGTGTCCTGATAAAGCAGATTAAGACTACTACCACCGTCCATGAGGACTCGCGTGAGATGGAATCCATCGATGATTGGATCAAGGACCAATGTTGCCGAACCTTCGTGACAGATACTGGTCGGATGGTCTCTACGGTCAAAAGTGATCGGTCATGCCGACCATGGGTTGAATTTTGGGGCGGCTGGCTCTATGGCGTAGATGTCCCTTAGTGCGCGATTGCGCTCCCGCTTAGGGATATGAGTGACGTAGATCATATTCACTGTTTTTACCTCAGGGGGAATTTCTTTTGCCCCCTGTGTTTGTTGGGCGAGGCTCACCGTCATCCTCGATAGGTGGCCCTTTCCCCTTGCATTCGGTGTTTAGCTTACCGACCTGTTTAAAGACCAAACAATTTATGTTGGTATGATTGGCAGGCTTGTCTGGGGTGCCATGGATCCGGCAAGGCCGATCGAGTATTCTGTGCAAACTGGATGGACCATCTTTGTTTCCTTTGAATGGCTTCTTCCGCTGACCAGGTTTAGAGCCACTGAATCCGATGTTCATTGTCGTTTCTTCGGTATCTTCTTTGTTAATCTAACGCTTGTGTTTATTGCGTCGTGGCCTACCATTGCCATCTCTAGCTTCGGAGGTGCCAGGGTCGCTGGTGCTGGTGCTTCTACGAGCTAGCCAGCTATCTTCTCCCGCACAAAGCGGGCCATGAGTGCGGTAAGAGCTGCCATAGACTTCGGTTTTTCTTGGCCGAGGTGTCGGGCGAGCCACTCGTCGTGGATGTTGTGTTTAAAGGCCGTGAGGGCTTTGGCGTCCGGGCAATCAACAATTTGGTTCTTTTTAATTAAGAACCTGCTCCAGAGTTTTCGGGCTGACTCTCCAGGCTGCTGGACTATATGACTGAGGTCGTCGGCGTTCGGAGGCCGGACATAGGTACCTTGGAAGTTGTCTCTAAAGGCGCCTTCCAAATCTTCCCAGCTACCAATAAAGTTCTTTGGGAAGCTATTTAGCCAGTGTCGTGTCGGTCCTTTCAGTTTTAAGGGGAGATATTTGATGGCATGGAGATCGTCACCGCGGGCCATGTGGATATGGAGAAGGAAGTCTTCAATCCATACCGCGGGATCCGTCGTGCCGTTGTATGACTGATGTTTACGGGTTTAAACCCTTCTGGAAACTGGTGCTGCACTACCTCATCGGTAAAGCATAAGGGGTGTGTGGCGCCTCTGTATCAGGCAATGTCACGACGGAGTTCGGATGACATCCGTATGCGGTTTTTGGCCCTGGTGAAGTTATGCCCATCGCTCCAGGCTTGACGGTCATCTTCTCGCGTTAGGGCGCGCCCCCTTGATCCATAGATTGATCTGGCTTGGCATGCTCTATTGCTCGGGTCTTGTCGTAGGTCGTAAGCATATCCTGGAGCCGCTGTCTCTCCGCCCCTATGGCGAGGTGGTGCGGGTTGGTGTTCGGCGTAGGTGGCCGCTTTATCTCACCCACGTGGTGGCCGGTCTGGTTCATCAACATGATCATGTTTTGACGGTATTGGCTCGAAGGCCTCATCGTCGAATTGTGGTAGTAGTCGACGCTTCGGATAACTCTTTGTTGGGCATTGGAGGCCATATTCTTCGGCAGCTAGGACCTGGGTCCATCTGTCGTCGAGTGTATCCTGTTCGGCTTGGAGCCACTGTTGCTGCTTTTTTAGGCTTCTTGAAGTGGCGATTAGTTGGCGCTTAAAGCGCTCCTACTCGAGGGGTTCCTCTAGCACGATGAAATCTTCGTTGCCGAGGCTGACATCATCCTCGAAGAGCGGTAGATAGTTGCTATCTTCCAAATCCTCGTTCCTGACCGAATCGTCGGGATTAACTTGCCCCTCCTCCACATCATCTTGTTCGGATGTGGGATCGACGGGGGCTTCGGGGTCTTCGGCGTTCTCTGGAGTGTTATTGTCTCCGGTGCCGGTATTACTGTCTTTTTCACGACGCGATTTTGAGCGGCGTCGACGCTTCGGTGGTGCCTCGGCAGGTTTGTCCTCAACCAGATCCTTCCTGCCTTCACCGTCATCCTGTTTGGGTGTATCCACCATGTACACATCGTATGTGGAGGTGGCCGTCCAACGTCCATTAAATGGCGGGTCTTGTCCTTGTTCGTCTCCGGCATCGTCGTCCATGCTATCGATGTCTTTGGAGGTGTAATCCAGCATGTCGGTTAAGTCCTTGACGGTGACTATGAAGTGGGTGTTGGGTGGGACGTAAAATTCCCTGCTCTCAGCCCCTAGTCCGGGTTGGGCATAGTTCGGAGGTAATTCCTCTGTAATGGCGGGGAAACGCATTAAGTCTAGGGCCTCATTTGAGAGCGAGGATTGGACAGGGAAACGAGAGTCCACGGGGCTAGCCAGGGCAAAGGTCTCCTGGCCACGCTCGCTTGGCGCGGACCTCGAGAGTTTGGAGCTAGATTCTGGGGGCGAGTCCAGCCTTTCAATGATAGGGGAACCCAATCTGACTCCGGGCTGGCCGAGGACAAAATCACCTCCAGATCCCTGATAGTGCGCTTCTTGGCAGAGAGTCCGTGGGTTCCAAACTCCCATCTTCGGACCAAGCGGTTTGCTCCGGATTTAAGGCTAGAGCGGTGGTCGGGGCCCCGAACCCTTTGAAGATCAAGTCTCCTCGGATATTAGCAACGTAATTTAGGTTCCCGAAACTGATCTGATGACCAGGGGCATAGTTGTCGATCTGTTCGAGGTGGCCAATTGAGTTGGCATGCAGAGCGAAGCCGCCGAACACGGAAATTTGTCCGGGGAGGAAAGTTTCCCCTGAAACGGCATCATTATTGATGATCGAACGAGCCATCAAACCTTCTGTCGACGGCACAGTGGAACTCTTAATGAAAGCACCAATGTCGGTGTCAAAACCGACCGATCTCGGGTAGGGGGTCCTGAACTGTGCGCCTGAGGATCGAAGGTAACAGGAGACAAGGGAGACACGATATTTACCCAGGTTCGGGCCCTCCTAATGGAGGTAAAACCCTACGCCCGGATTGATTTTATTAGATGAGTATGGGGGGTTACAAGAGTTGATCTACCTCAAGATCGTAATGATTAAACCCTAGATGTCTAGCCTATATCATTTGCCTTAGCCTCTACGGACTAACCCCTCCGGTTTATATAGACAACGGAGGGGCCCAGGGTTTTCCAGAGTCGGTTTACAGAGAAAGGAAATTATACATCTAAACGCTAGGCTTGCCATCCAAGCAAAGGAGAGCCCCATCCGGACATGGGGGGAAGGTCTTCTGCCTTGTATCTTCACAGCCCATCAGTCTGACCCATATCAGATAGCCTGGACACCCGAGGACCCCTTAGTCCAGGACTCCCTCACCCCCTACTCTTTATAAGTCAGTAAAAAAGGCGAAACGCCCCCTATGTTGCACCGTAAAAATCGCCACGTTTCGGCTGATCATGCCATTATGGCCGCATTGGGTGAACTAATTGATTGAGGATATCCCCTAATATGCGGGGCATGGTCTGTGTTTTGATAAGACGTGCCAAGAAGAGGGTTACCTCGAACCGCGATTCGAGTAAGCAGTAACTTATGTATATGATGTCATGGGCGGTGATGCTTTGGAAAAGTTGTCAGTAATTGACCGTCGAACACACCTACACTTCTAGTCCTCGAGACTAAGCATGTCGCGCACTTCGGATATATGAAGATGTGTTTCGGTGGCACATGGTTGGTTGGCCTAGCCTCTTGATTAGAAAGGTGATATCTGCCAATTGGGAATCTATAAACTCTGAGCGGATGCTTAGCCTGGGGCATTGAGAGGAACTTGCATGCTAAGCAAAGACTCTCAAGCCGTAGACATTATCCAAAGAAGATTACCAGCCTCGGCTTTGAAGACAAGTTTGGGGGCTACTGACAGTGTCCTGGACTAGGGGTCCCGGCCTAGCCGGTCTAGTCCATGAGTCGGACTGACGGCCCATTGACGAGGAAGGACTCCGGAGGCCTCTGACTTGTAGCACAAGCATATCAGGCTTCACTGAGGACTTGACGTGTACTTCAAGTATATCTACCAGATTTGGCATGTAACCCCCAAATGGCAACCGACCATGTATAACCCTAGATACCCCCGGTGCCTATATAAACTGGAGGGTTTAGTCTATAGAGATACATTGATCATCATCACCATTACCCCTAGGGTTTAGTCCACAACTTATGATCTCAAGGTAGATCAACTCTATACTCTGATACATCCACAATATAAAAAAGAGTAGGACGTAGGGTTTTACCTCCTTAAGAGGGCCCGAACCTGGGTAAACATTGTGTCCCTTGTCTCCTGTTGCCCATCAATCCGATCTCATAGCTCGGGCCCCCTACCGAGATCTGCCAGTTTTGACACCGATAGCACGGTTTAGGGTTGATGTGATGGACATGTCCGGACTGCCCCTCTTCTTCCCCACATATGAGCTGGGTTTGGGGGTTGTCCGGAAAGTCTGGACATATAGGATTGATTTTGTCGTGGGTGGTTTTGTTTCCGGACAGAAAAATGTGGGAGCTCTGGGGAAGGCACTTATAGATGCCCTTCGTGTGACAACCTGGCCAAGAACCATTGGTTCTTGGCCGTTATGCCTGGATACCACCTAATCTAAACTGACACCACAGAACAACACTAGTCTTTGTTGCACACTTTGTCCTCACCCGTGCGCATGTGAGAACAACTTCCCTATCAGTCACCTAGTCTCAAATTATCCCAGGCCAAGCATGCTTAACCTGGAGCTTCTTTTTCGATGAGCTTCCGAAAAAGAAGGCGCACCTTATTGACATGAGTAGTATATTATTCCTATCAAGCCATGACGTCACACTAGTCGCTGACACATTAAACCCTTATTTTGCTTTGGAAGAAGGAATATGACTTTCACAATCCACGGCAACAACGTTCCACCAATGCATGCACGGGATGAACATGGTGGTTGGCTATTTTCGGCAGGAAGGAGACGAGCGATCAAAACGTTAATCAGAGTAATTAAATGATAATTTTGTCTTCGTGATGTGGTTGGCTATTCTCACAAATCAAATTTTCGTGAGGATGCAATTAATCTGTGTCTTGGTTGTCCCGCGTTGGCATTCTCACCTTAAAGAACTCTCAATGTACTCTTAACAAGTAATCTTAGGTGGCGGGAGAATTTTAGAGGCAACCACTCTGATGCATTTTCACTTAAGTGTCACATCTAACTATCTAAGTGATGTTGTATTTATTCGCTTACGGATCACGTGTGCAATTCTCAACATTGTGGCGTAGTTGTGGAGAGTAGTAAAACAAAGAAAATTTGCGAGTGAAGCCACCTCCCTTTATTATTGTTGTGTCACTTCAACATTTTGCCTATGAACTGCACTAGGAGTCAAACATTGAGCATAGCCTTACAATCCTGGACGGAGGGACTAGAAATAGTTTCAAGATTTTCAAAATCTTAATAATTTGCTAGACATGAATTTTGGATGAGTTGAGGTTACCCTAACTTTTAGGAAAAAGTTGGTAAGGTGCAAGCAACTAGAATTATGGTAAAAACACACTTATGAATAATTTATTATTTACCATGAAATGACATATCTCTCCTCAAATTTGCAATGTTAATTCAAAACTAAGGCACAAAACTTTTCCCAATATTTCTCAATACTTGGAAGTGCGGCTTTTGATTTGACTAAAAGAAATACTCACATTTTTTCCTTGCAAGGGTAGTGTGACCATTTGACCATGGTCAAACCCCATTGCCCTAGTCAGAGTGGGGCAATGATTCTATTTACTTATTTTCGAAACAAATTTGCCTCACCAATCATTTAATTAAGAAGAAGAGGGTCGCCCGACTAATAATGAAAAACTGGGTCAAAATCGATGCGACCAGTTGAGCGGCACACACAATATACCTCTGCGTAGAAAGCCTCGTCGAGGTAGCACATTGGTGTCTTCACTTCTCCACGAGCAGCACCATCACCATTCCTTCTCTTTGAGCAAGTGAATTCAATTTCGCCACAGGCAACCACCGAATCGGCGCACTCCGAAGAGGCCATGTGAAGCCACATGAAGATTCATGCCAATCACTCAGCCACCCAAGACACAAACAACACAACTCCGATTATGCCGGAGAGCTAAGGAGCACCATTCCATCACATTGCAATAGTACTACTTGGCAATTGCATTTTTTTGCGGTGGTACACTGACAATAACACTATTAAGATGGCAGGTATACACATAAGTTACATTTTGTTTTGGAAACAAAACACACGTGTTGTATTGTAGAAGTTATCCACGGACTACATACACCTTTTTATGAGCATTTTTATTTGAAACGGAGGCACAAGCTTTGTCTCGTACATTAATTAAAAAAAGTTAGAGTGTTATTATAATACCCCCATATTACAAGAAGTTGTTGCAAACCCGGCATGATTTTACCCAAATGTTTTGCCCCCGCAATGCACCAAAGCTTCGCGTCGTTTTTATCATGTCAAAGATGACAAAAGAAAGGGGTGGGTTTGTGGTGGAAAACCCTAGCATTCCTTCAGTTCCAAATGGCACAAGAAACAAGCATGGTGATCGACGCCATTGCCTTGCGTTAAGGGACGTGTGTGTCCGTCATTGCAATCCACCACTCCTTGGTGGATCTCTCAGTCGCCCATGTGCAAGTGTCGATTGTGTATAGTTGGAGGAACACCTTGACTAGCCCCCAAATCCTCAAAGTGTAGCGACATTTGTAGAACATGTGTGCCATGGTTTCATTTGCTCTTTTGCATAGGGGACAAAGACCAGAATGTGGCCATCCCCGCTTAGGCAAGCGGCCCAAAACCTATCTTGAATGGCAAGCCAAACGAAGAACTTGACCTTGAAAGGTGCCCACAACTTCCAAACCATTGTATTTATGGAGGTGGGTATGGTTCCCAAAAACTAAACTTGGTAAGCAAAGGTCACGAAGTAGTGACCACTAGAAGTGAGCTTCCAAATTATGTCATGCTCGATGTCTTCACTTAGTTGGGTATTGTGAAGGCACGCCCAAAGAGTGGTAAATTCCCGGATGAAGTCCAAGGTCCAAGTGGCAGGGGCTTTAATTTTCGCAATACATGCATCATCATCGGTTTCCTCTCCGACCTTTCACCCTTTCCTTGTGGATGCCGCGTAAATCAGTGGGCGATGTCCTTTGGCTTGCGCTCTTGCACCCATGGTGAGTCCCAAAACGGAGGGCGAGCTCCATTTCCCATGGTGATGTTTGTGAAGGCATAAAACACATCAATGTTGGATTCGTCGCAAGGGTTCTCCATTCCCACCCATAACTTGGAGGGGTCCTTCCATTCAAACCATGGACAACGGAGCCTGAGAGCTCGAGAAAATTTCTCGAGCTTGAGGATACCGAGCCCACCAAGCTCGGTAGGTTGGCAAACTGCTTCCCAGTTGATTTTACATTTGGCACTGGTACCTTGTCAGTTCCTGCCCATAAGAATGGACGCTCGATCTTGTTAAGGTTGTTAGAGACACTCGGTGGTATGACAAGTGGAGTGTAAGGGTACATTGGTTGGGAAGTGAGAACCTATTTGACAAGAGCGTCGTGACCCATGGTGGTAATGTTTTGTCCCAAGTTGTGAGCCTCGCGTGAATTTATCAAATTGAAAATTCACTCTCTTTAGTTGCCAAACCGATAGTGGGAGGCTCAAACGTCTGATGGGAACGGATGCCCTCCCCTCCCCTCCCCTCTCCCCTCCCGAGTCGCCCCCCGCCTGGGCGACCGGGAGGCCCCCAGATCCCATCGGCCGGCCCTCCCCCACTCCTCCTCCTCCTCCCTCGCCGCCGCCCAAGGGCGCAGCGAGGACTCGGGCCCTCTCGCTCGCGTGGGGCTGGCGCAGGCCGGCGCCCCCAGGCCGGAGCGTGGCGGCGGGCCGGACGCCATGGCGGGTGGTGGCGGCGCCTCGGCGACTTGGCTCCCCCGTGGCAGGAGGCCTCGCGATCTGGTGTGTCGCGGTCGCCAGGGACGGCGGCGGCGTGACCGGATCGGTTCGCGGCGGCGTGTCCGGATCTATGCCCAAGCATGGGCCTTGATCGTTGGTCTGCCGTCGACACGGTGGCGGGTGCGACTCGTCGGCAGCTGGGCAGATCCGCCGGGATTCTACCCTTGTCTGATCCTTGATAGCGCGGGCATCTCCGGGGGAAACCCTAGATCTCCTTGGGATCGAGCGATGACAGTGATTTTGTGTCGTAGTCCCTCCTTAGGGCATCGTTTTGGAGTTTACTCCGGTTGAAGGGACCAGCGACGTCGGTGGCGCACATCTGGTGGAGCAACTGCCGATGAAAATCGCGTCGACTACGGTCATGGCGGACGATGACGGCGTCTTAGATGCCGTTCCCTTGTCGAGGCATCGTCGTTGCAGTCTGCGCCATCAGGCTCGGGATGCTCTGTGGGAAACCCTACATCTGGGTCTTTCGGATCGGACGATGATGGCGTTTTATCGCTTTCCCTCCTGGGGGCATTGTTTTGGAGCAAGTGATGGCTAGGGGGATGGTGGAGTGGTACTTCATCTCACACATTGATGGCGGCTGAGATCGGCGGCATGGCGCTGTGGAGGCTCGGCGTCCGATGTGCGGAGATGGACTCACGCAGGAGGAGGTAGTTGTCTGGCGTCATGGTGACGTCGATGGCAGAGTGACCAGACAAGGTAGAAGCCTCAATATAATCTAAAGACGGACCTGTGGAAGATGGCGGCGACGACACACGAGTGCGTCTGACCGAATTGTGCCCCAGACCCGGTATGTGCCTCAGCTGGGGCTTCCGACTTTTGATGTTAGTCTTAGGTGAGTGGTTTGGGTAGTGGCTCAGCTACCATCCCTTCATCATTTGGATAGGAGTAGCGGCATATGTTGCCAAGATGGTGAATTCAGGTATATTGTTTGTAATACTTTATAAGGCCCTCGAGAATAATCAATAAAGTGGCCGTATGCATCTCCCAGATGCAGAGACAGAGAATCATCCTCCTTTTCTAAAAAAAATTGGTTAATGAGTTGATTTTGACAAAATTAAAGGATGAGCTACTACAATTAGAACGCACCAACGGAATGTTTT
This sequence comes from Triticum dicoccoides, assembly GCF_002162155.2. Lineage (NCBI taxonomy): Eukaryota > Viridiplantae > Streptophyta > Magnoliopsida > Poales > Poaceae > Triticum > Triticum dicoccoides. The sequence continues at coordinate 322,182,870 of NC_041388.1, forward strand.
TGCTTGACTTCACCTTGAAAGCATTGTGTGCAAGTGTCACAGAAAATAACTCTACGCATGCAGACATTGAGAAACTCTCTCACCGTAACGGATCAGTGAGGCACCCCTTACATTTGTTTAGACAACGGAAGAGAGGAACTCCCCAACTTCTGGATCTAAAGGATGTAGTACATTTATACATGGATGGCAACCACTTATGTCACAAAGTTACGACCCAAGTCGCTGGAGCAACGAAACCATGTAGTAGAGAAGTCTACCGGTCCTAACTGCCTAGCATCCATGATAGTGATGAAGTAGCTGATTGTGGATAACCAATTGGGTTTGAATTGTCAATTCTTCTTTAATTATGTCAAGAGATCTCCCTTTCTGGCCTTCATTATCTTGTTTAAAAAATTGTTGAGCTGACGGAAGACTGAAAATTGATTGGCAGTCAGACTCAGCTAACTATAGGTATAAAAAATTGGATGGTTTTTTTTCTTCCAAATCTGTTAGGCTAGCTCTAAGTAGCACTAAACTCAGCTGCTCTCGGTGCCACCGACCATATTTCTGGCAGTTGGCTGGTCGGAGTCCCGGCTGCCTCCTCTTATAATTTTTTTCCGTACCAATGCTTTGTGCTGCCTATTTCGCTATGCCTGATGATTTAGTAGTAGTACACTATTTATAAAGAAAGGTATTCACATAAGTTTGCTTGATGTTAGGATGACTACACGTATTAAAACAGAGCTTAGAAACTCTAGCAGAGTCGTCATATCGGACCGACCACGTAATAATCATATGTATGGCGATCCATCTAAAAAAGCCACTCTAACAAAGTCACCATACGCCTTCATAATATACAGGGCATGCTTCAAATCAAGCGCGCGAGCCTTCATACCTGAAGGCTGAAGGCTGAGGGCCATCTACAACTGTTCACGCCTCTTTCCTTTGCGCGTAGCCCCAGTCAATGGTGTTGTCGTCCGTATGACTGCGGTTCCATCCATACCAATGACGCAACCATTTTTCCATCGAGAAGAGCACCAAATAGAAATTGTATCTTGGGCAACGTGTGAAATGGTGAACTAGTCGCACCCATCACTTATGGGCTGTTGGATCGAAACGAAATGGATAATGGTTCAATTACAAGATGAGCTTCTCGCACATTTACGAAACAAATTATGGAATGTCCCCTTTTTTGCGAGAAACTTTTAATCTATTTATTTTCAATCATGGCAATACAACGAACATCAGAAATAATAAAAATTACATCCAGGTCCGTAGACCACCTAACGACGACTACAAGCATTGAATGAAATGTCCCTAGATACGCAAAATCTTCCTCCCAAGCCAACCATCTCCCGGTTAAGCTCTAGTTTGGGGTTCATATGAGATCCCATTGACAGTTCAGTTATTGATTATGTTGCCTCCATTGATGTTTAAATAAGATTTATTGATGCTTCATAAGGCCTTGTACAATGCAAGGCGCTTATGGGAGACGCTTAGGAAATAAACCAGCATTTCTTGAAGCACTGGTGCTTATTTGTAGAGGATGGACGTTTATTTAGGTGTCTCTTTACTAAAAATGGACACCGGTGCTTCAGAAAAAATCCGGTTTATTTTTCTAAGCACCTGCCTAAGCATCTAGCATTGTAGTACAAGGCCTAAGAGTTCAATTGAGGTTTCAATATTTTTATACACCCCATCGTCATTGTGGTTTAATTGAGGTTTCACAAAAGGTTTGCCGAGGTTTCAATTATTCATTATGCTGCTTGTATTCGTTGAGGTTCCACACAAGTTTAAAAAGCTTAAGATGAGATTTGACGGAAACCCTAGTGAAACTCAAACCACTACAAAACTCAACCGAGATGTGTACAAAACCTCTATTAAATCATGAGATCCAAGTGAAACTCACTAAAACAAACTCCATGAATAAAGAGTCGTAAAGTTTAAAGAATGTCTCGGTCTAGTTAAGAGATAAAAAATTCAAAAACATATTCAATAGTTAAAAGGGTTCTTACTTCAAACATCCGGTAAATAATATATTGTATTTGATAGGAGAAAAAAGTAAACGGTGGGTTGATTTTTTTAAGTAACCACATGTACTTCATTAGACAAACCGATTACAAAGAATACACATGTAGTCATCACAAGAGACATAATAGATATCTTGCAATATTGCACAAAAGACTCTCCAAAAAGTAAAAACTAGAATTTCACTCCGGTGGAATCTTGTGCCATGCCGAAATATCGCCCACCCACATTGAAAGAACATGCAGTGCCCCCATGTTTGGTTTTGGTAATTGATAACAATCTCTATAGACTAATGTTTGCATTAAGTTATATTTGAAGGATTTGCCCATAGGTTTTTCTTGAAGCCCATTTGTTGGTTTCAAGGAGTTTATGAGTTGACCATGGTGCTTTTAAGGAATTATCCAAAGATTGGTCATGTGAGTGTTGAGCTTATTGCAAGCATGTCTTGAAGAAGAAGATTGTGTGAACATTCATGTTTACCTTCAAGACAACATCTTAATGGAGAAAGTTGGAAAGATTCAAGTTTGTGGTGTGCAAGTTCAAGTGGAGCATCACGAAGAGATCAAATGCTTGAAGCTTGCCATCCATTGTGGTGACAATGGACTTGTGAAGATGTGCGGAAGAGTGGCTCATCCATAGTGGAGTATGTGGGAGCAATCAACTAGTCTTCATCGAGCCAACACAATCAAAAAAGGTGGTCCAACTTGAGGGAGTCAAGATTGTCATCATCTAGCTCAAGTGGACTATGTGCAAGACAAAGGTTTGCCCTTGATAGATTTTCTATTTTACCGGTCTCATAGTGGTAGTTGGGAGACCGGGTTATAGGATCGATTGTCGTACTATCAAGGGGGGATCTCGATGAGGAGCTTGATCGTATCGTTCATTGAGAGCTCAAACCATTGCATCCTTGCATCATCTTTCTTGATTCTTGTTTGGTTCTCTTTGTGAGTTTTGGAGCTTATGGTCATCTTGATGACAAGCTCGAGTTCATCGAAAACGGAGTTCACTTGCATCTTCTATGATGTTTTCGATGTTGGAGGTTATGCCCGTTCTTCTCTGTTGGAGGTTTCACTCCTCCATTTGTTAGGCATACCTCCCTTGCCTCTTATTACTATAACCAGTCGTTGTTTTGATGCTACTCGTCGTCTTGTTTCCAACAAGCTTGATTTTTCTCAATTCAGAGCTCATATGCAGAAGTTATGGCAATTCTGGTTTTCTGTGGAGTATTCTTGCTTTCGTGGAAGTGGCATAAGGATGGCGCCAGCGGTAGTACCGCTGGGCTGGAGCGGCAGTACCGCTTATCACCACAAATGGTAGTACCGCTGTCCCACAGCGGTAGTACCGCCCATGGCCATAAGCGGTAGTACGGCTCCGGTTCCGCGCTGGGACCGCCTCGACTCGAGACGTGGTTTTCTCGTGTCGGGTTCAGCGGCAGTAGGAGCGGTAGTACCGCTCATGTGCGGTAGTACCGTGGCTACCACCGCCCCTAGTGCCGCTCAATGGCCCTCATCCATGTTCCTTCTCCATGTGCTCATGGTAGGCGCTGTGTACGGTCCCAGCGGTAGTACCGCTGGGCCAAGCGGCAGTACCGCTGCGACCAACGGTAGTACCGCTGGCTCCAGCAGTAGTGCCGCTCATACAGCTCTGCCTCGTACTCTGTTTCGCTCCACTCTCTGTGTTCTACAGCCCGGGCGGTAGTACCGCTCCCCTGAGCGGTAGTACCGCTCGTGCGCGGACTGAGCACATAACGGTTGGATTCTGGAGCTCTTATAAAAGGGGATCTTCTTCTTCATTCAACCTTATCCTTTGAGCTCGTGTTCTTCCCCCCATTGTTGACCTTCTTCGAGCTTGCTAACTCTCAACCCCTCCATGGATTCTTGCTAGTTTTTGAGGGAAAAGAGAGACGAGATCTAGATTCACATTTCCACCAATCACTTTCTCCTCTATGTGAGGGGAACCCCTTGGATCTACATCTTGGAGTTCTTCGTGTTCTCTTCTTCGTTCTTCCTCTCATTTTCCTCCCTAGCATTTGTTGCTTTGGTGGGATTTGGGAGAGAAGGACTTGGGGGAACACTCCGTGTGCCCTTGCCATTGCATTTGGTGCATTGGTTTGAGTTCTCCACGGTGATACGTGGAAGTTACAAGTTGAGAAGCTTATTACTCTTGGGTGCTTGGTACCCTTGAGCTTGTTCCTCTTGGGTGCTTGGGCGCCCTAGACGGTTGAGGTCACCTCGGAGCCATATTCCATTGTGGTGAAGCTTCGTGGTGTCGTTGGGGAGTTAACCCCAACCTTTGTGGTGTTCGGAGCTCAGTCATTGTGGTGTAAAGCTCCGGGCAAGCATCGGGGTCTCCAATTAGGTTGTGGAGATCGCCCCGAGCAATTTGACGGGTTCTGATGACCTCCCCCAAGGGTTTCCAAAGTGTACGGGTTCGGTAACCGCCCCCGAGGGTTGCCATTTGTACGGGTTCGGTGACTGACGAAGCTATGTACCTCGGGTAGGGTCACGGACCTGTCCAGCATACCCTTCCCGAGGACATCTCTGTAAAGAATCAGAAGCGGTCGAAGAGAAATCGTCATCCACTCGACCGTGGAGATGCACTCACTCGGCCACCTTGAAGACACTCGACCACCAGAAGATGAGGAACCCTCCACTCTGCAACGGTCAGGATTTAAACCATAGCATTATGAGCATTTATGACACTTTACTGTAGACGTTACCAGTAACGCCTTTCCTTTATGAGCATTGAACCCTGTGTAACGGAGGGGAGCTGGGGTCCTGGCGCACTCTATATAAGCCACCCCCTCCTCTGGGACAAGGGTTCGCATCTTTTTGTAAACTCACACACACATATAATCCAGTCGACCGCCTCAGGACACCGAGACGTAGGGCTGTTACTTCCTCCGAGAAGGGCCTGAACTCGTAAAAATCGCGTGTACAACTCCTTCATAGCTAAGATCTTGCCTCCTCATACCTACCCCCCATTCTACTGTCAGTCTTAGATCTACGACAGTTGGCGCCCACCGTGGGGCAGGTGTCTTAGCGACTTATTGGAGAAGTTGCAATTTTTCCGATCCCCATCATCATGATTCCAGTCGGAGGATTGGCTGAGGGCCGCGAGATCCGTCTCGGCGCGCTCGTGTTTGTCGTCGACGACTCCGCTTGGCTTTAGGAGGCACCACTCGACGTCGACGTGCTCCCCGCCCGCGGGGCCACGCATTTTCACGCGTGCGTCTGCGGCGTCCTCCTGCGGCAACTGTCGACCTAGTACCAGTCGACTCCAACGGCTTTCCCCCTTCCTGCGACCCGCCGGAGCAAGTGCACCGGCCGGTCGAGGCTTCAACGGTGGGTGAAGCATGCGGTGGCCCGCCAGTCCGCCACCCCTCAAGTCGCGGTGATCGAGCCCGACGAGTCTCTCTACAGCCTGTTCAATCTGTCGACTGGCTCCATAGAGACTGCATCCGAGTGCGGTAGCAACGACTCGGCAGCGGAAGTCCTGGTGGTCAATGGACCACGCGGCCCTCCTGGCTTCGATCGTGAAGACGGAGGTGACGGGAACGGCGGTCCCTCGCGCGTTCACGAGGAGTACCGCCCCGAGCCTCTCTCCTCGCAGCAGAGAGAAGAACTTCGTCGCCGAAACATGGATGCCCTGCATACTCCTATAGTTGGAGATACACCCGAGGCCCAGGCCTTGGAGCAGGCTCGCCTGGCCAATCTGGATGAACGCACTCGGCTGGAGAACCTCCAGCGCGCACTCGACGATCGCGCTCGTCAACATGCTCCTGAGTCCAGCCGACGCCAACTTTTTCCACCTCCGGCTCAGGTATATCAAACACCGATCCAAAACCTAGCAGCTGCTGCCCAGATAGCAGAGTTGATTCAACCTTCCCAGTCAGAAGCTGGCCGAGGTCTGGCGCAGATCAGGGCCTTGCTCCGGGCAGCAGGAGAGCAGAATACGGCCGTGTCTCAGTCGCGGGATAGGATCCATAGCAGATCTGTGGTCGCAGATATGGTCCAGTCGGCCCATAGCCCGAGATCGCCCCCGAGGCGTGAGGGACGTGGAGAGCGGCGTGATCAGTACAGAAACCAGGAGCAGTATGATCGTCGAGCCGATCGCGATGGTCTCCGTCGAGTGCCCACGCCTCCTCCAAGGAGTGGGTCATACATGCCGCGGCCACATGAAGACAGGCGCCCTAACAGCGTCGGAAGAGGTATTCCAGTCGACCCCAGGGAGCCAGGCTTTGATGTGAGATCTATTCTCGTGCAGGGCTTGGTCGACAGAAACAGAGCTCACCGAGATGGCCATGACAGAGGCCCGCAAACCAGCAATAGGGCGCATGTCTCTGGCCCAGAGTGCTTCAGCAGAGCTATCAGAGCTGCAGTGATTCCCCCCAACTTCAGGTTGGCGACTGGAGTCAGTAAGTTCACCGGAGAGTCCAAGCCTGACACCTGGCTCGAAGACTACCGAGTGGCTGTCCAGATTGGTGGCGGCAATGATGAGGTGGCCATGAAACACCTTCCTCTGATGTTGGAGGGCTCGGCTAGAGCGTGGCTGAATCAGTTGGCACCTGGCAGCATCTATACTTGGGAAGATCTCACCCGAGTGTTTGTCAGAACGTTTGAGGGTACTTGCAAGCGGCCAGCAGGTTTGATAGAATTACAGTGTTGCGTCCAGAAACCGAATGAAACTTTGAGAGATTATATCCAGAGGTGGATCACCCTGCACCACACGGTGGAAGATGTGTTTGATCATCAGGCAATTTGTGCTTTCAAGGAAGGCGTCAGGTACCGGGAGTTGAATCTGAAATTCGGTCAGACAGGAAACATGACTCTGACTCGGATGATGGAAATCGCCACCAAGTATGCCAATGGTGAAGAGGAAGAGCGACTGCGGAGCAGCAACCACAAAGCAGTTGCCCATGAAGCCGGATGAGGAAACTCCAGTCGGAAACAAAAATGCAAGGCCGAACCAGCTGCTCCGGGTGAGGCCTTGGCTGTGGTTCAAGGAAAGGTCAAGGGGAAGCCCAAAGGGCCGTGGAACCCCAAGAAAGTAAAAGATCAAGATGGAAATGACGTGTTGGATCTGTCGTGCCATATCCACACCAAAAAAGACGAAGAAGGTAATTTCATTTACCCGAAGCATACCACTCAACAGTGTCGGCTCCTGATCCAGCAGTTCCGAGAGAAACAGCCCAAGGAAAAGGAGAAGGAGGCAGACAAGGCTGGGAGTGAAGAAGAAGAGGATGATGGTTATCCTCACGTGAATTCCACTCTGATGATTTTTGCTGATGTTGAAAACAAGAGTCGATTGAAAATCATCAACAGAGAAGTGAACATGGTCGCTCCGGCGACACCCAGTTACTTGAAGTGGTCGCAGACTGCCATTACGTTTGACCAGTCTGATCATCCAGCGCACATCGCCACCCCTGGGAGGCAAGCGCTGGTGGTCGACCCGGTGGTCGAAGGCACTCGACTGACAAAGGTCCTGATGGACGGTGGCAGTGGCCTGAACATTCTGTATGCAGAAACATTGAAAGGAATGGGCATTCCGATGTCCAGACTCAGTGAAAGCCATATGAGTTTCCATGGGGTCATCCCAGGCAAGAAGGCTGCGTCCCTCGGTCAGATTGCACTCGACGTGGTTTTCGGTGATGCCAAAAATTACCACAAAGAAAAGTTGATGTTTGAAGTCGTTGATTTTCAGAGTGTGTATCATGCAATTCTGGGCAGGCCAGCTTATGCACGATTCATGGCTCGACCTTATTACGTATACCTCAAACTGAAGATGCCTGGTCCCAAAGGAGTGATCACTATCTCTGGTAATCGGAAAAAGGCGGAAGAGTGTTTCCAGAAGGGCTCAAAGATCGCCGATGCCCAGATGGCCGTGGTAGAATTGCAAGAATACCAGAAAAATGCAGACCCGAGTGACTTGTTGCGAGCCAAGAAGCCAGCCATGGATTCAGCATTCCAGTCATTTGGCGAGACAAAGTTTGTTCACATTCACCCGACGGACCCTAATGCAGCTCCGACCCACATTTCGACCGCACTCGACTCCAAATAGGAAGAAGCGCTCATCCAGTTCCTCCGTGAGAACTAGGACATCTTTGCATGGAAGCCTTCTGACATGCCAGGTGTTCCCAGGGGACTGGCTGAGCATCGTTTGCAAGTCGACCCAAAAGTGAAACCAGTCAAAGAGCATCTTTCACGGTCCGCCGTCTAGAAAAGAAAAGCAATCGGCGAAGAGGTGGCTCGGCTTTTGGTAGCTGAGTTTATCCGAGAGATTTACCACTCCGAGTGGTTAGCCAATGTTGTCATGGTCCCAAAGAAAGATGACTCACTCTGCATGTGCATCGATTTCAAGCATATCAATCGGGCCTGCCCGAAAGATCATTTCCCTCTCCCTCGCATCGATCAGATAGTCGATTCGACTGCTGGGTGCGAGCGTTTGTCCTTTTTGGATGCCTACTCCGGGTAACACCAGATCCGTCTGTACGGACCCGACGAAATAAAGACAGCTTTTATCACCCCGTTTGGGTGCTTCTGTTATGTCAAAATGCCATTCAGCTTGAAGAATGCCAGAGCCACATTTATGCGGATGATTCAGAAGTGCCTGCTCACTCAGATCGGTCAGAATGTGGAAGCATACATGGATGGCATTGTGGTCAAGTCACGTAAAGGTTCCGACCTGCTGACCGACCTCGCTGAAACCTTTGCCAACCTCCGAAGGTATGATATCAAGCTCAATCCATCAAAGTGCACGTTTGGAGTTCCAGGCGGCAAGTTACTCGGTTTTCTCGTTTCCGAACGAGGAATCGATGCTAACCCAGAGAAAGTAGGCGCTATACTCCGAATGAAATGCCATGTGCGTGTGCATGATGTCCAGAAGCTCACGGGTTGCTTGTCCGGCCTAAGTCGATTCATTTCTCGCCTCGGTGAAAAGGCACTGCCTCTTTACCGACTAATGAAGAAATCAGATAAGTTCGAGTGGACTCCAGAAACTGATACAACATTTGCAGAGCTAAAAGCCCTGCTTTCCACCCAGCCGGTGCTTGCTGCTCCAGTCAGCAAAGAGCCTCTACTACTTTACATAGCAGCCACTAGACAACTCGTCAGTACAGTACTTACGGTCGAGCGGGAAGAAGAAGGAAAAGCGTACAAAGTCCAACGCCCAGTTTATTATATCTCTGAAGTCTTGACCCCGTCAAAGCAGAGATATCCTCACTATCAGAAGCTTGTCTATGGAATTTACATGACCACGAAGAAGGTTGCACACTACTTCTCAGATCACTCTGTTACAGTCGTCAGCGACGCTCCATTGTCAGAGATTCTGCACAACAGAGATGCAACTGGTCGAGTGGCAAAATGGGCAATTGAACTCCTTCCCTTGGATATCAAGTTTGAGACAAAGAAAGCTATCAAGTCCCAAGCAATAGCAGATTTCCTCGCCGAGTGGATCGAACAGCAACTGACGACTCAAGTTCACTCTGAGCACTGGACCATGTTCTTTGACGGATCCAAGATGTTGAACGGTTCTGGTGCTGGAGTAGTTCTGGTTTCCCCCAGAGGAGACAAGCTCAGATATGTCCTCCAGATTCACTTTGGTTCCTCCAACAATAAAGCAGAATATGAAGCACTCCTGTATGGGTTGCGCATGGCCATCTCACTCGGCGTCCGTCGCCTCATGGTTTATGGCAACTCAGATTTGGTAGTTAATCAAGTGATGAAGGAGTGGGACGTCAGAAGTCCAGCCATGACTGGTTACTGCAACACGGTGAGAAAGCTTGAGAAGAAGTTCGAGGGGTTAGAACTCCACCACATCCCCCGATTGAAAAACCAAGCAGCCGATGAATTGGCAAAGATAGGTTCCAAGAGAGAAGCCATTCCCAGCAATGTGTTCTTGGAGCATATTCACACGCCGACAGTTCAGGAAGACCCTTTCACTGAAGAGCCCCCGCAACCCAAGAGCGCCATGGATCCGACTGAAGTCGAGGTCCCAGCTGTGGTCGACCTAATCATGGAGGTTCTGGCCATTACTCCCGACTGGACGGTGCCCTACATTGCGTACATCCTCAGGAAAGAGCTTCCAGAGGATGAAGAAGAAGCTCGACAGATCGTCCGCCGATCCAAAGATTTTACTGTGATAAGAGGGCAGCTGTTCAGGGAAAGTGTGACTGGAGTCGGTCAGAAGTGCATAACACCAGAAGAAGGTCGAATGATCCTCAATGACATCCACTCGAGGACCTGTGGCCATCATGCGTCCTCTCGGGCCATCGCGGCTAAAGCATACCGAGCTGGATTCTATTGGCCACGAGCAAATGAGATGGCGAAAGATATAGTCGACAGATGTGAAGGCTGTCAATTTTACTCCGATATGTCTCACAAGCCAGCGTCAGCCCTAAAGACCATCCCCCTCGTCTGGCCCTTCGTTGTTTGGGACTGGATATGGTTGGACTGCTGAGGACCAGCAAAAGCGGCTTCACTCATGTGCTCGTTGCAGTCGACAAGTTTACCAAATGGATTGAAGCCAAACCTATCAAGAACCTTGACGCTAGCACCGCTGTCAGTTTTATCAGAGAATTGACATTCAGATATGGAGTCCCATAGAACATCATCACGGACAACGGATCGAACTTCGATTCCGATGAGTTCAGAGCTTTCTGCGCCTCTCAGGGCACTCGAGTCGACTATGCTTCTGTTGCTCACCTGCAGTCGAACGGACAAGCAGAAAGAGCCAATGGCCTAATTCTCAAAGGACTGAAGCCCCGACTGATGCGTGATCTCAAACACGCAGCAGGTGCTTGGGTTGATGAACTTCCATCAGTTCTGTGGGGTTTAAGGACAACTCCTAATCGGTCGACTGGAAGAACTCCTTTCTTCTTAGTCTATGGAGCCGGAGCTGTTCTGCCAAGTGACTTGCTCCACAATGCACCCCGAGTTGAACTCTTCTCCGAAGTGGAAGCAGAGCAGGCCCGGCAAGATTCAGTCGATCTCTTAGAGGAGGAAAGAGAGATGGCCTTGATCCGCTCGACCATTTATCAGCAAGATTTGCGTCGATTCCACGCCAGGAATGTGAGGGGTCAGGCCTTTCAAGAAGGAGACTTGGTTCTTCGAGTGGATCAGCAGAAACCACACAAGCTCGCTCCAACTTGGGAAGGCCCCTTCATCGTCACCAAAGTTCTCCACAACGGAGCATACCATCTTTACAGTATCGAGCATCAGAAAGATGAGCCACGGGCTTGGAACACGGAGCTGCTCCGCCCCTTTTATACTTAAACACTCGTTCGAATAAAATGTAATAAGCAACACCTTTTGTAATTCATTTATCAAAGACAAGAGCTTACGGTTCTCTCATTCGATTGTGTTGTACTTATTTACTCCTGAAATCCCTCAGTGGGTGGGCTTAGTCGCGAATCCGTTCCGCCTAAGTTCGAAAAAATCCTACCGAGTGGAGAGCAATCCTCCCACTCGGGGGCTTAGCTGCAGTCGAGTACTCGCCTAAGTTCTCTCATTAAGAGGCTTAACGGCAGTCCAGCACTCGCCTAAGTTTGAAAAAATCCTGCCGAGTGGAGAGCAATCCTCCCACTCGGGGGCTTTGCTGCAGTCGAGTACTCGCCTAAGTTCTCTCACTAAGAGGCTTAACGGCAGTCCAGCACTTGCCTAAGTTTGAAAAAATCCTACCGAGTGGAGAGCAATCCTCCCACTCGGGGACTTAGCTGCAGTCGAGTACTCGCCTAAGT
>NC_041388.1:322194915-322202938 GCF_002162155.2 Triticum dicoccoides
TATCCGCAAGGACGACGAGGTGCAGGTCCACTGCAGCCTTCTCCTTCGGAGCTGCGGCACAAATACAACGTCCGCTCCATCCCTATCCGCAAGGACGACGAGGTGCAGGTCGACTGCAACCTTCTCCTTCGGAGCTGCAGCACAAATACAACGTCCGCTCCATCCTTATCCGCAAGGATGAGGAGGTGCAGGTGGACTGCAACCTTCTCCTTCAGAGCTGCGGCACAAATACAATGTCCGCTCCATCCCTATCCGCAAGGACGAAGAGGTGCAGCAAGCAAAGTCCATCCGAATGCAAACACAAGCACATTCGGAGATAAACCAAATTCAGATAAATACTAAAAAAATTCCAAGCAATAAATCGAAAGTACTCGGGCACCAAGCCCGAAGGAGTTTAACGGTTACAGAAACCACTAGGCATTCCGAGGCAAATTTAAAGCGTATCCAAGTTTCATAAGATTGTTCACTCGGCCGGAGGAGGGCTGGCAGGCTCCACGAATGAGTCCAGATCGATCCCATCAGCGATCCGAGTGGCGGCAGCAATGAAAGTCTCCATGAAGGACTGGAAGTCGTGCTTTTTGGTGTTAGCGACTTTGATCGCAGCCAGCTTGTCTTCACGAGCCTCCTTGCAATGGACTCGCACCAGGGACAACGCCACATCAGCACCACACCGGGCGAAGGATTTCTTCCATTCTTGCACTCGGTCAGGGATCTCGTTCAGTCGAGTCATCAGAGATTCCGGATCATTCTAAAGCGTCGCCCCGGCCAAAGCATCGACTCGATTCGAGAGACAACCTCCTTCAGGCATGCGAGGTAGCTTGTGGCATTGGCGATACGGGACTCCAGTCGGAGCACGTTCATCGCAGTTTTGTCGCAGACTGGGGAAGCGATAGGGTCCAGACCCGTCTCGACCCTTCCAATTTCTTTGTCGAAGTCTTGGCAGAGTTCTGCAGCCAAAAGTCAGTTCATCAACCGAGCAAAATCCGATTGCAAGCATCAACACAGTCGGATTAAAAGAAATACCTTACAGCGCGAGATAAAGCTTCTTGGCGAGGGTCCTCAGACAAGCTTCTGTGTCATTCCTCTTGCGGATCGCAGACTCCAACTTTTCGTTCAGGACGACCTTGTCCTTCTTAAGGCTGGTCACTTCGCGGTTAGCTTCATTAAGACAAGATTTCAGTTTATTCACCTCTCCTTCAAGCGTTCCGATTGAAGCAAGCTTCTTGTCTGCGAGAGCGGTTTTGTCTTGGGCTGCTTTTTGCGCGGCGGCGAGGTCCGAGTCCTTCTTGTCCAGAGCCAACTTCATTTTCTCTGCAAAAGAAGTAATCGAATCAAAGAAGAGATCAAAGAGATATATTGAAATTCAGTCGACAATCAGTTACCTTCCATACCAGCGGCCTCGTCTTGAGCTTTTTTCAGATTTTGCTGAGCCAATTCCAAGTCTAAGTTGAGTTGCCTCTGCTTCTCTTCGAGTTCGGCAAACTTGGAGATAAGAGTACAAGACTTCTGCAGGAGGCAAGAGACAGATCAATCGATAGGTTCGAAGGCAGTTCATTTCCGAGTGAATAAAACCTAAAGAAGTGGGCAACAAGTTGTTCAGACCCCGGTCGACTGCCAGCAGTCGACCACGGTCTCGAGGACTACACCCAATGGGTGCACTTGGCGTGCCCCCACCGGTTGTGATCTGACTCGACCGGCCCGCCAGAGTTGAGTGCAAAAAAAGAAGAGAGAAAGAACAATTGCACCGTCAAGAAAGAAGAACTCAGACCACAGTCGACTGCCAGCAGTCGACTGCGGTCTCGGGGACTACACCCAGTGGGTGCACTTAGCGTGCCCCCACTAGTTTTGGTCCCACTTGCCCAGACCGAGTGGAAGAGCAAAACTACCAAAAACGACAGCGACACCCAGTGGGTGCTCTAATTCAACACGAACAACGGGAGATTGTGCAGAAGAATATTTTTCGAGAACAAAAACAGTCGGAAAGTCTACTCACCTGGACATTGGCCCGAAGGGCGGCACTAGCGTCGTAGGCAGCCTGACTGCTCTCGTGCACTATCTTCACCCGCTCCATCATCATATCAGCATGTCGGATGGCTTCCGCAGTCGCTTCCGATTGGTTGTCTGGGACGGGGTAGCTGGTGAAAATTGTGCAGACGACCCAGGTGCGGCTGCTTGAAGCTCCGTGGTGTGGAGTTGGATAGTTGAAGGAACCACAGGCGCGGTCGACCGCGTGGGATGCCCACTCGGCAAGGGTGCAGCGAACGTCACAGTGGCCCTGCTCGCGTCTTCAGCTTGACGAACGGGAGGCGTTGCAGTTGGTTCTTGCCGAGCCACCCTGCCAGCTGTTACCTTCTTGCTCTTCCTAGGCTTAGGAGCCACATCTTCGTCGTTGTACGGAAGATCAATGATGTTGGGTGGAGCTGCAAGACAGAACATTCGACCCCAAGTGAACCACTCGACCCTAAAAGGATCAAGAATCGAAATCACAAGAGTTCATACCTGGGTTAGAGGTTACCGCATCCTCCATTTCCTCGTCCTGGTACTAGTATGAAGAGGTCCCTGACGTAGCAGCACTTCAAAGGCCCGCATTAATTCGGTTACACCCAGTTAATCGAATCCACATGAAGGACAAGCCAGATGGTTACTCGGAGATAGTAGGAACGGTCACTTTGATCCTGGGCAAAGCTTTTGGCAGTTTGGAGGAGATGGCTTTCGGCACTTTCGGCGCTGGGGGCGGTGCGACCTTAGATTGCTTTGGAGCCTTCTCAGTCGGCGTGGGGGAAGACGTCCTGGGGAGCTTCGAGGACTGCCCGATTGGTGCAGCCACCAAGTCCGGAGCGCTTGCTGGGTCATGACTGTGCTTGAACCTCCTCTCCCTGCAAGGAGGCGAGTCGACTTCTTCCTCATCAGTCGATTCTCGCTCTCCTCGTCCTCCTCGGCTTCTGAATGCTCCTTGCAGCTCTCGCCCCCGCTCCCTTCTTCCTCAGCGCCTGGGTCCTGCACTCCGTTGGGCATCGAGTACATTTCAATGAGGGCCTGAAAGGATAACAATCAAAGGAAATTCAGTCGACCACAAACGGGACATCACATGGTGAATCGGAAAGATGCTTGATAAAACAGAAATATACCTGCTCCGGCTGATGCGAGTTGTCGAATGGAATCACCCTCCTGGACCCCCAAGGGTTGTCTTTGTTGCCAGTGATTCCCCTCAACCAGTTCTCCAAGATATCTTCGCTGACCTCCTCCGGGTGGATCCAAGTGGTATCCTCGAGCCCAGAGTACATCCACATCGGATGATCGCGCGCCTGAAGAGGTTGGATGCGTCGACCGAGAAAGACCTCCAGCAGATCCATCACGGTCACTCCGTCGCGGACAAGCTGGATGACCCGTTCAACCAGCACCTTGACCTGCGCCTTCTCTTCTGGAACTACCTTCAGGGGAGCAGGCTTCTCACTCGAGCCAAGGAGAAAGGAGGAAGTCCAGTCGACTGGCCAGGGGTTCGCTGATCCTTGCAGTAGAACCAAGTCGACTGCCAGCCCTGGACCGAGTCAGGAAGGATCATGGCTGGGAAAGTACTCTTGCTCCTCATCTGGATCCCCAGACCACCGCACATCTGGATCACCCGTGTCCTCTCGTCACTCGACTTGGCCTTTTTGACCGACTGGGAACGGCAAGTGAAGATGTGTTTGAAAAGCCCCCAGTGCGGTCAACACCCCAAGAAGTTTTCGCACATGGACACGAAAGCGGCCAGATAGACTATGGTGTTCGGAGTGAAATGGTGAAGCTGAGCCCCAAAGAAGTTCAAAAAACCCTGGAAGAAAGGGTGTGGAGGCAGTGAGAATCCGCGATCTATGTGGGTTGCGAGGAGGACACACTCACCCTCTCTAGGTTGCGGCTCGGTTTCGTCCCTCGGGAGCCGAGCCGACTTGTGAGGGATCAATCCTCCCTCCACCAGGTCGTCGAGGTCATCCTGCGTGATTGCCGAGCGGATTCAGTTGCCCTGGATCCAGCCCGCCGGCAGGCCGGACCTCGACGAGGATCCGCCCCGACTGGTCCGCTTGCCCTTCGCCTTCGCGGTCGCCTTCTTTGCGCGTTCCAACGCCGCCGTCTTCTCCTTCCCCATGGTGGCGGATCGAGCTTGAGCAGAGGTCCAGCGACGAGGCGGAAGCGAGAGTGGTGGAGGGATCAGGAGAAAGAGAAGAGAGAATGGGAGCGTGCGGAGCAGAGGCCTGGCCCGAGACCTTTTATAAGGCCTTTCACCGAGTGGCTGACTGGTGGACCCAAGCGATCTAAACAAATCCCGCAACATTCG
The DNA here is from genome assembly GCF_002162155.2 of Triticum dicoccoides. Lineage (NCBI taxonomy): Eukaryota > Viridiplantae > Streptophyta > Magnoliopsida > Poales > Poaceae > Triticum > Triticum dicoccoides. The sequence goes on from NC_041388.1 coordinate 322,199,228, forward strand.
CGCGTGCAGTACGTGGCGAAAAAGGTGGCGCGGGGATCGAGGAGGCTTGCCTAATCCGTCCCGATAACCTCGGTTCGGCCTGTCTGGCGCACTTCCCAAAATTCGAATCCCGCGAGATCTGCGGAGAGCAGAACAACCTGTCAGACTGAAGACAAACACCCTCTACATCATCATTCGGAATTCTACCATGAAAGTTCACTCGACAACAACCAAGAATGGACCAAGGCGATTGAGAAAGGAGTCCACGTCGTCACCTCAACTCATTGTTCCAGGACAAGGCATATTCATAGCACAAAGAGTGGGTCGGAAGTGTTCTCAACCCCTTCCTCACTCAAACCCTGATCCATTCGGGGGCTAATGGTGAAGCTATGTACCTAGGGTAGGGTCACGGACCTGTCCAGCATACCCTCCCCAAGGACATCTCTGCAAAGAATCACAAGCAGTCGAAGAGAAACTGTCATCCCCTCGACCGTGGAGATGCACTCACTCGACCACCTTGAAGACACTCGACCACCAGAAGATGAGGAACCCTCCACTCTGCAACGGTCAGGATTTAAACCATAGCATTATGAGCATTTATGACACTTTACTGTAGACGTTACCAGTAACGCCTTTCCTTTATGAGCATTGAACCCTGTATAACGGAGGGGAGCTGGGGTCCTGGCGCACTCTATATAAGCCACCCCCCTCCTCTGGGACAAGGGTTCGCATCTTTTTGTAAACTCATACACATCCAGTCGACCGCCTCAGGACACCGAGACGTAGGGCTGTTACTTCCTCCGAGAAGGGCCTGAACTCATAAAACTCGCATGTACAACTCCTTCATAGCTAAGATCTTGCCTCCTCATACTTACCCCCCATTCTACTGTCAGTCTTAGATCTACGACAGTGACCGCCCTCAAGGGTCCCTTAGTGGAATCACGTCATCTTGCATTGTGCGAGGGTGTAAGGAGATTACGGTGGCCCTAGTGGCTTCTTGGGGAGCATTGTGCCTCCACACCGCTCCAAGCGGAGATTAGCATCCGCAAGGGTGTGAACTTCGGGATACCTCGTCGTCTCCGCGTGTCTCGGTTATCTTTTACCCGAGCCCTTTACTTATGCACTTTAATTTGTGATAGCCATATTGTTTCTTGTCATATATCTTGCTATCACATAGTTGCTTTTCTTGCTTAGCATAAGTTGTTGGTGCACTTAGGTGAGCCTAGTTGTTTTAGGTTTTGTGCTTGACAAATTAACCGCTAGGTTTATTCCGCATTTATTCAAGCCTAAACCGTAATTATTTTAAAACGCCTATTCACCCCCCCCCCCTCTAGGCGACATCCACGATCTTTCACACGTCCACTGCCGCCGCCCATGCAACGCTGAAGAAAGAGAGGAATCGACGTCATATCCAGATATGGAGTAGCACATTCGCATACAAGGATGATATTCTAGCGGATGAACCGGTCCGCCGCAAATGACGAGATTGAGGCTTTGTGGAACATCAGTCGGGGTTCTTCCCTTGGTCCACTAGATCCCAGCCCCGTCAACTTCATGTGACACAGTAAATAGGTTGATTTTGATGAAGGGGGGCTATAAATATAAAATGCTCCATCATCCCACGTTATAGATCATGTCCCTGAAAAGAGCATATGGAACACGGGATCCTTGGAGCCTGTTTCTCAAATACCATATGTATAGATGTCAAAATAAATAAATATATACATACACATATACATGTAGTTCCCTCGCAAAAACAATATACATATAGACTCATATGTATGAATTTTTATAGTAATATAGTTTCATACGCGGTCTAAAAAAGACAAATGCATATATCTTTTTTGTTATTGGGCTAAGATTCATGTGTGTGTGTGTACAAGTTTTGCAAAAATCAGTATATTTTGAAGCGAAATTTTATAGATTCATAATGAGCACGTACAAGTTTTCACATAATTTTTTTGAAACATTTAATTCTGGTTTCGGACTTTTTTTTCAAAAAAAGAAGGCTACAAGGAGCCCATCATCTACAACTTCACACTCATCATCATGTCCATCCCTTTTTCATTCAAAGGCCCATAAGAGTATATCCAACAACAGCCCTAAAATAAAGGCAGGTGATGCAAAAACTTTTTTTAGCATTGCTTGAGTCCAAAATCGAGCTCGAACGACTGCCCTAAATGCAAAAATATGTGGTCCCATTCTAGGTCTGCCCAAAAAAATCATACCCAAGTGATGTATGTGGATCACATGTGTTCGTGCACAAATGCAAAATACAACACCACGTGTACTCTAACTCCCGCCGAAACTTCACGCGGGTGTACACCCGCCTCTGCCTCCCACGTGTTGACCGCCGCTGCCGTTGCCATGGAACGCACCTTGGGAACGACTGTCGAGCACACCGTCGCACCCGCCACGACTTCGAACGAGGTCAGGGAAGTAGGGAGATGTTGACATGCTCATTGTCCGTGGTGTCCGGAGCAGGGTGTCGTTGGGAGGTGGCTTGAGAAAACATGGCCCCAAGGGGAATTGTCTAGTGGATTGGAGACATCGAAGAGGGCTGACGAGGATGGCCGAGGTTGTAGGACGACGGGGAATCTGGCAGAAGCAACCGACGGTCCTAGGCGGAGGTCAAGGTCACGGACATCGCGGTTGAGGCCTCTCAGTACAATTCATGTAGCAAAGAAGACCAACGTGAAGGAAATATGCCCTAGAGGCAATAATAAAGTTGTTATTTATATTTCCTTATATGATGATAAATGTTTATTATTCATGCTAGAATTGTATTAACCGGAAACTTAGTACATGTGTGAATACATAGACAAACAGAGTGTCCCTAGTATGCCTCTACTTGACTAGCTCGTTAATCAAAGATGGTTAAGTTTCCTAGCCATAGACATGTATTGTCATTTGATGAATGGGATCACATCATTAGAGAGTGATGTGATGGACTAGACCCATCCGTTAGCTTAACACTATGATCGTTTAGTTTATTGCTATTGCTTTGTTCATGACTTATACATGTTCCTATGACTATGAGATTATGCAACTCCCGAATACCAGAGGAACAACTTATGTGCTATCGAACGTCACAACATAACTGTGTGATTATAAAGATGCTCTACAGGTGTCTCCGATGGTGTTTGTTGAGTTGGCATAGATCGAGATTAGGATTTGTCACTCCGTATATCGGAGAGGTATCCCTGGTCCCTCTCAGTAATGCACATCACTATAAGCCTTGCAAGCAATGTGACTAATGAGTTAGTTGCGGGATGATGCATTACAGAATGAGTAAAGAGACTTGCCGATAACGAGATTAAACTAGGTATGATGATACCGACGATCGAATCTAGGCCAAATACCATACCGATGACAAAGGGAACAACGTATGTTGTTATGCGGTTTGACCGATAAAGATCTTCGTAGAATATGTAGGAACCAATATGAGCATCCAGGTTCCGCTATTGGTTATTGAGCGGAGATGTGTCTCGATCATGTCTACATAGTTCTCGAACCCGTAGGGTCCGTACACTTAATGTTCGATGATGATATGTATTATGAGTTATGTGATTTTATGTGATTTTATGTACTGAAGGTTGTTCGGAGTCCCAGATGAGATCACGGTCATGACGAGGAGTCTCGAAATGGTCGAGATATAAAGATTCATATATTGGAAGGTTACATTCGGACACCGGAATGGTTCGGGTCGTTTTGGATAAGTTTCGGAGTACC
>NC_041388.1:322203272-322220129 GCF_002162155.2 Triticum dicoccoides
AATTGGACTAGGGCTAGCCCCCCCCTTTCCTTCTCTTCTTCCTCTCCTTCCTTCTTCTCCTAATAGGACTAGGAAAGGGGGAAACCTACTCCTACTAGGAGTAGGATTGCCCCCCTTGGGCGCGCCCCTTGTGGCCGGCCGGCCTCCTCCTCCCCTCCTTTATATACGGGGGAGGGGGCACCGCATAGACACACAAGTTGATCTTTAGTCGTGTGCGGTGCCCCCCTGGATAGTTTTCCACCTCGGTCATATTGTTATGGTGCTTAGGCGAAGCCCTGCATCGGTAACTTCATCATCACCGTCACCACGTCGTCGTGCTGACGGAACTCACCCTCAACCTCAGCTGGATCAAGAGTACGAGGGACGTCACTGAGCTGAACGTGTGCAGATCGCGAAGGTGTCGTGCGTTCGGTACTTGATCGGTTGGATCGCGAAGACGTTCGACTACATCTACCGCGTTATTGAACGTTTCCGCTTTCGGTCTACGAGGGTACGTAGACACACTCTCCCCTCTCGTAGCTATGCATCTTCTAGATAGATCTTGCGTGATCATAGGAAATTTTTTGAAATACTGCGTTCCCCAACAGTGGTATCAAAGCCAGGTCTATGCGTAGATGTTATATGCACGAGTAGAACACAAAGAGTTGTGGGCGATAATAGTCATACTGCTTACCAACATGTCATACTTTGATTCGGCGGTATTGTTGGATGAAGCGGCCCAGACCGACATTACATGACCACATTCATGAGACTGGTTCTACCGACATGCTTCGCGCACATGTGGCTAGTGGGTGTCTGTTTCTCCAACTTTAGTTGAATCGAGTGTGACTACGCCCGGTCCTTGTTGAAGGTTAAAACAACACACTTGACGAAAAATCATTGTGGTTTTGATGCGTAGGTAAGAACGGTTCTTGCTAGAAGCCCGTAGCAGCCAAGTAAAACTTGCAACAACAAAGTAGAGGACGTCTAACTTGTTTTTGCAGGGCATGTTGTGATGTGATATGGTCAAGACGTGATTATATAAATTGTTGTATGAGATGATCATGTTTTCTAACAGTTATCGGCAACTGGCAGAAGCCATATGGTTGTCGCTTTATTTTATGAAATGCAATCGCCATGTAATTGCTTTACTTTATCACTATGCGGTAGCGATAGTCATAGAAGAAATAGTTGGTGAGACGACAACGATGCTACGATGGAGATCAAGGTGTCAAGCCGGTGACGATGGTGATCATGACGGTGCTTTGGAGATGGAGATCAATGGCACAAGATGATGATGGCCATATCATATCACTTATTTGATTGCATGTGATGTTTTTCCTTTATGCATCTTATTTTGCTTAGTTCGGCGGTAGCATTATAAGATGATCTCTCACTAAAATTTCAAGGTATAAGTGTTCTCCCTGAGTATGCATCGTTGCTATAGTTCGTTGTGCCGAGACACCACATGATGATCAGGTGTGATAAGCTCTACATTCCCATACAACGGGTGCAAGCCAGTTTTGCACACGCAGAATACTCGGGTTAAACTTGATGAGCCTAGCATATGCATATATGGCCTCAGAACACTGAGACCGAAAGGTCGAGCGTGAATCATATAGTAGATATGATCAACATAGTGATGTTCACCATTGAAAACTACTCCATCTCACGTGATGATTGGACATGGTTTAGTTGATATGGATCACGTGATCACTTAGATGATTAGAGGGATGTCTATATAAGTGGGAGTTCTTAAGTAATATGATTAATTGAACTTTAATTTATCATGAACTTAGTACCTAATAGTATTTTGCATGTCTATGTTGTTGTAGATAAATGGCTCGTGCTACCGTTCCTTTGAATTTTAATGCGTTCCTAGAGAAAGCTAAGTAGAAAGATGATGGTAGCAACTACACGGACTAGGTTCGTAACTTGAGGATTATCCTCATTGCTGCACAGAAGAATTACGTCTTGGAAGCACCGCTAGGTGCTAGGCCTGCTGCAGATGCTGCTGATGACGTAAAGAATGTCTGGCAGAGTAAAGCTGATGACTGCTTGATAGTTCAGTGTGCCATGCTTTACGGCTTAGAACCGGGACTTCAACGACGTTTTGAACATCATGGAGCATATGAGATGTTCCAAGAGTTGAAGTTAATATTTCAAGTAAATGCCCGGATTGAGAGATATGAAGTCTCCAATAAGTTCTACAACTACAAGATGGATGAGAATAGTTCTGTCAGTGAACATGTACTCAAAATGTCTGGGTACCACAACCACTTGACTCAACTGGGAGTTAATATTCCTAATGATAGTGTCATTCATAGAGTTCTTCAATCACTGCCACCAAGTTACAAAAGCTTCCTGATATAAGACAATTATCGAGCTCTTCGCAATGCTAAAAGCTGCGGAGGTAGAAATCAAGAAGGAGCATCAAGTGTTGATAAGACCACTAGTTTCAAGAAAAAGGGCAAAGGGAAGAAGGGGAACTTCAAGAATAACGACAAGCAAGTTGCTGCTCAAGTGAAGAAGCCCAAGTCTGGACCTAAGCCTGAGACTGAGTGCTTCTACTAAAAAGGGACTGGTCACTGGAAGCGGAACTGCCCCAAGTATTTGGCGGATAAGAAGGATGGCAAAGTGAAGGGTATATTTGATATACATGTTATTGATGTGTACCTTACTAATGCTCGCAGTAGCGCCTGGGTATTTGATACTAGTTCTGTTGCTCATATTTACAACTTGAAACAGGGGCTACGGATTAAGCGAAGATTGGCTAAGGACGAGGTGACGATGCGCGTGGGAAATGGTTCCAAAGTCGATGTGATCGCGGTCGGCACGCTATCACTACATCTACCTTCGGGATTAGTATTAGACCTGAATAATTGTTATTTGGTGCCAGCGTTAAGCATGAACATTATATCTTGATCTTGTTTGATGCGAGATGGTTATTCATTTAAATCAAAGAATAATGGTTGTTCTATTTATATGAGTAATATATTTTATGGTCATGCACCCTTGATGAGTGGTCTATTTTTATTGAATCTCGATAGTAGTGATACACATATTCATAGTATTAAAGCCAAAAGAAATAATTTTAATAATGATAGTGCAACTTATTTGTGGCAATGCCGTTTAGGTCATATTGGTGTAAAGCGCATGAAGAAACTCTATGCTGATGGGCTTTTGGAATCACTTGATTATGAATCACTTGGTGCTTGCGAACCATGCCTCATGAGCAAGATGACTAAGACTCTGTTCTCCGGAACGATGGAACGAGTAACAGACTTATTGGAAATAATACATACTGATGTATGTCGTCCGATGAGTGTTGATGCTCGTAGCAGGTATCGTTACTTTCTGACCTTCACAGATGATTTGACAAGATATGGGTATGTCTACTTGATGAAACATAAGTCCGAAACATTTGAAAAGTTCAAAGAATTTCAGAGTGAAGTGGAAAATCATCGTAACAAGAAAATTAAGTTTCTACGATCTGATCGTGGAGGTGAATATTTGAGTTATAAGTTTGGTCTTCATTTGAAACAATGCGGAATAGTTTCACAACTCACGCCACTTGGAACACCACAGCGTAACGATGTGTCCGAACGTCGTTACCACACTTTATTAGATATGGTGCAATCTATGATGTTTCTTACAGATTTACCGCTATCATTTTGGGGTTATGCTTTAGAGACGGTTGCATTCACGTTAAATAGGGCACCATCAAAATCCGTTGAGACGACACCATATGAACTGTGGTTTGGCAAGAAACCCAAGTTGTTGTTTCTTAAAGTTTGGGGCTGCGATGCTTATGTGAAAAAGCTTCAACCTGATAAGCTCGAACCCAAATCGTAGAAATGTGTCTTCATAGGATACCCAAAGGAGACTGTTGGGTACACCTTCTATCACAGATCCGAAGGCAAGATATTCGTTGCTAAGAATGGATCCTTTCTAGAGAAGGAGTTTCTCTCGAAAGAAGTGAGTGGGAGGAAAATAGAACTTGATGAGGTAACTGTACCTTCTCCCTTATTGGAAAGTAGTTCATCACAGAAATCAGTTCCAGTGATTCCTACACCAATTAGTGAGGAAGCTAATGATGATGATCATGAAACTTCTGATCAAGTTACTACCGAACCTTGTAGGTCAACCAGAGTAAGATCCACACCAGAGTGGTACAGTAATCCTGTTCTAGAGGTCATGTTACTTGACCATGACGAACCTGCAAACTATGAGGAAGCGATGATGAGCCCAGACTCCGCAAAATGGCTTGAGGCCATGAAATCTGAGATGGGATCCATGTATGGGAACAAAGTGTGGACTTTGGTTGACTTGCCCGATGATCGGCAAGCCATAGAGAATAAATGGATCTTCAAGAAGAAGACTTACGCTAATGGTAATGTTACTGTCTACAAAGCTCGACTTGTTGCAAAAGGTTTTCAACAAGTTCAAGGAGTTGACTATGATGAGACCTTCTCACCTGTAGCGATTCTTAAGTCCGTCCGAACCATGTTAGCAATTACCGCATTTTATGATTATGAAATTTGGCAAATGGATATCAAAACTGCATTCCCTAATGGATATCTTAAAGAAGAGTTGTATATGATGCAACCAGAAGGTTTTGTCAATCCGAAAGGTGCTAACAAAGTGTGCAAGCTCCAGCGAACCATTTATGGACTAGTGCAAGCATCTAGGAGTTGGAATATACGCTTTGATAGTGTGATCAAAGCTTATGGTTTTATACAGACTTTTGGAGAAGCCTGTATTTGCAAGAAATTGAGTGGGATCTGTAGCATTTCTGATATTATATGTGGATGACATATTGTTGATCAAAAATGATACTGAATTTCTGAATAGCATAAAAGGATACTTGAATACGAATTTTTCAATGAAAGACCTTGGTGAAGCTGCTTATATATTGGGCATCACTGGTGCGCGTCGGTCCTAAGCAAACGGTTTTTAACCCCTTTCTGCGACGGCAGTTGGAACCGTCGCCAAGTGAGTGTGTGCGATAGGGTGTCCTTCCCACACGACCCAAAAATCGTCGGGGATAGGCCCTCCTAGGACCCAGGCTGGGGCCGTGTGCGATCGGGCGAGGTATCGAAACCCAATCATTTCCCTAGGTATGTACATCCCACACGGTGAATCCCAGAAATCATTTCTATAGGTATGTACATCCCACATGATAAATCCCAGAAATCATTTCCTTAGGTATGTACATCCCACACGGTGAATCCCATAAAATCATTTTCGTTCGTATGTATATCACACACAGTCAATCCAAGGAATACGTTTCCATTCTTATGTACATCCCACACAGTCAATCCAGGGAAAACGTTTTCGTTCGGACATAAATCCCACACAATTTTATGGGTAGGCTCGTGTGTGAAAGGTGTAACTATCACACACGGTCTTCCTTGGTTAACTATTTGCTTTTATCAACTATATGACACACGATTTGATGAAGAAAATTGTGTTGCATTGGGCTATCCATCGCAAGCGCTTTTACTGCTAGAACCGTTTACAAAGGTCCATGACACATTTAGCAGGTTTATTAGTTTATAATTAATAATTCCAGTATTGTGCAAATTCACATTTCATATCGAACAGTTGTTTTCCAATTTCATATCAGGCACATAAATATATTATAACATCATAGTACGGTAGCTACATGAAAATAGCACAGTACAACATATAGCTAGTTCAACTTCATAAGAACAATATATTCATTTCCCTAATCGAGATCATCCAGGCTCATCTTATCCACCTCTGCTTTCAGTTCAGTAAGAACCCGTTTTGCACGGGCCAACTAGGAAAGTGCCTCCTCCTTCGCCAACACCATCTTAGCAAAGTCTAATTTAAAAAATATAAGCTCATTCTCCACCTTCAACTTTTTATCCCGCATCTTGAAATATGTTTCAGCGTTGACAAGACATTCTGTAAGCCTACGTGTGTTCACTTCCTCATACATGCTCCAGAGCTTTGTTAGGCACGTCTTCAAAGACTCTTGCCACTCTTGATCAACCCACTCCAAGTAAGAACACTTCCGTTCATCCAATAATATTTAAAACTAGATCAGTAACAATTGTAGGGGAAATGGGTTTATAGCAACATAGAAAATCACCAATGCTTATTTTGAAAAACTGAAGAAACAAGCTAATTATGACATATCTTCTCAAAAAGATCAATGTGCAAATGAAATAATTGATACTGAGACAACGACCAAATTCTGGAACATTAGAAGCTATAATTAACTACAACGATGCTACAAGTTCTTACTCATGTACAATAAATAACAAATTGAACATTTTATGAGGAAGATAAATATAACTGCAACAGCATAGCGACAGTGTTTGGATGACAGCAAATTGATACTAACAGGTGTGTACATGCACAAATTTAGTAACATAGAACTGATAGCACTAAGGCCGTCCACTATGTATGCCAAAACTGGTGTAAAGACAACTGTTGCTACATCTCGCACCGGTGCCCTGAACTGGCGAGCCGATGTAGTGGAAAAAAAATCAGGGACCCGGACTCCGGAGCACGTAGTTGCTCCGATGCCCAGTTCCTTCGTGCCATAAAGATTTAGTATTTTACTGCTTGACTGCTCGGATGTGTGGACCAAAATTGGCTGCACAAACTGCTGAAGCGGTGCCAAATAATTTTCTAATGGCACCGCTGATGAGATGGCAATAATTTAAGATAGTAGGTACAAATTGTGACACTGTATTAGGATGCGTTTGGTTGAAGGTGTGGTATGAATGGGTTGGGACCGTGACAGTGTCTGAATCACATCTAACAAATGATTTGTAACAACAGAAGAGGGTCTAACCTTCTCTGCACATGCCGGAAACTTCCTCCCGGTGTCCACAGAATCAAATGCAAGTAGCTTCATGCATGGAGATTGATGGTGACAACAAGCAGATAGATCTTCAGCCACCCCGCTCCATTCGTTGCCACTGATGGTCTTAGGGAGCTACAAGAGGAAGAAACGACTCAAATCGACCTCCGGGTAAAATTCCTTCATTCCAAGTCATAGCCCGAGAGAGAGAGAAGAGAGGCATACCCGGTTGGTGAAGAAGTAGTCGCCGGAGGAGGAACCGCTCGAGATGTCTTTGAACAAGACCATGGTGACCCCGACAGTAGGATGCGAGACGGCGAGAGCGAGGAAGCGGCTATAGCTTAGCAAGGAAGGAGGAAACAGGGGAAATGTGACTTGTGGTCGGGGAGAAAAGGGGGTGGGGAAGGGGGAAAGGGGGCGGGGGTAGATATTTTGGCGGTAGGCTAAAATTTTGGAAATGTGAAGGGAAACTTTGTGCACGGTGCCGCCGGACCATTCACTTTGAACGATTGTGTGCGTCACAAACTATTCTTCTGCTTTACGCACATGGGATGAGTTTAATAATTCAAATCCCGGGTACGTCATTGCATAATTCAACATCGCTTGTTAATTTTGGCACACAAAAAAGCGTACAGCAGACAGACCACACTTACTGAATCGAGCAATTTTAGTAATTACACAGAGCCAGTTGACCTAAACATTGCTCTAATAAAAGACCAGCATTAAAAACAAAGCCTAAGTACGCATAATTAAAAATCCTCTGCCACGCCGGCCTATGCATCGCCGGTGTGAGATGAGGCATCGATGACTTGTCCTGCGACATGTCACCATTGGTGGACTCCGCGTCCCCCCTGTTGAAGTCGACCGCATCCTCGTCCTCGTCCTCGTCCTCGGTGCCGCCCTCAAGGTTGTAGTACTCGTAGTAGTGGTTGCGCCAGATCTTGCGTTAGTACTCCACCGCCGATTCCTCGACGGACAGACTCTTCTCTACCTCAACCTCGGCCACACGCAACTTCTCCTCCCGACGCTCCTCGATCTCCGCCGCCTCCTGCATCTCCAGCTCCCACTCGGCGACCTCATGAGGAAGCAGGTGCTCCATGGCCACCGCCGCCTTTTCATACGTGGGTTGCATGCTGGAGTCTGAGGTGGCCTGGAATATCTTGGCGTGTGCATCCTCGATCTTGGCGTGGATGGCCTCGACCTGGGCCAGGGCGACATCAGCGGCACGGACGGCAGCTCGAGCGCTCTCGGCGTTTGCAGCCGCCGTCGCAGCAGCAGCTGCAGCCGTCCCGGCTGCCGCAAACGCCCTCTCGGCGGAAGCGGCCGCGCTCAATGCGGATGCGGCGGCACTCTCGGCGTAGGCGGCCACGCTCTCGGCGCAGGCGGCGGTGCTCAGGGGACACGGCCATCGTGCGGGCCTTCATGAAGCATTTTCACGGCGTCATCTTTGCAAGAAGGGGGTGCGGGAATGGGGATCGGGATTTGTGGATTCGGGGGTTGCCGGCACTAGAGCAGACGAGCCGGTGAAGCTTAAGGAGGGAGACTTAAATAGACCCAGATATTTTCATCGCAAACGGTTCCTACAAAACAACTGTGTGTGATGTTGTAGATATTTTTTATTAACTGTGAAAGACGAATTTGGAATAAAGTGCCAATGGATGGTGTTTTAAATGAACAAGAAATTTTGTAGTACTAATCAACTGTCATGTCAAATTTTGAAAAAATTTAGGGGTCATTTGACCTGCTAAGACATTTAATGATTTTCTAGCCATTTAATGACCGTAATTGAAATTTGAACTGCATGTACATGCAACAGCTAAGCATAACGGTTAGAAAACTCATATTTCGTGTACTTGTGTGCAATTTAATTCCATGTGCAGTAAATTGGAAGGAATTTTCAAACATATTGGTCTAACGGCTATGACACAATTAAGCATGGAGTGACATGGCATTTCAATTCCAAAAAATTAAAAAAAATCATAAACACATGAAACCTTGGTTGATATAATGTCATGCCACCAAGATGATGTGGTAAAAAAATTGGCATGTTTGACCAAAGTTTGGACACACACCCCTCACAAACCGGAGCAACTCACTAGAAGGCTCGTGGTTTCGAGAGGGAACAATGCATGTTTGATGACGAACGGGAGATAGCTTCCTCTTATGGCCTTCAAATTTTTTTCTACGTCTAACGTGCACTATTATAACTGTAATGTGAAATTTTTGAAAATTATAGGGGTCATTTGACCTTTTAAAGACATTTAAGTGATTTTCTAGCCATTTAATGACCGTAATTCAAATTTGAACTACATATACATGCAACGCGTAACCAAAACGGTTTAGAAATCATATTTGTGTACTTGTGTGCGAGTTAATTCCATGTGCAGTAAACTAGAAGGAATTTTCAAACAGATTTGTATCACGACATGGACACATATGCACGAATACATATGCATGGAGTGGCATGGCATTTTAATTCCAAAAAAATCAGAAACACATGAAACCTTGGTTGATGTAATGTCATGCCACGAAGATGATGTGGTAAAGAAATTGGCATGTTTGACGAAAGTTTGGACACACACCCCTCACAAACCGGAGCAACTCGCTAGAAGGTTCGTGGTTCCGAAAGGGAACAATGCATGTTTGATGACGAATGGGGGATAGCTTCCTCTTACGGACTTCAAATTTTTTTCTACTTCTAACATGCACTACTACAAGTGCAATATGAAAATTTGGAAAATTCTAGACGTCGTTTGACCTTTTAAATACATTTAAGTGATTTCCTAACCATTTAATGACCATAATTCAAATTTGAACTACATCTACATGCAACGCCTAACCAAAACGGTTTAAAAAATCATATCTGTGTACTTGTGTGAGAGTTAATTCAATGTGCAATAAATTAGAAGGAATTTTCAAACATATTGGTCTCCCGACATGGACACATGCATACGTATGCATGGAGTGATATGGCATTTTAATTCAAAAAATAGAAAAATGATCAGAAACACATGAAACCTTGGTTGATGTAATGTCATGCCACCAAGATGATGTGGTAAAGAAATTGGCATGTTTGACGAACGTTTGGACACCCACCCCTCACAAACCGGAGCAACTCGCTAGAATGTTCATGGTTCCGAGAGGGAACAATGCATGTTTGATGATGAACGGGAGATAGCTTCCTCTTACGGCCTTCAAATTTTTTTCCTACATTTAACATGCACTAATACAATTGTCAAGTGAAAATTTGGTAAATTCCAGGGGTCATTTGACCTTTTAAAGACATTTAAGTGATTTTCTAACCATTTAATGACCGTAATTCAAATTTGAACTACATCTACATGCAACGCCTAACCATAACGGTTTGAAAAATCATATTTTTGTGTACTTGTGTGCGAGTTAATTCCATGTGCAGTAAATTAGAAGGAATTTTCAAACATATTGGTGTCAAGGCATGGGCACATGCATGGAGTGCATGCCATGGCATTTTAATTCCAAAAAATAAAAAAAATGATCAGAAAAACATGAAACCTTGCTTGATTTAATGCCATGCCACCAAGATGATGTGGTAAAGAAATTGGCATGTTTGACGAAAGTTTGGACACACACCCCTCACAAACCAGAGCAACTCACTGGAAGGTTTGTGGTTCCGAGGGGGAACAATGCATGTTTGATAAAGAACGGGAGATAGCTTCCTCTTACGGCCTTCAAATTTTTCTACATCTAACATGCACTACTACAACTGTAATGTGAAATTTTGGAAAATTCTAGGGGTCATTTGACCTTTTAAAGACATTTAAGTGATTATCTAACCATTTAATGACCATAATTCAAATTTGAATTACATCTACATGCAACGCCTAACCAAAACGGTTTGAAAAATCATATTTGTGTACTTGTGTGCGAGTTAATTCCATGTGTAGTAAATTTGAAGGACTTTTCAAACATATTGGTCTCAGGACATGGACACATGCATACGTATGCATGAAGTGACATGGCATTTCAATTCAAAAAATATAAAAATGATCAGAACACATGAAACATTGGTTGATGTAATGTCATGCAACCAAGATGATGTGATAAAGAAACTGGCATGTTTGACGAACGTTTAGACACACGCCCGTCACAAACCGGAGCAACGCGCTAGAAGGTTCGTGGTTCCGAGAGGGAACAATGCATGTTTGATGACGAACGGGAGATAGCTTCCTCTTACGATCTTAAATTTTTTTCCTATGTTTAACATGCAACTGTCATGTGAAAATTTGGTAAATTTCAGGGGTCATTTGACATTCTGAAGACATTTAAGTGATTTTCTAACCATTTAATGACCGTAATTCAAATTTGAACTACATCTACATGCAACGCCTAACCAAAACGGTTTGAAAAATCATATGTTTGTGTACTTGTGTGTGAGTTAATTCCATGTGCAATAAATTCGATGGAATTTTCAAACATATTGGTGTCAAGGCATGGGCACATGCATGGAGTGCATGCCATGGCATTTTAATTCCAAAAAATTAAAAAATAATCAGAAAAACATGAAACCTTGTTTGATTTAATGTCATGCCACCAAGATAATGTGGTAAAAAAATTGGCATGTTTGACAAAAGTTTGGACACACACCCCTCACAAACCGGAGCAACTCACTAGAAGGTTTATGGTTCCGAGAGGGAACAATGCATGTTTGCTGACGGATGGGAGATAGCTTCCTATTACGGCCTTCAAATATTTTCCTACATTTAACGTGCACTGATACAGCTGTCATTTGAAAATTTGGAAATTTCTAGGGGTCATTTGACCTTTTAAATATATTTAAGTGATTTTCTAACCATTTAATGACTGTAATTCAAATTTGAACTACATCTACATGCAACGCCTAACCAAAACGGTTTGAAAAATCATATTTTTGTGTACTTGTGTGCGAGTTAAAAAATCATCAGATGATATAAATATCTGGTGTTCAAAAAAGAAAATGTAAAGATCTGGCAAGACAATCGGCCCCCACACGATTGGCACTCTATCTCGCGGCTCGAGATTTGGTAGGTGAATGACGGGGATCATTAATCAGACACGGTTCTGCATTGGAAACTGTCAGCTATTATGTTCACACACAGATTTTGGCTATTATGTTCACACATGGATTTTGCTGCGGGAATCGTGTGTAATTCAAACTACAGTACTCATAAATTCCGGCGACCGGTGTGTGTACTATCCCCGTCAATCTATATTCCGGCCGCCAATAAATACTACCTTGCTCACGTCGCCCCACCTGCATTCTCATCTACATCTTCCCCTTGCTCGCCCTCTCTCTCTCTCTCTCAAATCTTTGCCATGGCGCCGCCGGTCTGCCCACGCGCCGACGAGGAGTCGCCGCCCCCCGAGGACGCTCACTCAATTAGCAGCAATGAGGACCCCTACGTGCTGCCTGACGAGGTTGCGCCGGACCCCCCCCCCAACTTTGTATTTGTTTTGGGGCCAGTACAATCTTTGTCTGTGGAAGTTGCTACCGCTAGCTGAGAAACCCAGGCAAGTGGCGTTCAGGAAGGAGATGGCGGAGGAGGAAGCCAGGTACCAGGAGGCCTGTGAAGCCTGTGATGCCGCTTGGAAAAAGGAGGCGGCGGAGCTTTGGGGGCGGGCGCGTCGCCGTGCCGAGGAGGTGTATGAAGACGGGTACTTCGCGAGGAAGGTCATAAGCGTTGGGCGCCCGTCGCTGCGTGGAGGTGGGCCGATAAGCTCCAGCGTGTCACCGACGAGGAGCTCCGGTGGGTGCGCAACAAAATGGCAAGATCGGCCTCGCGCGTCCGCCAGCAAGAGGCAGATCGGTACGTCAAGCGCTGCGAGGCGGAGGAGTCAGAGTACTGCCTCCGCACTGGGAAGACGTCGCGCACCAGGGAGCTGTTGGCGAGGGATTATTAGTTTTAGTATTGATCATTTTCAATTTTATGCATTATACCTAGTAGTTAAGTATCATCACGTATATGTGATGATATTTTATATATATCTATATATATTCTGTGATGATCTAATGAACAATTAATATATACATATTATGAATTACATTTTTATCTGTTTTTGTATACTAATTTGAATCTAGCCGTTATCATCCATATATACAGAATGGAAAGCGTATATACACACATTAAAGAACATGTAAGAATGGAAAATAGAGTACACACATTGAAACAGAGCAATAAACAGAGTAATACTATGATTGCTGTGAATACATAGCTATCCACGTCGAAACGACTTTCCAAAATAAAACACGTCCATGAGACCATGACCAGCAGCCCTTGCCTAGGTTAGCTCTTGGCTCTGCCTGAACTCGTGCAGGCGTTCGTCCAAGCGGTTGACACGCTCGCGGTACATCTGGAGCACGATCTCAAGCTCCAAGTTGGCTATTTCATCGGAGATCACCAGCTCAAGGATGCGACGACCATGTTCCTCTACTGCGCCCAGGTGGACACCTGGGCCAAGGAGGCGGTCGAGCCTACGGACCAGCGCGTTGGCATCCAACGGGCCACAGACAAGGCGAACAGCGGCACCCACGCGAACAGTGCGGCAGGTGTCCGGTGCAAGTACGACGCGGCCGGCCTCTGGTGCAAGTACGATGCTGAGGGCCTCTGCTCACTCCTGGCGAGGAATGGGGGTACTGACGGGACATGTGCCCAGCCGCGACGTTGTCTCGACAGTAGGCAAGTGCCGATGGATCCGCTGTTGTTGTGCGGCGCGCCGTGCCTCTCGCTCTGCGGCGCTCCAACGGTCTTGCCGTGCGGTGAGCCGTAGCCTATCGGCGTGGACGCGCCTAGCTTGCTCTGTAGCGCGCCATCGATCATGTTGTGCGGCGAGGTGCAACATGTCGGCGCTAACATGCCTATCTTGATCCGCGGCGCTCAAGCGCCGTGCGCCAAAGGTCTGCTCAACCCCGGCGATGACGCGCATCACGACATCGTCCATCGCATTATCGGGGAGTGCCTCGACCTCGACGGGCCATGGCGCCTGCTCGTTGTCCTCGTCGGCGAGGTTGATGGCAGAGGCATCGCTTTGGTGGGTTGGCATGCTTGGAAAAGGTGGATGTGCTACAGGTGGTGCTTGTCGCCTCCGTGCGTCGCACGCCCCCTATGCGCAATATAGCAGGGTGACAGGAAACAGGTGAGGAAATGGCGGGAAACGGTGGCATGTTCATAAAACGCCATCAATTAATGGAAACTTAGCATCGAGCTAGCACAAGTCGTAGATGATGATCAGATGAACATGGACCACACTAGGGAACCCGTCGGTGATGAATTCATCAATCCCAAATGGTTGAATACTAGCAAGCGTTTGCGCACAACACACGCGGCCTATTCCATCACAAATAGGTCGAATGGAGGAACTGTATGCCACGTATCGCACATTGTCAAAAAGTAATGCGGTAGACCTTCTTTAATTAACATGTGTTAAAAAATAAAAAATAAGGACCTCCAGCCTGAGCACACTTAACTTGATAGTTTTCTTACATGAGCTACTGGTGGAACAGCTAGTCCTTGCTGATAGGAATGCCTCTTCACATCCTTATGGTGTATCCGGATGACCGCCCGTCTCACAATGGCCAATAGATGTTGTGTGGACAGAGCATATCACATACGTCTTATTAGAAGCAATCGTTTGCGTTATTATCGGTCTTTGCACACATTTCTAATTACAGACCCGTTTGCTGCGTATCACACACATCTTGTTATATTGAACCGTTTATGTTCTCTTGCCTAATCACAAACAGTTCATCCGAGTGAACCGTATGTTGTATATCGCACACACCTTCATCTGGTCACCCGTTTATTTTGTGTTGCCTAATCACAAACAGTTCATCCGAGTGAATCATATGTTGTGTATCACGCACGCCTTCATCTGGCTGCCCGTTTCTTTTGTTCCTCCTCACCGCAAATAGTTAATTGAACTGAACCGTATGCCCTTCATCGCACACACAACTAAAATCTGAATTGTGTTTGATGCGTCCTCAATCGCAAACGTTTTACACATTTCTGACGGTTTTCATACAGCACCGTTTGCGATTATGGCATCGCACACAGTTTCTCGAAGGGTCTCTGATTCTAGTGTCACATTAGCAGCATCCTGCAGTAGTGCATCAAGATCTATAGAGATAGATAAAGACACTTAACTGGACTTTCAAAAAGCACATACCTTGATAAAGTTTTGAAGAAGTTCAAAATGGATCAAGCAAAGAAAGGGTTCTTGCCTGTGTTACAAGGTGTGAAGTTGAGTCAGACTCAATGCCCGACCACTGCAGAAGATAGAGAGAAAATGAAAGTCATTCTCTATACATCATCCATAGGTTCTATCATGTATGCAATGTTGTATACCATACCTGATGTGTGCCTTGCTATTAGTTTAGCAGAGAGGTACCAAAGTAATTCAGGAGTGGATCACTGGACAGCGATCAAGAACATTCTGAAATACCTGAAAAGGACTAAGGATATGTTTCTCATTTATGGAGGTGACAAAGAGCTCGTCGTAAACGGTTACGTTGATGCAAGTTTTGACACTGATCCAGATGACTCTAAGCCACAAACCGAATACGTACTTTTATTGCATGGTGGAGTTGTCAGTTGGTGCAGTTCTAAGCAGAGCGTCGTGGCGGAATCTATGTGTGAAGCAGAATACATAGATGCTTCGGAAGCAGCAAATGAAGGAGTCTGGATGAAGGAGTTCATATCCGATCTAGGTGTAATACCTAGTGCATCGGGTCCAATGAATTTTTTTGTGACAATACTGGTGCAATTGCCTTGGCAAAGGAATCCAGATTTCACAAGAGAACCAAGCACATCAAGAGACGCTTCAATTCCATCCGTGATCAAGTCAAGGAGGGAGACATAGAGATTTGCAAGATACATACGGATCTGAATGTTGCAGACCCGTTGACTAAGCCTCTCTCACGGGCAAAACATGATCATCACCAAGACTCCATGGGTGTTAGAATCATTACTGTGTAATCTAGATTATTGACTCTAGTGCAAGTGAGAGGCTGAAGAAAATATGCCCTAGAGGCAATAATAAAGTTGTTATTTATATTTCCTTATATCATGGTGAATGTTTATTATTCATGCTAGAATTATATTAACCGGAAACTTAGTACATGTGTGAATACATAGACAAACAGAGTGTCCCTAGTACGCCTCTACTTGACTAGCTCATTAAT
The DNA here is from genome assembly GCF_002162155.2 of Triticum dicoccoides. Classification (NCBI taxonomy): domain Eukaryota; kingdom Viridiplantae; phylum Streptophyta; class Magnoliopsida; order Poales; family Poaceae; genus Triticum; species Triticum dicoccoides. The sequence goes on from NC_041388.1 coordinate 322,219,286, forward strand.
CAAAGATGGTTAAGTTTCCTAGCCATGGACATGTGTTGTCATTTGATGAACGGGATCACATCATTAGAGAATGATGTTATGGACTAGACCCATCTGTTAGCTTAGCACTATGATTGTTTAGTTTATTGATATTGCTTTCTTCATGACTTATACATGTTCCTATGACTATGAGATTATGCAACTCCCGAATACCGGAGGAACACCTTGTGTGCTATCAAACATCACAACATAATTGGGTGATTATAAAGATGCTCTACAGGTGTCTCCGATGGTGTTTGTTGAGTTGGCATAGATCGAGATTAGGATTTGTCACTCTGTATATCGGAGAGGTGTCTCTGGGCCCTCTCGGTAATGCACATCACTATAAGCCTTGCAAGCAATGTGACTAATGAGTTAGTTGCGGGATGATGCATTACGGAACGAGTAAAGAGACTTGCCGGTAACGAGATTGAGCTAGGTATGATGATATCGATGATCAAATCTCGGGCAAGTAACATACCGATGACAAAGGGAACAACGTATGTTGTTATGCGGTTTGGCCGACAAAGGGAACCAATATGAGCATCCAGGTTCCGCTATTGGTTATTGACCGGAGATGTGTCTCGGTCATGTCTACATAGTTCTCGAACCCGTAGGGTCCGCACGCCTAACGTTCGATGATGATATGTATTATGAGTTATGTGATTTGATGTATCGAAGGTTGTTAGGAGTCCCAGATGAGATCACGGACATGATGAGGAGTATCGAAATGGTCGAGACATGAAGATTCATATATTGGAAGGTTACATTCGGACACCGGAATGGTTCGGGTCATTTCGGATAAGTTTCGGAGTACCGGGGGTTA
>NC_041388.1:322220292-322232501 GCF_002162155.2 Triticum dicoccoides
TATTGGGCCTCATGGGCCTAGTGGTGGAAGAGAGGAGGCAGGCCAAGAGGTGGCACGCGCCCCCCTAGCCCAAACCGAATTGGACTAGGGCTAGGGGGCCGGGCCCCCCTTTCCTTCTCTTCTTCCTCTCCTTCCTTCTTCTCCTAATAGGACTAGGAAAGAAGGAAACCTACTCCTACTAGGAGTAGGATTGCCCCCCTTTGGCGTGCCCCTTTGGCCGGCCGGCCTCCTCCTCCCCTCCTATATATACGGGGGAGGGGGGCACCCCATAGACACACAAGTTGATCTTTAGCCGTGTGCGGTGCTCCCTGGACAGTTTTCCACCTTGGTCATATTGTCGTAGTGCTTAGGCGAAGCCCTGCGTCGGTCACTTCATCATCACCGTCACCACACCGTCATGCTGACGAAACTCACCCTCGGCCTCATCTGGATCAAGAGTATGAGGGACGTCACCAAACTGAATGTATGCAGATCGCGGAGGTGCCGTGCGTTCGGTACTTGATCGGTTGGATCGCGAAGACGTTTGACTACATCAACCGCGTTACTAAACGCTTCCATTTTCGGTCTACGATGGTATGTAGACACACTCTCCCCTCTTGTTGCTATGCATCTCCTAGATAGATCTTGCGTGATCGTAGGAGTTTTTTTTGAAATATTGCATTCCCCAACACATCGCGTGGATGCCCAAGAGTAAGACATGGTGGATGGGCTCGGAGTCACCGTTGGCCACATCGGTGTCGTTGTGAGCAGGAGCTAGGCGGCCTTGGATTCGACTGCGATATGTATGCAGTTGCCGTGCCCAGTATAGGGCATCTGTTGGAGAAGTGTGGTGCCCTATTATAGGGCTATTGTTGGAGTAAAAAATCAGGTCATGCAAAATCAACTTTTTGGTGCCCTATCATAGGGAGATACTATTGGAGATGCTCTAAGTCGTCCGTGTATAGTGCAGCTCATGCATACAATATTTCCTTTGCACTGGACAAGTTCTCTAGCTGACCATTAGGGCCATCCACCCGCAGAATGGAAGAAACAAACTAAGAGCATATACGGCCGGGCGCTCCAGACTGGCTTCAAACGTCCGGGCGGATGGCCCGGTCAAAAAAAACCGACCCAAAGGGCTCCTCTTATCGTCCATGAACGTCCGGACTGACCGGCATCCCTCATATTCAGCCTAAATCTGGGGGGGTATGGGGAGGCCCAGGCGCGTCTGTTACGCCGGACCAGAGCTCGAACCCACCATAAATTGCACCAAACCCCCCTACGACCTAGCTTATTCCACGTGTTCCCCTCATGTCTTCTCCCTTCTCCGCGCCGGTCCTCTCCTTACTCCGTTGCCACCATTGTTCCACCGCCGTTATGAGCCCTCAGCTCCGCCCAGGACCGCCACAACAATTCTCGTTGCCGCCGACATCGTCGCCAGCCCAGACGCCACCGCGATACGTCCAACAACTCTCAGAGTGCACCTTGACCTCTATGTGTTCAAGACATTGTTCGACCAGTTATTTGTGATTTAACAATGGAATATGATGGTTCGTTGGACAAGGAATATGGACTGACAGAGCTTGACGAATTATTCAAAATGAGTTCTTCAATTCATCATATTCTAACAAAGAAGCCGAGATGATTATGCTCATGAGCATCCAACGGGAGATGGACCGGGAGGTGGAGCACGTTCTCAACTTCAAGGGCTCTGTCAAAGGGAGAAGAGTTCTGAACTAGGATAGGGTCTCTGGAGCACGGGTGCTCTACAATGACTACTTTGCTCCTGACCCAACTTTCACTGATGAGCCATGGTTTCGTCGTCGTTGTCGCTTGCGCGAACCATTGTTCTTGCGCATTGTGGAGGGGGTGGAGGCACACGATGGCTACTTCAAGTTCACCGGGGAATGTTTCAGACAACTGTTATTCTCTGCTAAGCAGAAGTGCACGGCTGTTCCGAGGGTGCTTGCACTTGGTACTGCTGTTGATGTCGTTGGTGAGATGGTCCGGATACGGGAGAACACATGCCTAAAGACCACTCTGAGGTTTGCCCGCGCCGTGGTGTAGGCGTTTTGAGCATAGTATCTAAGAGAACCAAATGCGCGGGATAAATAAAAGTTGATGGCTATTGGAGAGGCAAGAGGTTTTTCAGGTATGCTCGATTCAATTGATTGCATGCAGTGGTAGTGGAAGAACTACACCAAAGTTTTGTAGGGTATGTACCAATGTCACATAAAAGAGACCACCATCATATTGGAAGCAGTGGCATCACATGACTTACTGATTTGGCATGCTTTTTTGGAATGTCCGGTTCTCGCAATGACATTAATGTGCTTTAGCGATCTCCTGTATTTAGGAGACTTTGCAATGTGGAATAGCCGCCGCGCAACTACACTGTCAACGGCCGCGACTACAACATGGGGTACTACTTGCTAATGGTATCTATCTTCGGTGGGCGGCGTTTGTGAAGAGCATATCTTATTCCCAAGGTAACAAATAAAGCCGATTTGCAACAATGCTGAAAGTAGTTAGGAAGGATGTGGAGAGGGCATTTGGAATGCTTCAAACTTGTTGGGGAATTGTTCGTGGAGCTGCACTGATGTGGGAATCAGAGACTTTGTGGCAGCTGATGACATGTTGTGTCATTTTACTCAATATGATTATCGAGTACAAGGGTGATGGGGTAGTCCAAACCAATAATTTTGAAGCGCTTGGGGAACAAGTCCACATTCCAAAAGATCAAGACACAGATCATGTCAGGTTATGAATTTTCTATAGATGCATTAGAATCTTCAAGATCATCAAGTGCACGCGCAGCTACTCAATAATCTTAAGGGGCATATATTGACCCACAATAGAAACCAGAGAACTAATGTTTGAATTGGGCACCTAAAATAAATTTTATGTTTTTTTTAACACAAAATTTATGTTTGAACTATGTATTTTTCACTACCAACAAATGTTATTTATGTGTGACATTTACGTGCATGATGGGCGTACATGAATTTGCATGAGTTCGAGGGTTTGAATTTGAGTTGTGCATTTGTTTGGCTAACCAAATGAGGGGCCGTCGGATGCTGTCCGTGAACGCATCTGTGGGCATAAGGGAGGGCGGGGATTTGACAAGCCCGGCTATAGACGCTATAGCAACAGGGACGAGTACTTTTTTTTTTAACAATAACAAGAGGGACGAGTACTTATTCATGTTGCTTTTTTATAAGGTAAGATAGCAACCGTGAGTTTTCTTAAACACATCAAAAAGGTAAGGATGGAAGGTAGTGGTGCTAACAGCTCGGCTGGAACAGTGCAGATCAAGAAACAAAATGCGTACTATCGTAACCAAGCGCGGTCGTGCTCTAGGTTTGTTTACCAACACATACCGAATTAAGCAGCTTTTTCGAGAATCAAATTAAGCGTCTGGAATGATTATTATTAACATCTTCCAACCAAAAAAGCACACTAGGTGACATATTCCTGGATGGCTCAAACACGATGCTACAAGTGTTACGCAGCTGCAGCTCTTGTTGGAAAAGAAAAGACATGACGATCGATGCCGATGATCTGTTGCACCATCCTGCCTGCCCATTCGGAGGAACGCAGGCACGCACGCGCTGGTAGCCTGGTACGATGGGGCTTGGTGGAGGTCATCGCTTTTTGCTCGCATTACGAGAAAGGTTGTCACATCCACTGCCCTTTTCCGTGACAGGGCCCAACTCGGCTCTCGGGGTTTCAATTTGGTGCGACCGATGATACTGTCCCCTCGACCATTTCTCTTTTGAGAAGAAAAAGGGCAGACAGATCCCAGACGGCATGGCCCATGCGAACCAGCCAGCAAAGACAGGTCAGTAGTCAAACCCTATCAGGGTACACGGTTCCCGCCAGATTCCGCTTAAGGGCCTCTTTGATTCATAGGATTGCAAAAACACAGGAATAGGGAAAACGTAGGATTGAAATGACATGTCCATTAGATCCCTATAGGATTTGAGTTTGTTTGATTGTGTTACGGAAAAAACAAAGGATTTCTTTCAAGAGGTTGGAGTGGATGTTGGAATTCCTGTAAAATGTAGTACAAATGAATCCTTAGAAAAAAATCCTACAAGATTCAATCCTACGAATCAAACAACCAACGTAGGAAAAATTCCTAAGGATTCTAATCCTTCAAAGATCCTATGAAAATCCTTTGAATCAAAGAGACCCTAAACCTAAACAAGAGGAAGAGAAGACGCTGTTGCCAGCGCGGGGCTCCAATACGTTCGACGACATGAATGAAGAAAAGGGGAAAGGATGGGTGGAATGGAACCTGCAAGCATCAGCGCACCACCTGGGTCGTCCGTACGAAGCTGTCTTGCTTTCACTAAACAAAGCATGATGATTCGAATCAAATTAGATAAAGATCAAAGCGCTAAAGGTACATCGTTGGGTTCGAGACCAGTGGAATAAAATCTGCTGCAATGCCATGCTCTGAGCTCTGACCCCCTGAGAACTTTTGACAAGCCGAAGGCTTTCAACAGCCAGCCCAAGCCACGCTCTTCAGCAGACAGGCAATGTGATAACGCTGGTGAACCCAAAGGCACGAATCTGACACCATAAATCTGATGGGATCACTTTTCTCACAGTATCATGGATAGTGCACATGAACAATTTAACAGATTCAGCATTCAGGTTAACAAGGCAGTATCAATTCCATGTTTGGCATACGGAATGACGCTGCAAGGCAAGGAAACCGGTATTATGCGACGCAGTTCTTCACCTCACCTGCCCAAAAAATGCACAGGATCCTTTGTCCCGCAGAGAAATGTAAGACGAGGAGCCCAAAATAACATCACAGTAAATTTTTTATCTTGGAAGGCATGGACAATCCATATCAACACAACAGGAGACTTTCATCCCACTAGTCGGTTACTAAGCACAGGAAAAATTAAGTAAATCAAAGCAATGCAGCACAGATCACAGGCTTAGGACTGGGAGTGAGCTTCAACACTGATAATACAAGCCATTTCAACACAAGATCTGGAACTAAATAAACTTAGTGCATATATCCAGTTAAAGAGGTGTGAAACAGACTAAAGGAAAAGCATACGGAAATTCCAGAGCTAGGGCTGTCACTTTAGACAAGGAGAAAAGGGTGGATTCAGATAGCAACTAATAGCCCTCCATTGGTGCAACCAAAATGAGGTGCCGGTAAACCAAGATCCCAACAGCACTTTCAGGCTATTTGGTGCGATGACGCCATATGATCCTTGCGCGCCAACATTCGCAATGACCTGCCACCAAAGGTAAATGAAGCAGTGGTGATTGCTGCGAGTAAAATCATTTTACACTTCACTAATGTTAAACAAAATGCTGGGAAAGTAAAGGTTTAGAACATGGGGATTAACATAATTTGTATTCATATAGCATGAGCTCTTCTAGCACGATGCGACGAGGACAGGTCACCTGGTCAACTCTTCTACGTGGTTTTACAAGTAATGAGTAAATGATTTCCTGCATAGCAGGCTCACTACTATAAAAAGGCATAGCTTTGCATGCTCAAGTTCTCAACTACGACCATGCCTACAGTCAGACCTAAGTCATTTCCTATCCTTGAACAAATGACCGACCCCTGATTATGAGGATAGTGCCTCTATTACCATGGACGTATATGACCGGTAGTTCTATCGCACAGGCGATATCTGTTTTCTCGCATTGTGTACTAGACGAAGGGCTTATGAATCAGCACACTGTTTGCAAAATGTGTTGACAAAGACGCAAATTTTACTATTAGGATTACTATGATGTCTCACCAGATGTTAAGCTTCTGACCAAAACTACTCCATAAACATGAGTGAGCACATAAAGATGCATCAATTGGCCACTGGAAATGCTCTGTGAACTTGTGTAACAAAAACATAATACACCTCGAGATCTCACAGGTCCAATGGACCAAATGACATACTGCTTCTTGAGCAAATCAGTTTCCCTTGTTGCCTAACATGGCAAGGTTCTGACTAAAATCCTTTCTAGTAGGTGAAACAGCATGGCCAGATTTTATACCAGCAAACAAAGAGAAAAATAGATAAAGGCGATACCGTCAATAATAATTTAACTATAAGGGAACATTTTATAAATTTCACCGATAAACTAAATAAGAGTTTCAACTAGAGAATATACAAACCAGCCCAACTGGAAACCTAAAATGCACTAGTATAAATAGGGTATTAATAGATTAATTATGTATTCTTAGTGGAAATGGTACAGAAAAGGCGAAAAGCATATATTTCTGGGAAGCAGTTACCTTGGTTCTATTGCTGGCCACCAGGTTTTGATTGTTTATGTATCTGCTGAAGCAGTGTTGCTGCCAACTGCAATGTTGCTTGAAGGCGTTTTTGAGGATCTCCGTCAAGGTCTTCCTGGGCAGACAGCTGCTGGCCCATCTGCTGGGCAGAAGGAAGCAAAGTTTGCATTGACGCACCGCTAGAAGTAGTAAGCTGCTGAAAGGGGGGAGGGCCTGCCGGAAGTGGGGGAACAAATGACCCCAAAGGCACGGAAGAATGAGCTGCACTCACGAAAACATGCATAGGTGGTAAATGCAAAGTCGTGTGACAAGAGAAATATCATTGGCTAGAAGCATAACGTGTGGGTTTGATGGTAGTGAACCTTGTATTGGCGGCGGATGGGCCTGTAATTGCGATGGGACAGACGGTGGAACCGGTAGCTGCGAGTTGTGGACAGGGATTGAACCTGAGCTATCTGGCATCACTGAAGCATGATTAGCATTCTGTATGAATCGACCTGAGCTGTCTGGCATCACTGAAGCATGCTCACGTGGATTATAGTTCTGTATGAATCCTGATTGTCTGTTTGAGCTGCCTACTGGGAAGCCAGCTTCTACGCCTCGTTGGTTTTGTTGTGCAAGAAGAGTAGCCAGCTGTGCAAGTTGCACCGGTGGGAGCGATACTGGGGCAGATGGAGTTTGTTGAGGTCTAACTACCTGCTGCGATGGAGGTTGAGGTGGTTTCATAGAAGTTAAGGACATGTTTGACGCTTCACCTGGTGCATACCCTGATGGTGTGCCTTTTGGTATTCCCTGAGTAGCAAATGAGTACGGCTCTGATGTCCTATCATTTTGTGTATGTGAGACTGCACTTGCAGCCAAAGAATTGAAATTACCGGAACCTGGACTTGGGCCATTATTATTGGACCATCCTGAGGGCCACAAATTTGGGAATTGCTGGTGCTGGCCTTGTGCCGTTTCCCTGCGGGAGTCTGGTGCTGGCATTTGTTGAGGTAACTGAGAGGCCAGATATGGAGAAGCATTCGCAAACTTGTAAGGTGGAATAAAATCTGCACTTGCAGGAGTATAGACTCCAGTAGATGGCTGGAGATAATCTGGACCCTGAGGAACTGTCCTCGTATCTGGAGGGTTGAGTCTTCTCAATGCATCTTGGTCCTCATGACTACTCACATCAGTGTTCAGATAACTCGCAAAAGATGTAGGCATTTTCTCCGATGCTTCTGGTTGACGATTTGCAGAGGTCAGGTCTGGATTTGCCTGCTGAAACTTCAGAATGACTCCAGATATGCTCACTTTTCCTGGCACCCTAAGTACATGTTCAGAAAAGTCTGACGGTGGAACAAGAAACAAGGTGCTCCTTTCTCCAAGTTTACAAACTGCAGCACGCTGCTTATCACCAAGGTAGTTCATGAAATCATTATAAGCTGCCATGTCAGCATCATTTTCTGGGACAAAAAATACCACCCAACTGCTAGCAGCTTCATAGTAATGTTTAGAAAGCATCTCCAAGTTTGTCCTAGCAGTGCAGTCCAGAAAGTCAGGCCTGAAAAACAGGAAATCATCAGGTTGACTATCAGAAAAGAATTAGACTTGTGGTTGAATGAGAGATACTGAAATATAGAACAAGTTGAAGAGAACAAATATCGAAGTGAACTACATACTCCCTCGGTTCATTTATATAAGGTGTAAACTTATATCTTTGTTAAGAAACAATTATGATGATGAGAAAATTCAATGGAAGAGATGTTGTGTTAAATACTGCACTTCAGAAAAAAAGGGCAAAAAAATATCCAAACTTACAGCATGAAGTTAAGGACCTTCCCGACAGGGAAGCACCGAGCTCGGCAGATTGGTGTGCCCCCCTTTGCTATTGTGCCATTCCAGCTCCACTCTTCTTTAGGAAGAAGAGGTCCATGATGTTCAGGAGTTGATCTGTCCACTTCCCTTGCATGCATAGCAAAACTATTTTGGGAACGCCACGGTTCATGGTTATCAACAGGTGGGTTTGGATTCCTTAAAGGTTCAATGTAATTTCTACCATGCGCCAGGGGAGGTTCATAGGTTATGGGGTGTGCATCATCTTCCCGCAGATCACGGAAGGGCCTCCTTGGGTAGCCAGAGTCAACATGCCCTCGATCAAATTCAGAGAAAGGATATTCGGGAAGTTCAGCATCATGCAATTCACCAGTCCTCAGCTTCTTTGACAATGGGTATGAATGATCATCTGCATCCCAAGAATCTTCCAATGGGAAGGGTCTTCGAGGTCGCTCAAAAGGAATACTGTGCCATGGTGTTTCAACCCTAACGGTAGGGCTACTTCTGTGTTGTTCATATATGTCTTCAGACATCCTTCTCTCTGGACCCAACCCTCGCATCCTAAAAGGTTCAAAATTAGAAACATGACCAGACTCTATTTGAGGTCCGCGTCGAAGATAATTATCCCTGCTGAAGCCCACATCATCAGCATCTCTCAGTAACCTTTCAGGGCCGGCACGCAGTGATGACATGCGGAGATCTCTCGGAGGACTATCAAAACGCCTTGGCCTAGTAAAGGCCTCAAAATCTTGGTCTTCAAATATAGACCTAGACCGAACACTACGGTTTATGTGGGGGGAATACGGGGCAACGGACGAACATCTTCCAACTTCTGCTGCAACCCCTTCATTACGAGAAAAGCATATGCTTACTCTTGGGTTATTGAAAAGCCTCCCCTGAAGTGCTTCTTTTGCCCTGCATGCCGCTGTAATGGTAGTGTACTTAACAAATCCATAGGTGCGGCCTGGGAATGTTGTTATCTTGACAATCTCGCCAAAAGGAGAGAAGGCTTCCCACAGAGCTGCTTCATCTGCCTTTAGACCAGCAGGAAAACCTATCCATAAAACCTCACTAGGTTCTGTAGACTTATTTCTTTTAGATTTATCAACTGATTTTTCAGGGCTTGTTTGGTGTTTTCTTCCATGTTCAATAAAATGTCTCTCATCAGAAGATTGTGCATGTCTGTCATCCACATAGCTACCTGAAGACTTATCCTGTAAATTCAAATACTTCAGGTAACCTGTCACCACTAGATATACGGAACAGCATAATAAAGATAATGAGGGATACGGTGATACCAATACAAGGCTTTAAAGTAAGCAGACAGACAGAATCATAAGTTTAATTAGTCCTGATCATTAAGTGTTAAGTTAAACGAGACAGAACAACCGGCCAGGTAGACTTCCCATGGCAATAAACACAACTCAACTGGCTATAATCATAACTTATATTAGTACCAAGAACTACTTAGAAATGGGTCTCTTGGCTCTTCTAGAGCACAACACAACTTCCTTAAATGGTGAGACTAAGAAATAACCTCAGTTCGGAAGCAAGTCCAATCAGATAACTTCCCAAGTACTCTGATGTAGATTGTGAGCCAATTTCCTATTTTCGGAAACAAAAACTTGCCCTTTAGACCAAGGAGTGACATGTTCACGAATGATTGGAAGCTATAGAGCTACTTAAGCCAGGCCAATGGGGAACAGTCATTCCCTCTGGAACGTAAGGATCAAAACATTCTGCACCCCATGCTGATTTAGAGCTACTACTTTTCCAGTTAGTCAATAAGGATCGGACACCCATATCCCAGAGCATACAAACCCGTTGCACAAAATGTGCCAAAGCCAAAAGCAAACCACCCTCGCAAGAACTAAATGAATGCTAGAGATCTTGGGCAAGTCCAAAGAATAATTTTCCTTCCAGTCATCAGAGTATTTCAGGACAGATAATACTCAGCCAATGTGTACATCCTCGATACTGGAAAGTCTCAGCAGATTTCAATTTATACTTAATATAAAACAACTTCTATAAACTACTCAAGCCTACAATAAACTATACTTCTGGTTTTGTTTGCCCGCGATCTGGCAGAACAGACATGTGTAATGGTATTTTATCAGATATTATGAGTGAATTGTAGAAATTCCAATGTGTTTGTGGCACGAGTTAGCGAAGACCCCAGGCACTCACATAACCACAATTATTTTCTGAGCGTTGCACATAATCCAAGATACTGTGGCTCAAATGTTGCACAGAAAGCACTGGACATTTGAACAGAAGAAGCTCCTGGCAAGCTGCAATGAAAGAAGTGGTCAAAGATGGTGTGTGTGTGTGTGTGTGTGTGTGTGTGTGACAGGGAGCAAGGAGATCTTGGTTTGTAACCAATTACACATGGTTTCATTAAACATTTTGCTAAAAACATTGGACCATGCACACTTGCTTGTATAGCCGAGGTTTTCTGTGACTTGTGCTGCTATATTTGGTTTCTTTTGAATTTACTTTAATAATTTTGGAGAAGAAAGAAAAAAAGTTGCACAGCAATAGCAGTTCGTGCTCTGGCAACCAATACAGCTTCCCTTCCGTCTAGCCACCATTATCCACAGTTCTCAATCTTTAGGTTTTGATTCCCCATTGGAACATATGAGAAACTTTGACATAATAGATAAATTAGCATTCAGCTCTTCACTCTCCCCTCCCTCTCTTATGGCCTAGTGCTTAGGCACAAAATAGGACATGGTTACAGAGTCATCAGCTGCGCATGGCTTACTTATTGTATTTACCTGTCAGCTATCTTTCAGTGTTTTTTGAATGTATGCATATACCTACAAAAAAACAGGGAACTGTACCCTATCAGTATCCCCATTCCAGTATCTCATGTTAGTGCTTAGGTTGGCATTTTTATTCCTCCCGTAGATTAGCAGAAATTAGTTCACCTGCAGTCTATTACTTTCTTGTTTCTTAATGCTATTTTTAATTCGAGACTCAAGCTCATTAATTTGGAGTCACTGTGATGAGTCATGACAAACAATCCTGCACTCCTCGTCCAGGCAAGGTAGTTCTTTGTTTCCTACAGGAACTGGGCAAGTCAAAAGAGCTGGGGTGGTGAAGCTGGTGAGGTACACCAGGATGATTTTGCAATGTTATTAATATGTCAACAGGAACAGGTACTCATTTGTCTCCAAATAATTAAGCCAAGGAGCTGCTTCATCTATTGTGATTATAGCAGGATGACTGTGTTACCATGTCCTGAAAATGATTATATCATCAGTTATGAATTGGGGCACAGTAATCAAAACATTATGTACATGTGGACATTCCAATCAACCTCCCACATGCCTGTGATTATATCCAGCCTATTTGGCTAGTTACAACGCTTACCGGCTAATTATACAAATACATTGGAGACAGAAGACCACCTGTTCTAGTCTAATCGGACAAATTTTAGAACAGCACTTATCCATGACTAGTCAATGATGTAACTAACAGTATACGCCTGGTGGTAAGGCCACCTTTTTTCTTCTTCAACTGAAAAGATCTTCCATACAAACATGTCGTCATAGAAATGCAAGACCTATGCACATACTGCTATCGGATCAACAAGCTAGATTGGTCTGTCAAAAGCCGCACCTATGCCCATACCCTTTCTGATTATTTTGACCTTGTATTATCTGATAAGACCATAAGCATGTACGTGAGGTTGTAGAAGAGATAGCTTGGAATACTCAATGCTGTCAAGCAACTACTTCAACCAAAATTGTAGCCTTCTGTTTTCCATTTGGAACAAAGCTGACCACATAAAGCACAACTATGGTGCTATAAACATATGTTACATCACTGTGAATATAACATAGAAAGAACTTGTCATGGGCGCACATCACTTTTGGATCATTGGTTTTTAACTAGGAATCCATTGATGAAGCTACAAAAAAACAGATCGAGGCAACCTCACATTGATGCTGAATGAGCTGGAGCTGACATACACTTCTATCATCTAGCTGAACCTTTTGGCCAGTATTGGCATAAGGTGGAATCATAGATGGTGTCTATGTCAGATAATGAAGATCATCACATGTAACTACCCAAGAAGCTTGATTGATTGATCAGCCTAGCAGTCTGTTCGGTAGCGGAAACTGTGCATCATATT
>NC_041388.1:322232928-322309132 GCF_002162155.2 Triticum dicoccoides
AATAGATAAATATGTGTGTCTTGTTGATAGCACAAACAGAATAAAGAACAATTGAAACTGTCAGATAAATGTGTGTGTCCTGTTCATAGCACAAACAGGCAAGTAAAGCTGCAAATGATGTCTTTTACATGGTTCACATTGCAATAACAGGTCTGAGTAAACTTAACGATGACGAGTATTGAGAAAAAGTATCGGGTACCCACTGCCAAGAGAATTTAGTGCGGACATGTCAATATATTAAATGATCTTGACATGTTGCACTTGCTGAAAACCTTCTCTGATGTTTCATATGCAATCGAACGCGCATCTTATTTTTGACCAAAAAAAGAAATATTCATTTCTCTCATGCAGCACAATTTTTTTCTGATGTTGCCTTACAATGTTTTTCATCTTTAGAAAATGTGCTACTTTCAACATATGGAACATCGGATCAACGTTCATGATCTTCAGATGAGAAGATTTCTCAAGCTAACATTGTACCTGGTCTCCTAAAGACTGTCTTTTGGAGGTTTTATCGTGCCGTGCCCTAAATGGAAGCTAGATTATAACCAAATTGTCGAGCTGAGACATTGGGTAAGCTGTGATAATTGTTGATATATTCAATCTGAGGTGTGAACTATTTGTTTTCATAGTACACCTGTCTGTAAAGGGTTGCTGGTGCATAGACACGGTATGTGATCATTATTTGGTTACGGTGGAGCCTGGGGTTCAAAGATCATCTTCGCAAGGAATCCAATTGATCCATATGAAGTTTTGCATCATTCAAAAGAAAGAAGAGCCTTCTATTTTATTTATCATGCACATTATATATGTGAGCCTGTTTTTGTTCTGGATTTTTTCCTCAGAGTAATCCTGTGCATCCTAAATTTTAACTACTCACACACAGTTTATCTTGACTCCTGAGACTTGGTTATACTAATTCCAAAATTCATGATCACACACAGGACAAGAAAAGCACACTGCACCAATGATGCGTTTGAAACAAAGCATATGTTGACCAACAATTCTAGAAAAGTGCGGCAAACCGTGATCGGGGCGGGAGGAAGTTCAACACTAACCCCCTTGGAAAACTCAATCCTAACGGGCGTTCCTTGGAGCCGGGCCCCCTGCAGTTCCCGGACCGCAGCGATGGCGTCCTGCTCCCGCATGAAGCTCACGAAGGCGAAGATCCGGCCAGGGTCGCGGGTGATGCGCTCGATGTCGCCGCACCGGTGGAACAACTGCGAAAGGTCAGAGGCGGTGACGCCCGGGGCCAGGCTGCCCACCCAGAGATGCCGAGACGGCGGCGCCACGCCCCACCCGGAGGAGCGCCGCGGCGTCGGCGGTGGATCATCGCGGCCGCCGAGACGGGGCGAGCCGTCGCCCCTCCCGCCGCTGAATCTCCCCCTGCCCCCGCCTCCGCCGCCTCCGCGGCCTCGCCCCCGGCCCCTCCCCAGCTGCAAAGAAGTAACCCGACGCGATTAGTCGGAGCAAACCGCGATTCCATCGATAGCAGCGTCTACGAGACGAGCGTGAGAGGAAGTACCATTGGTTTTGTGGCGGCGGCGGAGAGGGTTTGCGCCGGCGTCGGCTGGAATGCTAGGGTTCCGGAGGGAGGGATGGATGAGGCGGCCGATGCCCGATGGGCACTTCCTTGTATTTTCGCTTAATAATCAGAACTTTCACTGCTTTATTACGGGCTGCTTTGTCGCGCCTTAACAGTTACTGGATTTTGCTAGTCAGGGCAAAAACTAGGAGCACGTCTGATTAAAAAAAAAACTAGGTGCACGTACTGTGGTCGATAAAGCCATCAAGGGTCTTTTCTTGTTTCTGAAAAAAAAAGTCTTTTCTTTTTGAAAAAACCTTCTACGCTGCTTATGCTCGCATTTTTCTGAAATTATTTCAGATTATAGGGCGATGTCCGTTCAGTGGGAGAACACATTCCCGCTGACTACGAATACGCGGTGACTTCGTTAATTTTAAAATAATGTGATGGCTCAGTTTCTCGGAGGTGCTCATAGAGCAGGGAGTAGAGTGCGCATCGTTCATAGGAGTGAGTGTATGTGCAATGCGTATGTATGAGCGTATGTGTTTGTAATGGATTCAAAAAATATGTTGCAAATCAAACACATTATTCGTCCGCGGAAACGGCTGCAGAAGTCGGCCACCAAGTGAGCATGCCCATGTTAGATGCCTGGTTTGAACGAATTCCAATAGCATACATTGCGATACGTCAGGCCATTTATTGGTCTTTTTCATCGAGAAAATTTGAGAAAATGCAAAACTTGATGAAAATTCAAACAATTTGGCATGGTGCCTTCAACTGGTGATACAAGGCCACGGGAAAAAATTGATGCCATTTGATCGATGTCGACCACAGACATGCTCTCAAATGGACCTTTGTGGCCTACCCGAACACCCTTTATTTTTTTGACATCCATGAAATGACCCAAATTTGCCACCGGGTGGGATCCCATGGTCGGCATCCATGCAAGGTTTGAACAAATTCCGACACTGTATGCAAGTTGCGACACGTCCGGCCATTTACCAGTCTTTTTTCACCGAGAAAACTCCAAAAATGCAAAAGTTGTCGAATACCTATACGACTTGACGTGGTGTCTTGTATTGGTCATACAAGCCTATGAAAGAAAAGGTCATTTGATAGCTATCGCCCACAAACATGCTCTCAAACAGACCCTTCTGACCAAAAAAAGGTCAGGATAACTTAGTTGGTAGATCAGAGAAGTGAAAATCCTCACCTGGGAGGAAACCCTAGGGTCGCCCCCTCGCCTCAACCTCCTCCCTCGCCGCCGCCTGGGGCGTTGGCGGCGGCGGGGCGGCTCTCTCCCGCACGCAGTTGGGGGCTCCGCGGGCACTCCCCTCTGCCTGGTGGCGCCGGGCGTCCGGTCGGCCCTGCCTAGGCTCCTTCTCCCCCTCTCGGCGTCCTTCGGTCGCAGGCGCCGCCTCCTCTCCTCCCTCTGGCGCAGCTCAGGGCTCCGATGCCCCGGTGCGGGCTGGTGGTGGATCTGGCCCCCTGGCCCATTCTGGATGGTGGTGGGTGGCGGGGGCTGCGGATCTGGGATTCCCTGCCCAGATCTGGTTGATGGTGCGGGTTGGTGTTGGCAGCGATGGCCGGTGGCCCTGAAGAGGTGGTGGTGATGCGGCTAGTGTCTCCGCTGCTCCGGGCGGGGTGGCGGTGCTCAGGGCGGATCTGGCCAGGGCGTGGACTCGCTGGTGTTGTGGTGGTGGCAGATCGGTTGCGGCAGCGGCTGATTTTTTCTAGCGTCGATCGTTTGTAGGCGGTATGTGTCAGCCTTCGGCCCCTTCCCCCGTCGTCCGGGCGCTAACTCCGTCGAAGGGTCGGTCTGATCCCAGTTGTGGTCCACTGCTCGTCTCGCACCCGGTGTTGCGGTATCGAGCTCATCACACGCCCGGCAGCAGGACTGACCTTGTCTCGCGCCCGGCAGCAGGATATGCTCGTCTCGCGCCCGACGACAGGACCGAGCTCGTCTCGTGCCCGGTGCGGCAGGATGGGTCAATGGAGGCTAGTTTTGGCCGGCCTATTGGGTCACAGCATTGGGGGCCACCCAGGGATGTGAAAGGCGGGTCCTTTCCGCTTGTGTCTTTGGTTGGGGTAGCGCCAAGTCTCGGGTGAGGTGGTGTGAAGGTCTTGGATTTCGGGGCGGCGGTCCTGGTGGTGGTACCGTGGTGCTCATGGGCAGAGCCCACGGCTTGGTGCTGCCCTGTGGCCATGGCCGTGTGGGCAGCGTGGTCGCCGGGGTGTGGCGTTCGGTGGTGGTGAGTGTTGGCCGGGGTGAAAACCTGATCTTTCCTCGAACGAACCGGCGACGGCGAAGCTCGTTCCCTTCTTGAAGACGTCGTCGTGGCTCTCATTGCCCGTCGTGTTGCTCCAGGGAAAACCATGACCCTCGTGTCGGGAGGTGGCGGCATTATGGTGTCCTAATCTTCCTGAAGGCGCTGCCTTGGAGCCCTCAGTTCGTAATATGTGGCCTCATCTCTTCGCGGTGGCGTGTTCACGGCCGAGGACCCCGAGTTGCTCTTGCAGTGCTAGGGGTGATGTTGTTGCTCTCAGCGCCTATGTATCCTTCCTTGGGTGTGTGCGTGTGTTGTGGTGGCGTGCATTTGTACCTGGATGTGGTTGATTATTGCTTTATATATAAAGCGGGGCAAAAACCTTTTTTGGTAAAATCCTCACCTAAAAGCTAATTGAATGAACTGAGGTTTATTAAAAGCCATTTGATAGATCGGAAAGGAAAACAAATAGGAATCAAAAATGAGAAAAACTTTGTTAGAAATTGCCCCTTTACCCAAGTCGCTTCTTCATCCCCAGGAATCGGTAAGGTATTTTTGGATCACCAATGGAAGAACTGCGATTGCTCCAAACCTTCTAAAAGTGATTTCTTGTGACCTGCCACCCAAACATCCTGAACATGGTCTATTTTTCGACATCCAAATGACCTCAACTTTTGCCATTAGGAAGGCATGCCTATTGTAAGCATACATGCTAGGTTTGAATGACTGCTAGCACTATATGCAAGTTGCGACATGTCCGGCTATTTATCGGCCTTTTTTCATCGAGAAAACTCCACAAAGTGCAAAACTTATCAAAAACCAAACAAAAACCTAGCATAGTGCCTTGAATTGATCATACTAGGCCACCGAAAAAATTGAGGTCATTTGACATATGTCGAAAAACAACATGCTCTCGAAACGGACCCTTCTAGCCTACCCAGACACCCTCTCTTGAACATGGTGTTTTTTCAACATCCATGAAATGACCCCAAAATTTACCACCAGGTGGGCATGCCATGGTAGGCATCAATGCCAGGTTTGAATGACTTCCGACATCATGTACACATTGTGTCACGTCCGGCCATTTATCGGATGTCAAACAACAACCCCCGCTCATAACTTCACACCACCCACCCCCGCTCACAACAACCTCCACTCATAATTTTCGCCACCCCGCCCACCTCATTACTCGTTCACAACAACCCCCACTCATAACTTCACACTGTCCCCTCATCTCTATCTTCTCCTCCTGATCTCAATCCATCCTCGGCACCAGAGTACGACATGAAGAAAGATCTCTTTGCACCGCCATCATCCGCAAGGAATGCTACCAAGTAACTTAAGGTTGTTTCAGGAAGGTAACAATTATTTCCCCCTCCTTCCATACCCACGGCCATCTAGATCACTATGGTTCACTCATGTTGTTCGTTTTATCCTCATGTAGTCATGAACTCCATGTTTAATTATATAAAAAAAATTGGCGGTTTGATACGTCTCGAACGTATCTATAATTTTTGATTGTTTTATGCCATTATATTACCGTTCCTATATGCTTTATATGCCATTTTATACCGTGGACTAATCCTATTAACTTAGTGCCCAGTGTCAGCTCTGTTTTTTTGCCTATTTCTTTGTTTTGCAGAAAAACCATACCAAACAAAGTTCAAATACGATGAAACTATACAGTGATTTTTTCTGGACCAGAAGAGACCCTGGAAGCTTTGGGAGTGATATGTCTCCGTCGTATCTACTTTTCCAAACACTTTTGCCCTTGTTTTGGACTCTAACTTGCATGATTTCAATGGAACTAACCCGGACTGACGTTGTTTTCGGCAGAATTGCTATGGTGTTATTTATGTGCAGAAATAAAAGTTCTCAGAATGACCTGAAACTTCACGGAACATCTATTCAGAAATAATAAAAAAATCCTTGCAAAAGATGAAGACCAGGGGGCCCACCACCTATCCACGAGGGTGGGGGGCGCGCCTGCCCCCCTAGGGCGCGCCCCCTACCTCGTGGGCCCCCTAGAGCTCCTCCGACCTCAACTCCAACTCTATATATTTGGTTTCGGAGAGAAAAAATCAGGGAGAAGGATTCATTGCGTTTTACGATACAGAGACGCCGCCAAGCCCTAAAACCTCTCGGGAGGCTGATCTCGAGTCCGTTCGGGGCTCCGGAGAGGGGAATCCGTCGCCATCATCATCATCAACCATCCTCCATCACCAATTTGCTCATCGCTGTGCGTGAGTAATTCCATCGTAGATTTGTTGGACGGTGACGGGTTGGATGAGATCTATCATGTAATCGAGTTAGTTTTGTTAGGGTTTGATCCCTAGTATCCACTATGTTCTGAGATTGATGTTGCTATGACTTTGCTATGCTTAATGCTTGTCACTACGGCCCAAGTGCCATGATTTCAGATCTGAACCTATCATGTTTTCATCAATCTATGAGAGTTCTTGATCCTATCTTGCAAGTCTATAGTCACCTATTATGTGTTATGATCCGTTAACCCCGAAGTGACAATAATCGGGATACTTACCGGTGATTACCATAGTTTGAGGAGTTCATGTATTCACTATGTGCTAATGCTTTGTTCCGGTACTCTATTAAAAGGAGGCCTTAATATCCCTTAGTTTCCATTAGGACCCCGCTGCCACGGGAGGGTAGGACAAAAGATGTCATGCAAGTTCTTTTCCATAAGCACGTATGACTATATTCAGAATACATGCCTACATTACATTGATGAATTGGAGCTAGTTCTGTGTCACCCTAGGTTATGACTGTTACATGATGAACCACATCCGGCATAATTCTCCATCACCGATCCATTGCCTACGAGCTTTCCATATAATGTTCTTCGCTTATTTACTTTTCCGTTGCTATTGCTATCATCACTACAAAATACCAAAAACATTACTTTTGCTATCATTACCTTTTGCTACCGTTACCACTACTATCATATTACTTTGCTACTAAATACTTTGCTGCAGATATTAAGTTTCCAGGTGTGGTTGAATTGGCAACTCAGCTGCTAATACTTGAGAATATTCTTTGGCTCCCCTTATGTCGACTCAATAAATTTGGGTTGAATACTCTACCCTCGAAAACTGTTGCGATCCCCTATACTTGTGGGTTATCAAGACTATTTTCTGGCGCCGTTGCCGGGGAGCATAGCTCTATTCTTTGAGTCACTTGGGATTTATATCTGCTTATCATTATGAAGAACTTAAGAGATCCAAAAACCAAGATTTATCCCTCAACTACGAGGGGAGGTAAGGAACTGCCATCTAGCTCTGCACTTGATTCACCTTTTATTTTGAGTAAGCTCGCGACACCTAAACCTGCTTCTACTATTCGTTCTGATATGTCGCATGTTATTGATGATGCCACTTCTGCTATGCATGATACTTATGATGAAACTACTTCTATGCTTGATACTACTGTGCCACTTGGTGAATTTCTTGATGAACAACTTGCTAGGGTTAGAGAGAATGAAAATATTGAATCTGATAATATTGATGAAAGTGATGATGAAGACTTGCCCGTTATTCCTAAGGGTTATGTTTTTGATAAAGAAGCTTCTTTAGCTATTTTAGCTTGCAAAGGTAGTTATAAACTTAAGAGGTTATTAGCTAAATGGAATAAGCAATCTCTAAATGCTAGGATGAAACCTCACCTGCTTTTGCTACTTCATCTATCTTTGTTACTGATAAGGATTATGAATTCTTTGTTGATCCTGATATAATTACTTTGGTCGAATCTGATCCTTTTCATGGCTATGAATCTAAACTGTTGTGGCACATCTTACTAAATTAAATGATATAGCCACCCTGTTCACTAATGATGGGAGAAATTGTTACTTTTAGATCCTTAAAATATTTCCGTTCTCATTAAAGGGAGATGCTAAGATATGGTTTAATTCCCTTGATCCTGGTTGTGTGCGTAGTCCCCAGGATATGATTTATTACTTCTCTGCAAAATATTTCCCTGCTCATAAGAAACAAGCTGCTTTAAGGGATATATATATATAACTTTGTGCAAATTGAAGAAGAGAGTCTCCCACAAGCTTGGGGGAGGCTTCTCCAATTACTTAATGCTTTGCATGATCATCCTCTTAAGAAAAATGAAATACTTGATATCTTTTACAATGGACTAACCGATGCTTCCAGAGATTACCTGGATAGTTGTGTTGGTTCTCTTTTTAGGGAAAGAACACCGGATGAAGCTGAAATTCTATTGAATAATATGTTGACAAATGAAAATAATTGGACACTTCCTGAGCCAGCTCCTGAGCCTATTCCTAAACCAACTCCGAAGAAGAGGGGTATTCTATTTCTCAGTCCTGAAGATATGCAAGAGGCAAAGAAATCTATGATAGAAAAAGGTATTAAAGCTGGAGATGTCAAGAATTTACCTCATATTGAAGAAATACACGGTCTTAATTTACCGCCTGTTGAAGAAACACATGATCTTAATGTTGGAAATATGCCCTAGAGGCAATAATAAATTGGTTATTATTATAGTTCATTGTTCATGATAACCGTTTATTATCCATGCTAGAATTGTATTGATAGGAAACTCAGATACATGTGTGGATACATAGACAACACCATGTCCCTAGTAAGCCTCTAGTTGACTAGCTCGTTGATCAATAATATGGTTACGGTTTCCTGACCATGGACATTGGATGTCGTTGATAACGGGATCACATCATTAGGAGAATGATGTGATGGACAAGACCCAATCCTAAGCCTAGCACAAAGATCGTGTAGTTCATATGCTAAAGCTTTTCTAATGTCAAGTATCATTTCCTTAGACCATGAGATTGTGCAACTCCCGGATACCGTAGGAGTGCTTTGGGTGTGCCAAACGTCACAACGTAACTGGGTGGCTATAAAGGTTCACTACAGGTATCTCCGAAAGTGTCTGTTGGGTTGGCACGAATCGAGACTGGGATTTGTCACTCCGTGTAAACGGAGAGGTATCTCTGGGCCCACTCGGTAGGACATCATCATAATGTGCACAATGTGACCAAGGAGTTGATCACGGGATGATGTGTTACGGAACGAGTAAATAGACTTGCCGGTAACGAGATTGAACAAGGTATCGGATACTGACGATCGAATCTCGGGCAAGTACAATACCGCTGGACAAAGGGAATTGTATACGGGATTGATTGAATCCTCGACATCGTGGTTCATCCGATGAGATCATCGTGGAACATGTGGGAGCCAACATGGGTATCCAGATCCCGCTGTTGGTTATTGGCCGAAGAGTTGTCTCGGTCATGTCTGTATGGTTCCCGAACCCGTAGGGTCTACACACTTAAGGTTTGGTGACGCTAGAGTTGTTATGGGAAATAGTATGTGGTTACCGAAGGTTGTTCGGAGTCCCGGATGAGATCCCGGACATGACGAGGAGCTCCGGAATGGTCCGGAGGTGAAGATCGGTATATTGGACGAAGGGTATTGGAGTCCGGAATTGTTCCGGGGGTACCAGGTGATGACCAGCGTGTCCGAAAGGGGTTTCAGAGGCCCCGGCAAGCGTTGGGGGGCCTTATGGGCCAAGGGGAGAGGGCACATCAGCCCACTAAGGGGCTGAGCGCCCCTCCCACCCCATCTCACGTAACCAGGAGAGGTGGGGGCGCCACCCCTAGGGCAGCCGCCCCTCCCGGCTTGGGGGGCAAGTTTCCTAGGGGGTGGGGGCGCCCAAACCCATCTAGGGTTTCCCCTGTGGCCGCCGCCCCTCCCCTAGGGAACCCTAGGGCGCCTCCCCCTCCTCCCTTCCCCCTATATATAGTGAGGGAGAGAGAGGGCAGACGCACCCTTCCCCTGGCGCAACCCTCTTCCTCCTCCAACACCTCATCCTCCTCCGTAGTGCTTGGCGAAGCCCTGCCGGAGAACCACGAGCTCCATCACCACCACGCCGTCGTGCTGTCGGAGTTTTCCCTCAACTTCTCCTCTCCCCTTGCTGGATCAAGAAGGAGGAGACGTCTCCCAACCGTACGTGTGTTGAACGCGGAGGTGTCGTCCGTTCGGCGCTAGGATCATCGGTGATTTGGATCACGACGAGTACGACTCCATCGACCCCATTCACTTGAACGCTTCCGCTTAGCGATCTACAAGGGTGTGTAGATGCACTCTCCTTCCCCTAGTTGCTAGATTACTCCATAGATTGATCTTGGTGATGCGTAGAAAATTTTGAATTTCTGCTACGTTCCCCAACAGTGGCATCATGAGCTAGGTCTATGCGTAGTTTCTATGCACGAGTAGAACACAAAGCAGTTGTGGGCGCCGATATTGTCAATTTACTGCCGTTACTAGTCTTATCTTGATTCAGCGGCATCGTGGGATGAAGCGGCCCGGACCGACCTTACACATACTCTTACGTGAGACTGGTTCCACCGACTGACATGCACTAGTTGCATAAGGTGGCTAGCGGGTGTCTGTCTCTCCCACTTTAGTCGGATCGGATTCGATGAAAAGGGTCCTTATGAAGGGTAAATAGAAATTGGCATATCACGTTGTGGTTTTCGCGTAGGTAAGAAACGTTCTTGCTAGAAACCTATAGCAGCCACGTAAAAACTTGCAACAACAATTAGAGGACGTCTAACTTGTTTTTGCAGCATATGCCTTGTGATGTGATATGGCCAAAAGGATGTGATGAATGATATATGTGATGTATGAGATTGATCATGTTCTTGTAATAGGAATCACGACTTGCATGTCGATGAGTATGACAACCGGCAGGAGCCATAGGAGTTGTCTTAATTTATTTATGACCCGCGTGTCAACATAAACGTCATGTAATTACTTTACTTTATTGCTAAAGCGTTAGCCATAGTAGTAGAAGTAATAGATGACGAGACAACTTCAAGAAGACACGATGATGGAGATCATGATGATGGAGATCATGGTGTCATGCCGGTGACAACGATGATCATGGAGCCCCGAAGATGGAGATCAAAAGGAGCAAAATGATATTGGCCATATCATGTCACTATTTGATTGCATGTGATGTTTATCATGTTTTACATCTTATTTGCTTAGAACGACGGTAGCTTAAATAAGATGATCCCTCGCAATAATTTCGAGAAAGTGTTCCCCCTAACTGTGCACCATTGCGAAGGTTCGTCGTTTCGAAGCACCACGTGATGATCGGGTGTGATAGATTCTAATGTTCGAATACAACGAGTGTAAGCCAGATTTACACACGCAATACACTTAGGTTGACTTGACGAGCCTAGCATGTACAGACATGGCCTCGGAACACGGAAGACCGAAAGGTCGAACATGAGTCGTATAGAAGATACGATCAACATGAGATGTTCACCGTTGATGACTAGTCCGTCTCACGTGATGATCGGACACGGCCTAGTCGATTCGGATCATGTTTCACTTAGATGACTAGAGGGATGTCTATCTGAGTGGGAGTTCATTAAATAATTAGATTAGATGAACTCAATTATCATGAACATAGTCTAAATTGTCTTTGCAAATATATTGTAGATAAATAGCACACGTTGTAGCCCCCTGTTTCAATACGTTCCTAGAGAAAGATTAAGTTGAAAGATATTATAAGCAATGATGCGGACTAGGTCCGTAGTCCGAGGAGTGTCCTCACTGCTACACAGAAGGCCTACGTCTTTGATGCACTGCTCGATGTGCAAACCCCTACAACGTCGTCTGTGGATGTTGTGAACACCTGACAGACACATCCTGATGACTACTTGATAGTTTAGTGCACCATACTTTACGGCTTAGAATCGGGATTCCAATGACGTTTTGAACACCATAGAACATATGAGATGTTCCAAGAGCTGAAATTGGGATTTCAGGCTCATGCCCGTGTTGAGAGGTGTGAGACCTCTGACAAGTTCTTTTGCCAACAAGATGGAGGAGAATAGCTCAGCTAGTGAGCATGTGCTCTGAATGTCTGGGTGCTACAATCACTTAAATCAAGTGGGAGTTAAACTTCCAGATAAGATAGTGATTGATAGAGTTCTCTAGCCACTATCACTAAGCTACTAGATCTTCGTGATGGACTATGACATGCAAGGGATGGAGTTGATCCCAGAGCTGTTCGCGGTGCTTAAGACCGCAAAAGGTAGAAATCAAGAAGGAGCATCAAGTGTTGATGGTTTAACAAGACCACTGGTTTCAAGAAGGGCAAGGGCTAGAAGGGAAACTTCATGGATGGCAAACCAGTTGCCGCTCCAGTGAAGGAACCCAAGGTTGAACCCAAACCCGAGACTAAGTGCTTCTATTGTAAGGGGAACGGTCACTGGTAGCGGAATTACCCCAAATGCATGGTAGATAAGAAGGCTGGCAACTTCAACAAAGTATATACGTGTTATTAATGTGTACCTCACTAGTACTCCTAGTAGCACCTGGGTATTGGATACCGGTTCAGTTACTATTATTGGTGACTTGAAGCAAAAGCTACGGACTGAACGGAAACTGGCTAAGTGCGAGGTGACGATGTGTGTTGGAAGTGTTTCCAAAGTTGATGAGATCACCATCGCACGCTCCATCTGCCTTCGGGATTAGTATTGAACCTAGATAAATGTTATCAGGTGTCTACGTTGAGCATGAATATGATTAGATCATGTTCATTGCAATACGGTCATTCATTTAAGTTAGAGAATAATGGTTATTCTGTTTACATGAATGATACCTTTCATGGTCATGCACCCTATGTGAATGGTTCATTGAATCTCGGTCGTGGTAATACACATGTTCACGCCAAAAGATGTAGAGTTAATAATGATAGTACCACTTTCTTGTGGCACTGCGGCTTAGGTCATATTGGCGTAAGATGCATGACGAAACTCCATGTCGATGGATGTTTGGAGTCACTTGATTTTGAATCACTTGACACATGCGAGCCATGCCTCATGGGCAGGATGACTAAGACTCCATTTTCAGGTACAATGAAACGGACAAGTGACTTGTTGGAAATCATGCATGCTGATGCGTGTGATCCAATGAGAATTGAAGCGTGTGGTGGATATCGCTATTTTCTCATCTTCATTGACGATTTGGGTAGATATAGGTATATCTACTTAATGAAGCACAAGTCTGAAACGTTTGAAAAGTTCAAGCGATTTCAGAGTGAAGTTAAGAATCATCATAACAATAAGATCATGTTCCTACGATCTGACCAAAAGGGGATTTTCTGAGTTATGAGTTTGGAAAATCACTTAAGACATTGTGGAATTGTTTCACAGTTGAAGCCACCTGGAACACCACAGTTGTAATGGTGTGTCCGGACGTCGTAATCGAACCCTATGAGATATGGTGCGATCTATGATGTCTCTTACCAATCTACCGTTTTCATTTTGAGGTTATGCGTTAGAGACAGCTGCATTCACTTTAGATAGGACACCATCTAAGTCCGTTGAGACGATGTCATATGAACATTGGTTTGGCAAGAAACCAAAGTTGTTGTTTCTTAATGTTTGGGGCTGCGATGCTTAAGGCTTCAGCCAGAGAAGCTCGAACCCAAAGCGGACAAACACATCTTCATAGGATACCCAAAGGTGACAGTAGGGTATACCTTCTATCTCAGATCCGAGGGCAAATTGTTTGTCGCTAAGAACGGGTCCTTTCTTGAGAAGGTGTTTCTCTCGAAAGAATTGAGTGGGAGGAAGATAGAACTTGATGAGGTTGTCGAACCTTTACTTCAACCAGAGAGTGATGAAACACAGGAAGATGTTTTGTTTGGCGCCTACGTCTGTTGAATAGGAAGTTAATGATAGTGATCATAAAGCTTCAGATCAAGTTGCTATCGAACCTCATAGGTCGACAAGGATATGTACTACTCCTAAGTGGTACAGTAATCCTATCTTAGATATCATGTTGTTAGACAACAATAAACCTATGAGCTATGGAGAAGCGATGGTGGGCCCGTATTCCGACAAATGGTTAGAAGCCATGAAATCCGAGATAGGATCCATATATCAGAACAAAGTATGGACTTTGGTGGACTTGCCCGATGATCGGCAAGCCATTGAGATAAATGGATCTTTAAGAAGAAGACGGACGTGGGCGGTAATGTTACCGTCTATGAAGCTCGACTTGTGGGAAAGAGTCTTTTCACAAGTTCAAGGAGTTGACTACGATGAGAATTTCTCACCCGTAGCGATGCTTAAGTCCATCGGAATCATGTTAGCATTAGCTGTATTTTTCAATTATGAAATCTTACAGATGGATGTCAAAAACAAGTTTTCTTACCAGTTTTGTAAGAAAAGTTGTATGTGATACAATAAAAGGTTTTGTCGATCCTAAGGATGCTAAAAGGTATGCTGGCTCCAGCAATCCTTCTATGGACTAGAGCAAGCATCTCGGAATCGGAATATATGTTTTGATGGAGTGATCAAAGCTTTTAGGTTTGTACAATGTTTGCTAGAAACTTGTATTTACAAAAAGGTGAGTGGGAGCACTACAACATTTCTGATAAGTATATGTGGATGACATATTGTTGATCCGAAATAATGTAGAATTTCTGGAAAGCATAAACGGTTGTTTGAAGAGTGTTTTTCAAAGGAAGACCTGGATAAAGCTGCTTACATATTGGGCATCAAGATCTATAGAGATAGATCAAGACGCCTGATGGTACTTTCAAAGAACACACACCTTGACATGTTTTTGAAGGAGTTCAAAATAGATCAGTCAAAGAAGGGGTTCTAACCTGAGTTGTAAGGTGTGAAGTTGAGTAAGACTCGAAGATTGACCACGGCAGAAGAAAGAGGAAGGACGAAAGGTCATCCCCTATGCTCTTGTCATAGGCTCTATACGATATGCCATGCTGAAGTACGACACCTATTGTGTGCCTTGCCACATGTCTGGCAAGAGGGTACAAAGGTGATCTAGGAGTGGATCACCAGATAGCAGCCAAAATTATCCTTAGAGGAATAAGGAAATGTTTCTCGGTTATGGAGGTGATAAAGAGTTCGACATAAAGAGTTACGTCGATGCAAGCTTAACACCTATCCGGATAGCTCTGAGTAGAGATACCGGATACATATAATGGAGCAATAATTTGGAATAGCTCCAAGTGGAACGTGGTAGCAGCATCTACGATATAAAGTTTTGCGAATACATAGGGATCTGAATATGGCAAGACCCGTTGGCTACAACCTCTCTCACAAGCATAACATGATCAAACCCAGAACTCTTTGAGTGTTTATCACATAGTGATGTGAACTAGATCATTGAGTCTAGTAGACTCTTGGATGTTGGTCACATGGCGATGTGACCTGTGAGTGTTAATCACATGGCAATGTGAACTAGATTATTGACTCTAGTGCAAGTGGGAGACTGTTGGAAATATGCCCTAGAGGCAATAATAAATTGGTTATTATTATATTTCATTGTTCATGATAACCGTTTATTATCCATGCTAGAATTGTATTGATAGGAAACTCAGATACATGTGTGGATACATAGACAACACCATGTTCCTAGTAAGCCTCTAGTTGACTAGCTCGTTGGTCAATAAGATGGTTACGATTTCCTGACCATGGACATTGGATGTCGTTGATAACGGGATCACATCATTAGGAGAATGATGTGATGGACAAGACCCAATCCTAAGCCTAGCACAAAGATCGTGTAGTTCGTATGCTAAAGCTTTTCTAATGTCAAGTATCATTTCCTTAGACCATGAGATTGTGCAACTCCCGGATACCGTAGGAGTGCTTTGGGTGTGCCAAACGTCACAACGTAACTGGGTGGCTATAAAGGTTCACTACAGGTATCTCCAAAAGTGTCTGTTGGGTTGGCACGAATCGAGACTGGGATTTGTCACTCCGTGTAAACGGAGAGGTGTTGGGGATCGTAGAAGAAATTCAAAATTTTCTACACATCACCAAGATCAATCTATGGAGTAATCTAGCAACGAGGGGAAGGAGAGTGCATCTACATACCCTTGTAGATCGCTAAGCGGAAGCGTTCAAGTGAACGGGGTTGATGGAGTCGTACTCGTCGTGATCCAAATCACCGATGATCCTAGCGCCGAACGGACGGCACCTCCGCGTTCAACACACGTACGGTTGGGAGACGTCTCCTCCTTCTTGATCAAGCAAGGTGAGAGGAGAAGTTGAGGGAAAACTCCGACAGCACGACGGCGTGGTGGTGATGGAGCTCGTGGTTCTCCGGTAGGGCTTCGCCAAGCACTACGGAGGAGGATGAGGTGTTGGAGGAGGAAGAGGGCTGCGCCAGGGGAAGGGTGCGTCTGCCCTCTCTCTCCCTCACTATATATAGGGGGAAGGGAGGAGGGTGAGGCGCCCTAGGGTTCCCTAGGGGAGGGGCGGCGGCCACAGGGGAAACCCTAGATGGGTTTGGGCGCCCCCACCCCCTAGGAAACTTGCCCCCCAAGCCGGGAGGGGCGGCTGCCCTAGGGGTGGCGCCCCCACCTCTCCTGGTTACGTGAGATGGGGTGGGAGGGGCGCTCAGCCCCTTAGTGGGCTGATGTGCCCTCTCCCCTTGGCCCATAAGGCCCCCCAACGCTTGCCGGGGCCTCCGAAACCCCTTTCGGACACGCTGGTCATCACCTGGTACCCCCGGAACAATTCCGGACTCCAATACCCTTCGTCCAATATACCGATCTTCACCTCCGGACCATTCCGGAGCTCCTCGTCATGTCCGGGATCTCATCCGGGACTCCGAACAACCTTCGGTAACCACATACTATTTCCCATAACAACTCTAGCGTCACCGAACCTTAAGTGTGTAGACCCTACGGGTTCGGGAACCATGCAGACATGACCGAGGTAACTCTCTGGCCAATAACCAACAGCGGGATCTGGATACCCATGTTGGCTCCCACATGTTCCACGATGATCTCATCGGATGAGCCACGATGTCGAGGATTCAATCAATCCCGTATACAATTCCCTTTGTCCAGCGGTATTGTACTTGCCCAAGATTCGATCGTTGGTAGCCATACCTCGTTCAATCTCGTTCCCGGCAAGTCTCTTCACTCGTTCCATAACACATCATCCCGTGATCAACTCCTTGGTCACATTGTGCACATTATGATGATGTCCTACCGAGTGGGCCCAGAGATACCTCTCCGTTACACGGAGTGACAAATCCCAGTCTCGATTCGTGCCAACCCAACAGACACTTTCGGAGATACCTGTAGTGAACCTTTATAGCCACCCAGTTACATTGTGACATTTGGCACACCCAAAGCACTCCTACGGTATCCGGGAGTTGCATAATCTCATGGTCTAAGGAAATGATACTTGACATTAGAAAAGCTTTAGCATACGAACTACACGATCTTTGTGATAGGCTTAGGATTGGGTCTTGTCCATTACATCATTCTCCTAATGATGTGATCCCGTTATCAACGACATCCAATGTCCATGGTCAGGAAACTGTAACCATCTATTGATCAACGAGCTAGTCAACTAGAGGCTTACTAGGGACATGGTGTTGTCTATGTATCCACACATGTATCTGAGTTTCCTATCAATACAATTCTAGCATGGATAATAAACGATTATCATGAACAAGGAAATATAATAATAACCAATTTATTATTGCCTCTAGGGCATACTTCCAACAAGAGGTATCTCTGGGCCCACTTGGTAGGACATCATCATAATGTGCACAATGTGACCAAGAAGTTGATCACGGGATGATGTGTTACGGAACGAGTAAATAGACTTCCCGGTAACGAGATTGAACAAGGTATCGGATACCGACAATCGAATCTCGGGCAAGTACAATACCGCTGGACAAAGGGAATTGCATACGGGATTGATTGAATCCTCGACATCATGGTTCATCCGATGAGATCATCGTGGAACATGTGGGAGCCAACATGGGTATCCAGATCCCGCTGTTGGTTATTGGCCAGAGAGTTGTCTCGGTCATGTCTGCATGGTTCCCGAACCCGTAGGGTCTACACACTTAAGGTTCGGTGACGCTAGAATTGTTATGGGAAATAGTATGTTGTTACCGAAGGTTGTTCGGAGTCCCGGATGAGATCCCGGACATGACGAGGAGCTCCGGAATGGTCCGGAAGTGAAGATCGATATATTGGACGAAGGGTATTGGAGTCCGGAATTGTTCCGGGGGTACCAGGTGATGACCATCATGTCCGAAAGGGGTTTCGGAGGCCCCGGCAAGCGTTGGGGGGCCTTATGGGCCAAGGGGAGAGGGCACATCAGCCCACTAAGGGGCTGAGCGCCCCTCCCACCCCATCTCACGTAACCAGGAGAGGTGGGGGCGCCACCCCTAGGGCAGCCGCCCCTCCCGGCTTGGGGGACAAGTTTCCTAGGGGGTGGGGGCGCCCAAACCCATCTAGGGTTTCCCCTGTGGCCGCCGCCCCTCCCCTAGGGAACCCTAGGGCGCCTCCCCCTCCTCCCTTCCCCTTATATATAGTGAGGGAGAGAGAGGGCATCCGCACCTCTTCCCTGGCGCAGCCCTCCCTCCTCCTACACCTCCTCCTCCTCCATAGTGCTTGGCGAAGCCCTGCTGGAGAACCACGAGCTCCATAGCCACCATGCCGTCGTGCTGCTGGAGTTCTCCCTCAACTTCTCCTCTCCCCTTGCTGGATCAAGAAGGAGGAGACGTCTCCCAACCGTATGTGTGTTGAACGCGGAGGTGCCGTCCGTTCGGCGCTAGGATCATCGGTGATTTGGATCACGACGAGTACGACTCCATCGACCCTGTTCACTTGAACGCTTCCGCTTAGCGATCTACAAGGGTATGTAGATGCACTCTCCTTCCCCTCGTTGCTAGATTACTCCATAGATTGATCTTGGTGATGCGTAGAAAATTTTGAATTTCTGCTATGATCCCCAACACTTAATCCATTACCTATTGAAGAAATACATGGTCTTGATAACCCGACACAGGTAGTAAAGGTAAATTCTCTCTATAGATATGATAAAGCTGAAATCCCATTTACTAAGCCTGCTAGCCCGTGCTTAGATGAGTTTGATAAATTTATGGCTAAGCTAGAAGATTTTAATGCTTGTTTTGGTAGACAATTGAAATACAATTCAAATATGCTTGAACACTTGGGTGATTATATGGCTAATGTCAAAGGTGAACTTAAACTTATTAGTAAACATGCTTCTATGGTTACCACTCAAGTAGAACAAGTACTTAAAGCTCAAAATGATCTACTCAATGAATTGAATAGTAAGGATAATGATAATGATGTTAGAGTTATGACTAGAGGTGGTAAAATGACTCAGGAACCTTTGCATCCTGAAGGCCATCCTAAGAGAATTGAGCAAGATTCTTAG
This sequence comes from Triticum dicoccoides, assembly GCF_002162155.2. Lineage (NCBI taxonomy): Eukaryota > Viridiplantae > Streptophyta > Magnoliopsida > Poales > Poaceae > Triticum > Triticum dicoccoides. The sequence continues at coordinate 322,251,995 of NC_041388.1, forward strand.
AGAAATAATATAGATGCACCTAGTCCTTCTAAAAGGAAGAAAAAGAAAAATGATAGGACTGTGCATGCTTCTAGTGAACCTATTACTGAAAAACCTGAGAATCCAAATGATATTTCTATCTCTGATGCTAAAACACAATCTGGTAATGTACCTGAAACTAGTGATAATGTTAATGATGATGCTCAACCTAGTAATGATAATGATATAGAAATTGAACCTGTTGTTGATCTTGATAACCCACAATCAAAGAATCAACGTTATGATAAGAAAGACTTTGTTGCTAGGAAACACGGTAAGGAAAGAGAGCCTTGGGTTTAGAAACCCATGCCTTTTCCTCCCAAACCATCCAAGAATAAGGATGATGAGGATTTTGAGCGCTTTGCTGAAATGATTAGACCTATCTTTTTGCGTATGCGATTAACTGATATGCTCAAAATGAATCCTTATGCTAAGTATATGAAAGATATTGTTACTAATAAAAGAAAGATACCGGAAACTAAAATTTCCACCATGCTTGGTAATTATACTTTTAAGGGTGGAATACCAAAGAAACTTGAAGATCCAGGAGTACCCACTATACCATGCTCCATTAAAAGAAACTATGTTAAAACTGCTTTATGTGATCTTGGAGTCGGTGTTAGTATTATGCCTCTCTCTTTATATCATAGACTTGATTTGAATAAGTTGACACCTACTGAAATATCTTTGCAAATGGCTGATAAATCAACTGCTATACCTGTCGGTATTTGTGAGGATGTGCCTGTTGTAGTTGCAAACGTTACTATTTTAACGGACTTTGTTATTCTTGATATTCCCAAGGATGATAGTATGTCTATTATTCTTGGAAGACCCTTTTTGAATACAGCAGGGGCTGTTATTGATTGCACTAAAGGCAATGTCACTTTTCATGTTAATGGTAATGAGCATACGGTACACTTTCCGAGGAAACAACCTCAAGTTCATAGTATCAACTCTATTGGAAAAATTCCATCGATTATATTTGGAGGTTTTGAATTTCCTCTTCCTACTGTCAAGAAGAAATATTATATTCTTATTATTGGGGATGTGCATATCCCCGTTGAGGTAACATAGTGTTATTCGAAATTTCTCCGGTTCCATGTTATTCGGAATGAGTTCGTTAACAAGACTTGATCAACCTTGTTAGTGGATTCCTTTTGATGAGCATGAGATGGATGAAACTAGAAGGCACAACCTTCTGTACCCTCCTCTTACTTTTTGTTATTATATAAAATAAAATAAAAATAGTATTTTTCTGTCTGTTATCTGATTTATCCGTGCACCCAAAAATAAAGTTCTCCAAATGCCCTGAAATTTAAATATGATTTTCTGGAATATTTGAGAATATTTGGCACTGAGAACACATCAGGAGGAGCTGGCACCTGACCACGAGGGTCAGGGGCGCGCCCTACCCCCCTGGACGCGCCCCCTGCCTCGTGGGCCCACGGTGGCCCTCCTCCACTTATTCCTACACCCACACACTTCTTCTTCCTCCCACAAACACGAATATCCAGCTCAAACCCGAGTCCAAGCTCATTTTGCTGCCATTTTCGATCTCCTTGCTCAAAGCACCTCTCACAAAACTGCTTGAGGAGATTGTTCCTTGGTATGTGACTCCTCCATTGGTCTATTAGTTTTTGTTCTAGTGCTTTATTCATTGCAAATTTTTGCTGCTTAGGTGACCCTGTTCTTGAGCTTGCATGTCAAATTTATATATATGGTCAAAAGTAGTTTTGATGCATGATATAAGCTCTAGGCACTTGTAGGAGTAGTTGCTATCAATATTATTGAGCTTTGTTCACTTTTATTTTGAATTTACTAAAAATTTCAGATTTTTTCAGAGAATAATGAAGAGATTTTTGAGGGGCTCATCGAGCCGAAGCTCGAAGGAAAAGGCACAAAAGCCCAAATATAATCTGCCTCGCGCCACGGAGGTTCGGTGGTGTCAATGGCCTTCCGATGATTTCTTGAGAGCAGCCGGGATTTATGAAGATTTTTATGAATTGGCTGAGAATGCAGGCCTCGCCACCTTCCTCCACGACCGACGCGAACAGTATCTCTTACTCACCAATATTTTTGTGCAAAACTTTCATTTCCATGCTAGGAGTTCACCACCTGCGGTGGAATTTTATTTATATGATGAGCGTAAGGAGATGTCACTTTATGATTTTTCTCAGGTTTGTTTGATCCCTTTCGAGGGCAGCGTAGAGGAACCACATCGTGACGATGTGGATGGGTTTATTGGTACCATCACTGTAGGGGAAACGAGGAAGGTTTCCTATGCACGAATCACTAGCATACATTTTCCTGTTTTACGCTACTTTGCAATATTTGCTAGTCGTTGCTTAATTGGTCGCGGAAACTGTGAAAGCCTTAGTATTCCTGATATTATTATTCTGTTCCATGGTTTGTTCGGTGATAACTCTATTAGTATGGGCGGTATTATTGCTAAACGGTTAAGTCTGAACCGTACCAAAGGGGCCATCTTTGGAGGCATTTATGCTTCACGCCTAGCTGCACATTTCAACATACCTATTAGGCATTATGAGAAGGAAGAAAAATTGTTGCCCACTGTTTATTTAGATTATAAGAGTATGGTGGCACATGATTTTATTGTTAAGAATAGGGAAGGAGATCTTAAATACAAATTGTTCTTTGATAAACATCATCCTGAGATTATTACCCTGCTTGCTCCTTCCTTGTTTGATTTATCTGCAGGTAAGTACCTTGTTCCATCAGAGGCTATTCACGCCTACTGGAACCCTACATCAGCCCCAGAGCCAGAGTCGGAACCACAAGTTGATCCTCCACGACAGTCTAATTATTTGTGGGATCCGGAGATGATTGCCAACCAGTGGCAATCAGAGTCTTCTTCTTCACAGTACGACCCCAACTATTACTATGGATATCCGCCAGGCCAACCGTGGCCATAGACCAACTTAGGCCAAAAGCCTAAGCTTAGGGGAGTACGTATTTCTCACCGACATTACATTTATGTTCACACACTCATTGCTAGATGTTGGTGCTCATACTTTTTCATTGTATCATCCATGCTAGTTTATTTTCCTTTCTATGCCTTCTTCTTGTGTGTTTAATAAACCTTAAGAAAAAAAATTAGTTGTAGCTTTTAATTAGTTTACTTTCCATGCTTGTAGTAATAATTAAAAAGAAAACCCAAAAAGATTTCCTGTTCTTCTTTTGCTTGTTGGGAGCTTTCTTGTGTAAATAGTTTTATTTCTTTTCTTTTCTTTGGGGGTCGATAGGAGAAGACCATAATTAAATTATTGAAGTAGCTCTTATATGCATTATTGTTGATCTAACAAAAGAGCCCATATTGCCTTGTCTTCTCCTGTTTATTGAATGCTCGCAGATTCCAGCTTAGTCCAATGCACATGCACTATTATTATTATTCACACTATTCGGTCGTGCAAGTGAAAGGCAATTATGACGATATATGATGGACTGACTGAGATGAGAAAAGCTGGTATGAACTCGACCTCTCTTGTTTTTGTAAATATGATTAGTTCATCGTTCCTAATTCAGCCTATTATGAATAAACATGTTTGCAATGATAACTAGAGATCATAGTTTCTTGTGCCATGCTTGATTAGCTAGGAGCTTATACTGGTTTACCTTGCGTGCCAACATGCTATTAAAATGGTTGTGATGTGGTATGATAGGGTGGTATCCTCCTGTGAATGATTTAAGTGACTTGACTTGGCGCATGTTCACGCATGTAGTTGAAACAAAATCAACATAGCCTTCACGATATTTATGTTCATGGTGGATTATATCCTACTCATGCTTGCATTCGGTGTTGATTAATTTTAATGCATGTTCATGACTGCTGTCACTCTCTAGCTGGTCGCTTCCCAGTCTTTTGCTAGCCTTCACCTGTACTAAGCGGGAATACTGCTTGTGCATCCAATCCTATAAACCCCAAAGTTATTCCATATGAGTCCACCATACCTACCTACATACGGTATCTACCTGCCGTTCCAAGTAAATTTGTATGTGCCAAACTCTGAACCTTCAAATAAATATCCTGTTTTGTATGCTCGAATGGCTCATGTATCAACTAGGGTTGTCTGTATCTTCCATGTTAGGCGGGTTATTCTTAAGAGGAGTGGACGTCGCTCCTCACTCACGAGAAAGTGGTTGGTCACCGAGGATGCCCAGTCCCATGCTTTATGCAAATCAAATCAAAATAATTGCGAACAAAACTCCCCCTGGGGCTGTTGCTAGTTGGAGGCACTCGTTGTTTCGATCAAGCCATGGATTGATGCTTGTTGGTGGAGGGGGAGTATAAACTTTACCATTCTGTTTGGGAGCCGCCTATAATGTGTGTAGCATGGAAGATATTGCCATCTCTTGGTTGTTATGTTGACAATGAAAGTATACCGCTCAAAATATTATTCACCTCTATTTCAAAACCGAGCTCTGGCACCTCTACAAATCCCTGCTTCCCTCCGCGAAGGGCCTATCTATTTACTTTTATGTTGAGTCATCATCTTCTTATTAAAAAGCACCAGTTGGAGAGCACCGCTGTCATTTGCATTCATTACTGTTAGTTTACATTGAGTATGACTTGACTGGATCTCTTTTACAATGAATTACAATGTCTAGTCAGTCCTTGATCTTTAAAGGTGCTCTGCATTTATGTTTTGCGGTCTCAGAAAGGGCTAGTGAGATACCATCTTGTTATATCATATTATGATTATTTTGAGAAAGTGTTGTCATCCGAGATTTATTATTATTGCTCGCTAGTTGATTATGCCATTGATATGAGTAAACTTGAGACCTAAGCGTTATTGTGAATGTGGTTAGTCATAATCTTTGCTGAAAACTTGAATGCTGGCTTTACATATTTACAACAACAAGAGCAAACAGAGTTTGTAAAAGTTTTTCTTTATCACTTTCAGTTTATCAACTGAATTGCTTGAGGACAAGCAAAGGTTTAAGCTTGGGGGAGTTGATACGTCTCCGTCGTATCTACTTTTCCAAACACTTTTGCACTTGTTTTGGACTTTAACTTGCATGGAACTAACCCGGACTAACATTGTTTTCAGCAGAATTGCTATGGTATTATTTATGTGCAGAAACAAATGTTCTCAGAATGATCTGAAACTTCACGGAACATCTATTTGGAAATAATAAAAAATCCTTGCAAAAGATGAAGACCAGGGGGCCCACCACCTGTCCACGAGGGTGGGGGCGCGCCTGCCCCCCTAGGGCGCGCCCCCTACCTCGTGGGCCCCCTAGAGCTCCTCGGACCTCAACTCCAACTCTATATATTTGGTTTCAGAGAGAGAAAAAACCAGGGAGAAGGATTCATCGCGTTTTACGATACGGAGCCGCCGCCAAGCCCTAAAACGTCTCGAGAGGGCTGATCTGGAGTCCGTTCGGGGCTCCGGGGAGGGGAATCCGTCGCCATCATCATCAACCATCCTCCATCACCAATTTCATGATGCTCACCGCCGTGCGCGAGTAATTCCATCATAGGCTTGCTGGACGGTGATGGGTTGGATGAGATCTATCATGTAATCGAGTTAGTTTTGTTAGGGTTTGATCCCTAGTATCCACTATGTTCTGAGATTGATGTTGCTATGACTTTGCTATGCTTAATGCTTGTCACTAGGGCGTGAGTGCCATGATTTCAGATCTAAACCTATTATGTTTTCATCAATCTATGAGAGTTCTTGATCCTATCTTGCAAGTCTATAGTCACCTATTATGCTTATGATCCGTTAACCCCGAAGTGACAATAATCGGGATACTTACCGGTGATGACCATAGTTTGAGGAGTTCATGTATTCACTATGTGCTAATGCTTTGTTCCGGTACTCTATTAAAAGGAGGCCTTAATATCCCTTAGTTTCCATTAGGACCCCGCTGCCACGGGAGGGTAGGACAAAAGATGTCATGCAAGTTCTTTTCCATAAGCACGTATGACTATATTCGGAATACATGCCTACATTACATTGATGAATTGGAGCTAGTTCTATGTCAGCCTAGGTTATGACTGTTACATGATGGACCGCATCCGGCATAATTCTCCATCACCGATCCATTGCCTACGAGCTTTCCATATATTGTTCTTCGCTTTTTTACTTTTCCGTTGCTATTGCTATCATCACTACAAAATACCAAAAACATTACTTTTGCTATAATTACCTTTTGCTACCGTTACCACTACTATCATATTACTTTGCTACTAAATACTTTGCTGTAGATATTAAGTTTCCAGGTGTGGTTGAATTGACAACTCAACTGCTAATACTTGAGAATATTCTTTGGCTCCCCTTGTGTCGAATCAAAAATTTGGGTTGAATACTCTACCCTCGAAAACTGTTGTGATCCCCTATACTTGTGGGTTATCAGGGAGAGACTAGAAGATGCATGAGGGGCGAAAAGCTCACACGGTGCAGCTTGGGGGGACGCGTGCCATCAGGACTTGTGGGCCCACGTGGCTCCGTTTGACCTAATCTCTAGCCTATAAATTCCCTAATATTCCAAAAATCCCGAGGGGAGACCGAAACAATTCTTCCACCGCCTCAAGCCTCTATTCTTGCGCAATCTCATCTGGAGGCCTTTTCCCCACTAGTAGAAAACGGGACATTTGTCCCGGTATGTAAGGGCCTTTAGTCCCGGTTAGGCAACCAGGACTTAGGAATCGGGAGTAAAGGCCCCCTTTTTAGTCCCGGTTGTGTTACAAACCGGGACTAAAGGAGCTCCATGTGGCCGCTGTGGAGCGCTCAGGCAGGAGGACCTTATTCCTAGTTGGTAATACCAACCGGGACTAAAAGGCCGCCACGCGTCAGGCACTGCCAGGCGCCGGGGTGTAGGGTTTTTTAAAGGAGGGGTTTAGGGTTTTGGAGGGTTTAGGGGTTTTATTTTGTGTTTCCCTATTCTTTTTGTGTTTATCATTCAATTCTTTTTCATTTAGGGTTTTCATTTTTATTTTATGTTTTCCATTCAACTAGACGCTAGCTAGTACAATAGCAATGAAGGAACCATTACACAACATCATCATGAATATAGAGAAGTGACCTCTTTCTCCGTGCTTTCGAACAAGTTTTCGTATATATATTCGACGCTACTACATACAGTACGCTTTCATGCATATATACAATACAATATCCCTTACGATCCCTAATATCTAATTACCAAAAATTCCTACCAATTCCCGATGGTATTCTCCGATTTTAGATATGACCTCTTCAAGTAAGAATCCCGCCTATTCCTCTCTAATTGCTCGTACGCGATCCTTTGGTAGGAGATCGCCCCGCATCTGTTTGATCTAATTTAAAGAAGGGAGTCAATATATATGAATGAAACTCGACACAATTGATGGTAATAAAATAAAATTGTAAATATTGTTTACGTACTTGAAGTTTTTCTAAAATTCTACCCTTCTCACAGGTCATCTGACGAATGAACTCGCAAACGTAGTATCCACATAAATTATTCCCGTCTTCCTGCCTCAACCACTTTACGAGAATAGAGTTCAGTCAAAATAATAATCAAGCATGATAATGATATTGAATCTAGAATCAAAGAGAGATGTGCAGAACTAGCTACTACTAGTTACATTGAGTTGTCAAAACCGCAGCTCCTCTTTCCATTCACCGTAGCCTGCTTGGTGAACTTTTTACAAACCCTGCCTGGCAAAGAAAATGAATAAAGGAGTTATTAATTACTTGATATCAGGAAATGAACGAAAGTTGCCGATATAGTGCGATAATGATTGGACTTACCTCTGGAGCATTTCACTCAGGTCCGCCCACATCTGAGGGTCTTTATGTTTTGAGTCCATGACAAGTACTAATCCATCGTCAACCTGAATGACTAGCAGAATAAAGTGGAACCCACGCATGCATAACTCATCAATTACACTTAACATCGAGTAAGCGAAACAGAATGTTCACAAGACAGTAACACTCACTTGAAGTTGTAAGAAAATAGTATTTCCCTTCTGGTTTGTTGTGCAATGAATGCCCTTAGCAAGTTATCCTCTATTTCCATGGCATGTATATTCATGTATGTTATTTGGGTTACTGAACCCAATGTCATAGATTTCTCCTCTTTTGCATTCGAGAATCTTCATTCTGCATAATACAGTGAGGATAATTATACATGCAATGAACGAGCTGAGCTAGAGACTTAATTACAGAAATAATACTTACAGACAATAGCAACTAAAGATAGATTTGTCGAGGGCGTTTTGATTGTATAACTAGGAAAATTCATCAAATTCAATGTACATCTCCTCGTCTCCACTGAAGTAATGCTCATCTCTAATTCCCACCACGATCATGTTGCTCCCTTCCTTTGAGACTTCCATGTACCACTCATGTAATCTTCGCATTTGTGTTGGTAGAAGCCGGACCTCCTCAGGTCTAACAAGAGGCTTCCCGTGCTAGTATATGTACGCTAAATCAGCCATGGGGAACTCTACCTGCTCGACTAAGTATTGACCAAGAGTGAAACCAAGATCATCGTCCGCTACCTCCGGATCATAATCGATAACGGTAAACACCTTGAGCGGGGGGCATGATTGGTTTTTCCATTCGCCGAGCTGGGGAATTGTTATCCGACTTGCACTACTACTTCCCGACCATTGCACATGTTCTTTATGTGACTTAATAATAGAGCGGTCATAGTTTGATGGCAACGAAGGCAGTGGTCACGTAAGGTTTTTTAGACAGCGCTTCGCTTTTGTCGGATCTATTTTCTCCTTTGGCTCGGGTTGTTTCGGTGCAAGCTAGCGTTTCACATCGGCATCCACGACCTTATTGATTTCCTCATCAGTCATTTCATATGGTAACTTGGTAGGAGCCTCCTTGACGATGTTCATTGTACCTGCTCTGGATTTCTTCGCAGTTGTATTACTAGCCGCCGGAGCGGTGGTTCTCTTCTGCCGGGGTGGAGGCGGCGGAGTCTGCTGGCGCGGCGGAGACGACTGATGCGGCTTGAACTACGTCGGTATTTCCCCAAAGAGGAAGGGATGATGCAGTACAACTACGGTAGGTATTTCCCTCAGTGATGAGACCAAGGTTATCGAACCAGTAGGAGAACCAAGCAACACTATTGTCGGTGTCAAAACCGGCGGATCTCGGGTAGGGGGTCCCGAACTGTGCATCTAAGGCGGATGGTAACATGAGGTAGGGGACATGATGTTTTACCCAGGTTCGGGCCCTCTTGATGGAGGTAAAACCCTACATCCTGCTTGATTTATTCTTGATAATATGAGTAGTACAAGAGTTGATCTACCACGAGATCGGAGAGGCTAAACCCTAGAAGCTAGCCTATGGTATGATTGTATGTTGTCCTACGGACTAAAACCCTCCAGTTTATATAGACACCGGAGGGGGCCAGGGTTACACAAGGTCAGTTACAAAGGAGGAGATATGCATATCCGTATTGCCTAGCTTGCCTTCCACGCCAAGTAGAGTCCCATCCGGACACGGGACGAAGTCTTCAATCTTGTATCTTCATGGTCCAACAGTCCGGCCAAATGATATAATCTGGATGTCCGGATACCCCCTAATCCAGGACTCCCTCAGCAGCCCCCGAACCAGGCTTCAATGACGATGAGTCCGGCCCGCAGTGTTGTCTTCGGCATTGCAAGGCGAGTTCTTCTCCAAATTTTGAACGTTTGTTAAGCAGTGTACGGTCCCATAAATGTTGAACCTCTTGGCTTCTGCGCCCAATAAGGGCTATCTTCCACGTGTCGAATGAATGCGAGGCGCCAGGGCGTTTTTACATTCGCGCCCCTAGCCAGATAAATAAATTGTCTATTAAAGGGATGGGGATTCTTAGATCCAATCCATACCATCCCCCCCCAGCGAGAATCCATCGGAGCGCGCTTCGGAAAGATCCACTCCAGCATGGCCGACCTCTGCAGCTCCTCCTCCCACCTCCGTAGCCCTAAGCCCGGTGATTGGGAGAGGTGTTCAGTCCCACACAGTCGATTAGTCGAACTGCAGACTAAGGGATTTCTCCCTCCAGCGTATATGGTGCCCGTCCGAGCTGGGCTCGCCACCTACAATGGCGGGGAGCAAGCGGAGAGCTTCCCCAGCCCCTCTACGGGGGAGCGGGTATGCCTTGTTCCTTATTTATTGAGGGGACTCGGATTTCCGATTCATCCATTCCTCCGCGGGCTCCTGGAGTTTTACGGCCTCCAACTGCATAATTTCACCCCTGCTTCCATTTTACACATCGGCGGCTATGTTGCCCTCTGTGAGTTATTCCTGGGCTGCGAGGCTCATTTCGAGCTGTGGAAAAGGTTATTTTGCCTCGTCCCTCGCACACAGAAGGGGTCACTTTAACAAATGGGCGGAGCCGAAATATGGCGCATCACCGAAACCGGATACATGTCCGGTACTCCGAAGAAGACGTCCGAAGACTGGCCTTCGGAATGGTTTTATATGGAGGACGTCCCCCTTCCGGACCCTGTTCGGCGGGGTCTTCCTGAGTTCAGCAATACTCCTCTGAAGAAACGCCGAAGTTGGCGCCCACGGAGCCCCCAGTAGGAAGACAACGGAGAAGTCCTTTACCTGATGAACCGGATTAAAGCGCTGGCTCAATCAGGATTGACAGTAATCGAGGTTATGTCAATATGCATAATGCGGGGAGTGCAACCACTTCAATATCGAGGGCACCCCTTATGGTGTTTTAACGGGGAAGATGACACCACCCGTTGCGGGCGTAAAGGTCCGGACAACGCTGCCGCTTTAGCAAAAATTATGTCCGAATTGTTCAAGGGAGAGGAAGAGGAGTTCATCCGCATCAAGCCACGGGATGGATTCTCCATGTACAACCCTCCAAGCTGGGTGAGTTATATTTCCTTACTCCCATTCTTCCCGCATTCTTTGTCGTAGGTACTCACCTTGCCATTTTGCGGCAGGAACTGCGAAAAGCCATAAGGGAGGTCAGCAGCCCATCTCCACAACCAGAGGACCCTGACCGGGCCCTTGGTCCCGGACTCGAAGAAGATCCAGACATATTCGTAGAGTTGATAGACCAGCAGCTCTATCAATTAAGCTGTGATGACACCATGGTGGCCATTACGGCCGACTATCCCGGACTTCTTCCTACGTCGCACGTAAGAAAAACCAAAAATCCCAACTCCAAAAACCAGGATCCCCTTTTAGACACTTCACCTACCATATACATATGGTGTTTTATAGGGAAGGCATTCGGGACGCCATGCCGAACCCGCAGCAACTCGCCAACAAGAGGCACCGAGGCCGGGCAGGCCAAAAAGGAAGGCGGTCAGGACGGAGACGCCAGCGCAGAGGTATGACAGAAACCCCGCTCCATGGTTGTCGTCTTTCTGAAATGTAATGACGTCCATGTTTCTTTAATAGAAAAAACGCTCGCCGGAATATGTCCGGTGAGGCTGCTGATCACGCTTCCACCAGTCGGGCTCCAGGACTGGACATAGAGGCGGAAGACGGCATGGGGCAGACACCGGATACTCCCCCTATAGAGGATGCGGATAGGCTATCCGTTACGAATTTAGAAGTGGAGAGCGCCATGAATCATAGGCGTCGCCGGGCCGTACTCTGCGACGCTTGCTTCTCACTAGAGGCATTTGATGCCTTCAATTCTGGAGAGGCGTACCTCCGTGCTGCTCAAAATGGTCTAGCCAGAGCCACGGACTAGTATGTAAAGGATGTACGGGTAAGAAAATATGACGATTATATGTATCAATAGCCCCTGAGACTTGAAACAGTTAGCAGAACTGATTTAAGGATCATCTTATTGTGCAGGTTCTTACAAAGAAGAATACTCGACTGTCACAGGAGCTGGAGGAATGCAAGACCCAACTTCGGGCCGCTGTTGCCGCATTGAAGGAACCTAAAAAGTCCCCAGCTGGTAACATTTCTTTCAAAGAATGACAGGTACCATATAGCGTGCGGCGTGGCTGTAGATCTAACAATAGATATTGCAGATGAATCCGGAGATGAATCCGGGCCGTACATACGACAGCTAAAGGCTGGCGAACGCATGCTGACTGAGGTCAAGCGGGAGAAAAACAATCTCCAAGACGCTAATACCAAGCTGAGCGTGGAACTGAAAGATGTTCGAGCCCAGCTTGCGGACTCCGAGAAGGAGAATAAGCGGCTTCGACGCGGCATTTTCAGTAAGTGCTTGAATGAACCCTTAAAAAAGGGGTTGGCGGAGAAGCCGGCTAACAGAGTTATGTCTGCAGGTATGCTGACGGGTTGTCCTACGGAGGAGATGCCCGGGTCTGCGGGTGATCTTCTATCCGAGCTCTCACAACTACACGAACAAGTTCGGTAGGTGATGCAAGGTGTTGCCCAGGCCTTGTGGCCAGCCGTCTCCCTGCCAGAAGGCATTGGAGAGCTTGCGGAGAAGCTCAAGGGAGCATGGCGGCGCTTCCTATTATGGAAGATATCAGCCTGCCGTTAAGGTGCCAGGGAAGCCTGGGCCATGGTGAAGACGCGGTATACCAAGACTGACCCGAACCACATGGCCGAGGTCGGACCTGTGGGGCCCGATGGGAAAGAGATCCCCGTTAGCTTAGTGTATGGGAAAGTAGAATTAGCCGCAAAGTATTCCCAATAGGATTGTAGGCTAGACCTCCTGTTGGATGGTATAGAAGAGGAATTTAGTCATTCTACATGACTATGTAATTAAAGTGACATGTATAATGCCTTCTAGCCGGATTGTAGATCATTTGTCATGGCGGACCTTTTCGCTCCAACCTCGGGACCCGATAGTCCGGAGTGTGTCCGAATACCCGCCCAGTTATATAAGAACCAGGTATGCGTGGAAACCAGGCGTAGGGGTCATTAGTGCTTATAACAGACAAGTGCCCAACTAGTTATGTTATATTACATGGGTAGTAAGAAACATCTTCCAGGGAGAATAGTTCCGTTAAGGGTTCCTTTCCCTGGGTATGCATGCCCTAAAGTGCATGTCCATACTGCGAGAGGAAACGCAGGCAAAAACATCTGGCGGCACATATGGAAAATAAATAAATAAAAATCATCTTTTGTTCACCGACCGAATATTCCCTTAAGAACGCTAGCTTTCGGCTTCACCCAGTCTGAGGTACACATCCGGCTGACCCGGCAGTAACAATTGTAGAGGTGCTCCCCTTATGCCCTAGCCGAATTAACGGGAACGTAGGGCATAAATACAAGAGCCAAGCAACCCAGCTTGGCCAAAACTTAAGTCATATCGATGCATATAGTGGCGAAGAAAAGGTACATGCGGAAGAATAACACATGTGCGGGGCGTGAAGCCCAGATAGATAATTAAGCTTCTGTGTAAGAAGCCCCCAGGTATAATGAGCGCGGTTAGCGCATCTATAATGTGCAAGCGAGGAACAAGTTGGCCCTTGAAGGCCTAGAGAAAGAATAAAAGAAAGAAAGAGAAAAAAGACAGATAATGTATATGCAAAAATGGACAGAGGAAGGAGATGAACATAGAGTCCGGCGCTAGGCATAGAGTCTTTGGAGCCTAGCTGCGTTCCATGGGTTCGGCTCAAGTCCATTATTCGATGCATCCCACAGACGGTACGCTCTACCGGTCAGAACTTGGTCAATAATGAAGGGACCTTCCCATTTGGGCTCGAGCATGGACTTTTTCTTCTCCGATAGTCGTAGAACTAACTTGCCAACGTTATAAGTTTTGGCCTGTACTTCTCTGCTTTGGTATCTGCGAGCCTGTTGCTGGTAGAATGCGGAACGGGCTTTTGCCACGTCGCGCTCCTCCTCCAGGGTGTCCAGACTGTCCTGCCGATCGAGCTCGGCTTCTCTTTCTTCGTACATGCACACTCGAGGTGAGTCATGAATTATGTCGCAGGGCAGAACTGCCTCTGTGCCGTACACCATAAAGAAGGGTGTATATTCGGTAGTGCGATTCGGCGTGGTCCGCAACCCCCAGAGTACGGAGTCGAGCTCCTCTACCTAGTGCGTGTTAGACTCCTTTAAGGACCGCACTAATTTGGGTTTAATGCGGCTCATGATAAGACCATTTGCTCGCTCAACTTGGCCGTTGGTTTATGGGTGATAGATGGAAGCATAATCGAGCTTGATGCCCATGTTGCTGCACCAGAGTTTTACCTCGCTGGCCGTGAAGTTCGTGCCGTTGTTAGTGATGATGCTGTGGGGGACGCCATAACGGTGTACAACCCCGGATATGAAGTCTATCACCGGTCCGGATTCAACTGTTTTAACAGGTTTGGCTTCTATCCATTTGGTGAATTTATCCACCATGACCAATAAGTATTTTTTCTTATGGGTTCCCCCTTTAAGGGGCCCAACCATGTCAAGCCCCCAGACCGCGAAAGGCCAGGTAATGCGGATTGTGTGGAGGGTGGTGGGTGGCATATGGCTTTGGTTTGCAAAAAGCTGGCAACCGGCGCAGCGTTGGACCAAGTCCTGTGCGTCTGCCCGGGCCGTCGGCCAATAAAAACCTGTACGGAAGGCCTTGCTTACAAGGGCCCGGGCTGCAGCGTGGTGGCCGCCAAGTCCGGCGTGAATTTCCGCCAAAAGCTTCCGCCCTTCCTCTTCGGAGATGCACCTTTGAAGGACTCCGGTAGTGCTTTTATTATACAGCTCTCCCTTGTGGACCCTGTAGGCTTTAGATCGCCGTACTATGTAGCGTGCCTCATTTTGGTCCTCGGGAAGTTCCTTCCTAGTTAGGTAGGCCAGGAATGGTTCTGTCCACGGGGCAATGACGGCCATTATTATGTGGGCTGAAGGTGTTATTTCGGTGGCAGAGCCTCCGATTATGTCAGAGTGTTCGGTATCGGGCATTTTGGCCGGGTCCGGACTATTGTTACCGGTGTCCCCTTCCCATACCACCGATGGCTTAAACAACCTCTCCAAAAAGATGTTGGGGGGACCGCGTCACGTTTTGCGCCGATGCGGGCGAGGATATCCGCCGCCTGATTGTTTTCCCGAGCCACATGGTGAAATTCGAGCCCCTCGAACCGAGCTGACATCTTTAGGAGGACATTTGATAGGCCGCCATCTTCGGATCCTTGGCATTGAAGTCTCCATTTATTTGGGATATTGCAAGGTTCGAATCCCCACGCACCTCCAGGCGTTGAATGCCCATGGAGACTGCCATCCGAAGACCATGCAATAGGGCTTCGTATTCGGCTGCGTTGTTGGAGTCTGTATACAGTATCTGCAGTACGTACTAAACGGTATCTCCGATTAGGGACATCAGGACGACACCAGCCCCCAGACCGGCCAACACTTTGGAGCCGTCGAAGTGCATGATCCAATTGGAGTATGCGCCGTACTCTTTAGGGAGTTCAGCTTCCGTCCATTTGGCGACAAAGTCAGCCAATACTTGCGATTTAATGGCTCGCCGAGGTTTGTATGTTATGTCGAACGGGAGGAGCTCAATGGCCCATTTTGCAATCCGGCCCGTGGTGTCGCGGTTGTTTATAATATCATTAAGTGGCACTTCCGAGGCTACTATAATCGAACATTCTTGAAAGTAGTGCCGCAGCTTCCGGGATGCCATGAATACCGCATAGGCTATCTTTTGATAATCTGGGTACCGTGATTTGCATGTAGTGAGGACAGTGGATACATAATATACCGGCTTTTGAAGAGGGAATTTATGTCCGTCCGCTTCTCGTTCGAGGACGAGCACTGCGCTTACAACCTGATGAATTGCCGCAATGTATAACAGCATTGGTTCGCCAATGTTTGGCACAGCCAAGATTGGGTTGGTTGCCAGTATGGCTTTTATTTCTTCCAATCCGGCTGTGGCGGCGTCCGTCCACTTGAAGTGTTCGGTGTGTCGAAGGAGGCGATAAAGGGGTAATGCCTTTTCTCCTAAGCGGGAGATAAAGCGGCTTAGAGCCGCCACACATCCAGTTAATTTCTGGATTTGTTTGAGGTATGTCGGGGTAGCTGTCGGTGTCAAAACCGGCGGATCTCGGGTAGGGGGTCCCGAACTACGCGTCTAAGGCGGATGGTAACAGGAGGCAGGGAACACGATGTTTTACCCAGGTTCGGGCCCTCTTGATGGAGGTAAAACCCTACGTCCTGCTTGATTAATATTGATGATATGGGTAGTACAAGAGTAGATCTACCACGAGATCAGAGAGGCTAAACCCTAGAAGCTAGCCTATGGTATGATTGTATGTTGTAGTTGTGTCCTACAGACTAAAACCCTCTGGTTTATATAGACACCGGAGAGGGTTAGGGTTACACAAGGTCAATTACAAAAGGAGGAGATATCCATATCCGTACTGCCTAGCTTGCCTTCCACGCCAAGTAGAGTCACATCCGGACACGGGACGAAGTCTTCAATCTTGTATCTTCATAGTCCAACAGTCTGGCCAAAGGATATAGTCCGGCTGTCCGGAGACCCCCTAATCCAGGTCTCCCTCAGTAGCCCCTGAACCAGGATTTCAATGACGATGAGTCCGGCACGCAGTATTGTCTTCGGCATCGCAAGGCGAGTTCCTCCTCGAATATATCACGGAAGAATTTGAATACAAGGATAGTGTCCGACCCTGCAAAATAAGCTCCACATACCACCATAGAGAGAATAATATTTCCACAAATCTAATTTGCTGACTCGTTTTGGCAACACGACATTATGTCATGGCCCGATGATTATTCGAACCGTTTCCTTTAACTAGCCCCACACATAACGCGAGGCAGTTTTTGACACGTCTTGTCGAAGCAAAGATCGTGTTCCCCTAATTACGGGATTCTCATCAATACGGTCGTGGGTAACCCAACCATGTCTAGGACTCCTAGATTATAGGCAAGTCCCAAACGGCTACGGAGAAGACGCTTGATATTCACCCTCTTTATAAAGGGACAAGGCTTTTACTTTTTTTCCCTCCCATGCTCAATTGAATCCTTCCCCCGCCTCGAGCTTTAACACCCAAAGCCCAGGTCAGGTGTTCCGGACCTTCAATCATGTCTGGATCTTGCCTTCAAGGCCAGTGGATGCCCTCCTCCGTTATGGAAGAAGACATCAAGAAGTTGAGGGAGGCCAGATACCTGACCGCCGAGGTTTCGCATCGGCTGCCTGCCTGAGGGCAGGTCGTCCCTACTCCTGAACCCAACGAAGACGTCGTGTTCATCTCCCACTTCCTCCGAGGTCTAGGCCTCACTCTGGATCCCTTCGTTAGGGGGTTGATGTTTTATTACGGGCTAGATTTCCACGATCTAGCCCCGGACTCCTTTCTCCACATCTCGACATTTATTGTCGTATGTGAGGCCTTCCTCTGCATTACCCCTCACTTTGGCCTGTGGCTCAAGACCTTCGATGTGAAGCCGAAGATGGTCGAGGGGCAGCATGTAGCGTGCGAAGGCGCATTAATAAGCAAGATCATTGGAGCTCCATGGCCAAAGGGTTCCATTCCAGAGGTGTTCGATTATGGCAACGGGAGTGGTTTTACATCACAGCTCCCAGAAGTGCCAAGTGGGCGGCTGCCCCTGCTTTCCGCTCAGGCCCTCCACCACAATTGATGTCATGGATTAGCAGAGGGCTGAGCTGGGGTCCAGCCAAGGACGTGCCTGTACTGCAGAGCCGCATTCGAGATCTCTTTGAAGGAGATTTTAGTTTGATTATTGTAATGCAAGTCATGCTGGTTCGATGAATCCAGCCATTTAAACGCCGGCCCCTTCGCATGTGGGAGTTTAACCCATAAGGACCGCGCGCTATTCAGAATTTCCTCGGCCTGACGCACGAGGAGATGTATAAATCATTCTTCGGACCCCATATAGAGTGTCCGGACACTACCGAGGACGTGGGCATGAGCAGCAACCGCACCACCGACCAAGTAAGTTATCCTCTAGCCGAACACACCGTCTTTCATTTATCATGACATCATTCTGAGAAATTTCTCTTTGACCAGGACAGGATAAAAAAGGCGAAGATGATCCGGTGTTCGGCCCCCCTTCCAAAAGGCTTGGAGAATCCGGTGCTAGAAAAGATGCTCGAGCTAGCACCTTGCCCGGAGCCCTCACAGGAAGATAAAGGGGGGAATAAAGGGGGCGAAGGCGGGCCTCCTCTGCTACCCATTCCGACCGAGGGAACGGGCGCCTCCGTGAGGGAGGATAACCCAGGGGAGGAATCTGGTATTCTCTCACCCTGGGGAAGGAAGAGGACTACCCCTGAAGATCCGGAAACCACGGTTTCCAAATGGGAGAAGAAGTCTCCACCAGAGGGTCCTGCCTTGGAGGGTGCTCTTGCCGCACAAAGTCCGCGCGGGGATCTGCCCTCTAATGAGCTGTAAGTAATCAAAAAGTACTTTAATAGCAAAGATATACTACTTCACTTCCGAGGAAAATAACCGAAGTATTTATCTTGCAGTTCGGATCTTAGCCCTTCTCAGCAGAGCTCGTCTTTGGGGGATCTTCTTCCGGAGATGATGGAGAGCGAAACGTCTCCCCCGGACTCCCCCGCTCAAGAAGCGGGCGACCTTGAAGTGTCGTCACGGAGGGACTCTCCGGACCCGGTGAGGCCAGAAGATAATCCTATAGTCACCCGAAGTCCTCAGCGTCCGGCTCTTGAAGAGAGCAAAAAGAGTCTGGCACCGTCTGGTATGCGGTCGGACGTACTGAGGGAGCTGTTGGAGCGAGCGGCCATCTCAGAAGAACACTGTTCGTTAATGGGTACGGTGATGGAAAGAATTTTGTCCGCCGAAAGCGGATTGCATGAAGCCTTTATGAGTCTACTGACAGGCTTTGAGGTACGTGATATGATAGTACCGCATTTTTTTAGGTGTGCCCTGTGTAGATAGTAGCCCCTGAGACTCTGGTTGTCATCGAGAATGGCGGCGAACGGAGGATCATAGTCCCAGGTAGTAACCAAACCGCCTTTATGTGCAGGTGGTGGAAGCTCCGGTGGCTAGCCGGACTAATGAGTTTGCCGAACTAAAGCGGCAACTGGATGCGACAGATGCCGACATCGAGCTTGTTAACAAGCGGCTTGACAAGGCACATGGTAAGTAATGCTTTCTGGTGAGTGTCACATAGTAAGAGCAGCATGATGCCAATATCTTTAATATGTTGTGACTGCAGATGGAGCTGCCACCGTGGAGACCCTTCAGGCGGAACTTGCCCGAGCCAAAGAACAAGCAAGGAGTAGTAATGCGGCTGCTTTGAAGGCGGCCGAAGAGTTGAGGGCCGAGAAGGCCGCGCATTGCGAGAGCAAAGAGAAAATGGCCAAAATGGCTATAAAGTTAAAAGACACTGCCAACCGTTGCCAGTTTCTTGAAGAAGAAAATCGAGTGAAGGCTACGGACCTTGATAAGGCCATGATGACGACCAAAGACACCCGCTCTGCTATGAGAGCGAAGAAGGAGGAGCTGCGCGAAGCCGGGGATATTGCGGCTCGGAAGCCCTTCATGCTGCGGAGGAAGTTCAGAGATCCACGGTATGCCCCTCTGGATCGGCTGTGGAGTTCGGCAGACGCATATATGGACTTGGCGGCGAGCGTTGTCGATGCGGCCAAATACTTCCAAGATCAAACAGATCGTGAAGTGGACAAGCTGTTCTGGTCGCAATTTAATGTTCCAGAGCGTCCGCTTCCATTGACTGATCAGCTACCGAATGGGCCGAACTCAATAGGTTGTCCGGACTCGCCATGAGGTCTGTCGTGGATCAGCTGTGGCCAGAAAAGCCGAAGCCGAATAGCTATTTCAGCTTAGTGCAACACTTCCTTGGTGCGGTGTCGCGCATCAATGCGATGAAGAAGTCGGCGTGCATAGAAGGCTCGTGGATGGCCCTTGCCTGTGTTAAAGCATACTGGGCGGAGATGGATGCTACCACTGTTGCGGCACAAGGTTCGGCCATAGGCCGAGTGGCTGCCGAGCACTATTTCGAAGAGGTTCTCGAGGGTGCTCGTTTGATAGAGGCCCAGTGCTCGAAGAATATTATGTTTGAGTGACATGTATTCCCATTGTAAACACAATGTTTTTATGAAATTTATTGAGGCTGTGTTTATACTTTTGCCTGAAAGTAATTATGATGCCTCATGTGCGGCCGTTTATGTATACATGTGTATAACCTGAAAGATTGCAGTCGTCGGCTTCAGCCCCCACGCATATAATGCAGAGGTGTTCGCAGAAGACGCGTGTTCACACTTAACCCGACGTCTTGGCCCTATTAAGGAGGTGATAGCGCAACAAACGAGGCAATCGGACTATAATGCTTTAACACTTTCACTTAGCCATAGGAGTTTGACGGTGGGGCTACTATATAGCCCCTGGTGGCTCCGCACTCTCCCGAATTCGGGGAGCGTACATGCCGGGCTGGGAAACAGCCCTTCGTTAAGGCGGAGTAATTCTAACATTCCGATAGGTCATCGAGTGGTTGACCAGTCTCATGCTATATCATGTCAGTTAGTTTTTGGCTTTCTCTACTGAGGTGCTCGTCCGGATGACCCGGGGCACAATCGCAGTAGTTCTCCTAGTGCTACCTTAGCCGATAGAGCGGAACGTAAGGTACCAAAACATAGGAGCCGGGCAAACCCAACATTTGACCAAAGACATGATTCAGAGCTGATGCATATAAGGCCAAACTCGCGACGCTGAACACTCCCTAAGGTATTCGGTCTTTATGGTATAAACTGGGCCTAAACAGTGCCCTTTGTAAGAAGCCCCTGGTGTCCAGGTACATGCATTATTCTGGCGTGGCCACATGCCAAGACGCCAGCATCCTTCTCGATTGTACTGAGAATCCGAGGGATGTGTATCAACAAGAGACAGTAAAAAAGGTTGACGCAGGGTCTTAATCTAAAAAGAATCCTTGGGACGGGTCCCTGCTGCACGTCTGCGCCTGTGTCTCCATTGTGCCGTATCCTGGACGGGTGTAGCACAGTGGTCATCTATAAAAGAGAGGAACTTAGGTGAAAAGTTGTCGTGCAAAAATGTAGGTTTTAAAGAAACCATGTAAATTTCAAGATGAGTAAAAATTGCCACTTGTCTGCGCGTTGAGCCCCTTGTGTTTGTGATAGGGGTGTGGCCATCAAACCTGTACGAATTTCATATAGCTGCACCGGACTCGCCTAACCGTGTCCGTGGTCTTGACGACCTATTGAATACTTTAGTTGGTGAGGCCGTTTTAGTGTGCGGCTACCGAGGCAGCCGCACCCTCCTCGGCGCATAGGGATCGCTCAATATTTCCATTTACTGTAATGATGCCACGCGGACCGGGCATCTTAAGCGTGAGGGATGCGTAATGCGGTATTGCATTAAAGCGAGCAAAAGCTTCGCGTCCAAGTAGTGCTTGATAGCCACTTTGGAATGGAGCAATGTGGAAGGTTAAATTTTCACTACGGAAGTTATCGGGGAAGCCGAATATAACTTCTAGTAGCAGGGAGCCCGTGCAATGAGCCCCTGTGCCTGGCGTTGCTCCTTTAATGGTAGTATTGCTGAGGCAAATTTTCGTTGGGTCTATCCCCATTTTGTAGATTGTGTCCTGATATATCAGGTTTAGACTGCTGCCACCGTCCATCAGGACTCGTGTGAAGTGATATCCGTCAATTATTGGGTCTAATACCAAGGCAGCCCATCCTGCACGCCGGATACTTGCTGAGTAATCCCGATGGTCAAAAGTGATCGGTTGAAACGACCAGTGGCAGGACTCCGCGGTGATAGGCCCTTGGGCATATTTGTCTGGGAGTGCCGCTTTGTTTCTCCCCTTGATCACGTGTAACACGTTTACTGTTTTGACTTCTGGTGGAAATTTCTTTTGTTCCCCAGTGTCTTGCTTGAGAGGCTTATCCTCATCTTCGCTTGGTGTATCGTCCCCCTTGTGTACGGCGTTGAGCTTGCCGGACTGCTTGAAGACCCAACAATCTCTGTGGGTATGATTAGCGGGTTTACCAGGGGTGCTATGGATCTGACATATTTAGTCCAGAATTTTGTTGAGGCTGGACATTTCATCTCTGGCGCCTTGAGAGGGCGGCTTTTGCTGACCTGGCCGAGAGCTTCTGAATCCGGCGTTTTCCGCCGTGCTCTTTGGGTTGTCTTCTTTATTCCGACGCTTATTATTTTTACTGCGTCGTGATTTCCCGTTTTCATCTCTAACTTCGGATGTACTTGGGTCGCTGGTGCTGCATATGGCTAGCAAGCTATCCTCACCCGCGCAAAAGCGGGTCATGAGGCTTGTTAATGCTGCCATTGTTCTCGGCTTTTCTTGGCCGAGGTGTCTGGCAAGCCATTCGTCGCAGACGCTATGCTTAAAAGCTTCCAAGGCTTCGGCGTCCAGACAATCAACTATTTGGTTCTTTTTAGTAAGAAACCTGTTCCAAAGCTTTCGGGCTGACTCTCCGGGCTGTTGAGTTATACGACTCAAATCGTCCGCATCCGAGGGTCGGACGTAAGTCCCTTGAAAATTTGCCCGAAAAGCGTCTTCGAGCTCTTCCCAGCTTCCAATGGAGTTTTTGGGGAGGCTTTTAAGCCAGTGCCGAGCTGGCCCTTTGAGCTTGAGGGGTAAGTACTTGATGGCGTGGAGATCATCTCCTCGAGCCATATGGATATGGAGGATATAGTCCTCAATCCAGACCCCAGGGTCTGTTGTTCCGTCGTATGCCTCTATGTTTACGGGTTTGAATCCCTCTGGAAATTCATGGTCCAGCACCTCATCGGTGAAACATAGGGGATGTGCGGCACCCCTGTATCTGGGTGTACCGCGTTGTTCGGATGTTTGTTGTGTTGCATCGTATGCTGGAGCGCGCTTGCGTGGTCCATAGATGGATCTGGTTGCGCCATCCTTTTGATGCGAGCCCTCGCGTGGATCGCGTATTGGCTTATGTGTGGCGTTGTTTGCCGATCTATGTTGGCCGTGAGGACGTCTATCGGGCCAGGTGGCCGTTTTGATTTTTGGTTGCGGGGGATCTAAGGCCTCCTCATCGAATTCGGGTAGCAACTTCCGTTTTGGGTAGCTCTTGGTGGGGCGATTATCGCCGTACTTCGCTGCTGCGTTGAGTACTTTGCTCCATCTGATTCCGAGTGTGTCTTGTGCAGCCTTGAGTCTTTGCTTCTGCTTTTTTAGACTCCTCGCGGTGGCAACCAGCCTTTGACGGGCGTTCTGTTGCTCTGGGTGTCTGTCCGGTGTGAGGTTGTCCGAACTATTATCTTTGACAGAGTCAGGTTGTTTGGTTTGATTCTCCGTATTGCCGTGATCCGGCGATGGTTCACCCTGCTCTAACGCTGGGTCTATATGATCGTTGTTTCTATCGAGGCGGGATTTGGAGCGGCGCTTACGCCGCTGCTTTGACTGCTTCTCGAGGGGACAACCCTTCGTTGCGTCCTTCCGTTCCTCGTCGCCGTCTTTTGGTGTGTTCACCATGTATACGTCATGTGATGAAGTGGGCGTCTAGTGCCCTGTGGGCAGTGGTTCCTGTTCGTCTCCTGCATCATCGTCCATGCCGTTGATGTCTTTGGAGTCGAGGTCGAGCATGTCGGTTAAGTCATCGACAGTGGCTACTGAGTGGGTGGTGGGTGGGCGGCGAATTTCTTCGTCATCCGCATCCCAATCCTGCCGGACATAGTTCGGCCAGGATCCTCCTGACAAGGAGAGGGGCCTTAATGTGTTCAGTATGTGGCCAAGGGGCGAGTGCTGAAAAATATCCGTGGAGGTAAACTCCATGATAGGCGCCCAATCAGATTCAATAGGATCGGGCGCAAGCGGTTCGGAGTCCATGGCCGGAGAAAGATCCGGCAGTTTAACAATACGGCTCTCGTGCAAGGTAAGGTCGATGTTCGGCTCGATCACCGCTGAGGGTAAGGCCTCCGTGGTGGGGTCCATCCACCCGTCCACGGATAGTGCAACTGGCTCCGAATTGAGGGTTGGAGCGGCTGCCGGTGCGATCTCCTGAACACTGTCTGATGGTAGAGCTAAATCGTACTCATCGTGACCGCGTGACGCACAAGGCAGAGGCTCAAATCCGTCAAAGATCAAGTCTCCACGAACATTGGTCCTGTAGTTTAAGCTTCCAAACCTGACCTGGAGGCCAGGGGCGTAGCTTTCAATCTGCTCTAGATGGCCAAGCGAACTGGCCCGCAGTGCAAAGCCGCCGAACACAAAGATCTGCCCGGGGAGGAAAATCTCACCCTGGACTGCATCGCTATCGATGATAATAGGAGCCATCAAGCCTAAAGGCGACGACACAGAGGAACTCTCAATGAAAGCACCAATGTCGGTGTCAAAACCGGCGGATCTCGGGTAGGGGGTCCCGAACTGTGCGTATAAGGCGGATGGTAATAGGAGGCAGGGAACACAATGTTTTACCCAGGTTCGGGCCCTCTTGATGGAGGTAAAACCCTACGTCCTGCTTGATTAATATTGATGATATGGGTAGTACAAGAGTAGATCTACCACAAGATCAGAGAGGCTAAACCCTAGAAGCTAGCCTATGGTATGATTGTATGTTGTAGTTGTGTCCTACGGACTAAAACCCTCCGATTTATATAGACATCGGAGAGGGTTAGGGTTACACAAGGTCGGTTACAAAAGGAGGAGATATCCATATCCGTACTGCCTAGCTTGCCTTCCACGCTAAGTAGAGTCTCATCCGGACACGGGACGAAGTCTTCAATCTTGTATCTTCATAGTCCAACAGTCCGGCCAAAGGATATAGTCCGGCTGTCCGGAGACCCCCTAATCCAGGTCTCCCTCAGTAGCCAACTGTGACAAAGCTCGAATTTTGGCCGGATTAGCTTCAATTCCTCTACTGGAGACAATGAAACCCAGGAGCTTTTCGGCTGGTACGCAGAAAACGCATTTTTCTGGATTGAGCTTGATGTCGTATGTTCGGAGGTTGTCGAATGTGAGCCTCAAGTCGTCTATTAGAGAGTCGATGTGTTTGGTTTTGACGACCACATCATCTATGTATGCCTCTACTATTTTGCCGATCTATTTCTCCAGACATGTCTGAATCATGCACTGATACGTTGCGTCGGTGTTTTTTAGCCCAAAAGGCATTGTGTTGAAACAGAATGGGCCGTATGGTGTGATAAATGCCGTTGCGGCTTGGTCGGACTCCGCCATCTTGATTTGGTGGTAGCCGGAGTATGCATCGAGGAAACACAATGACTCGTGTCCTGCGGTGGCATCGATGATTTGATCGATGCGGGGGAGGGGGAAGGGATCCTTTGGGCAAGCCTTGTTGAGGTCTTTGAAATCGACACATAGGCGCTAGGATTTGTCCTTCTTTGGTACCATCACCAGGTTTGCTAGCCAGTCCGGGTGTTTTATTTCTCTAATGAATCTGGCCTCCAATAACTTGGCTAGTTCCTCTCCCATAGCCTGTCTCTTAGGTTCAGAGAAACACCGAAGAGCCTGCTTGACCGGCTTGAATCCCTTTAGGATACTGAGGCTGTGTTCGGCCAGCCTGCGTGGGATTCCTGGCATGTCTGAGGGGTGCCAGGAGAATATGTCCCAATTCTCGCGCAGGAACTCTCGTAGTGCGGCGTCCACGGCGGGGTTTAACTGTGCCCCGATGGAGGCTGTTTTTGTAGGGTCCGTTGGGTGGACTTGGAATTTGACTATTTCATCCGCTGGTTTAAAAGAGGTGGACTTGGATCTCTTGTCAAGTATCACGTCGTCCCTGTCCACTGTGGAGCGTAGCGCAGTTAATTCCTCGGCCGAAAGGGCTTTGGATAATGCCTCGAGGGCCAATGCGGCTATTTTGTTTTCGGCGCAGAGTGCTGTGTCCGGATCACTAACGAGAGTGGTGATTCCGTTGGGCCCGGGCATTTTGAGCTTCATGTACCTATAATGTGGTATGGCTTGGAAGATCATGAACGCCTCCCATCCCAAGAGGGCGTGGTATCCACTACTGAACGGGGCCACTTGGATTGTAATTTCTTCGGACCTATAGTTCTCCGGCATGTCGAATACCACATCTAGTGTGATCTTCCCAGCATAGCGTGCTTCCCGACTGGGGATGATTCCTCTGAAGGTTGTGCTGCTTTGCTCAATGCCGTTCCAGTCTATTTCCATTTTTTGAAGAGTTTCCTCGTAGATGAGGTTTAATCCACTGCCGCCGTCCATGAGTACTTTGGTGAGTCGAAAGCCGTACACAATTGGACTGAG
This sequence comes from Triticum dicoccoides, assembly GCF_002162155.2. Lineage (NCBI taxonomy): Eukaryota > Viridiplantae > Streptophyta > Magnoliopsida > Poales > Poaceae > Triticum > Triticum dicoccoides. The sequence goes on from NC_041388.1 coordinate 322,278,085, forward strand.
GATCAATGCAGCTGGTGCTCGGGCTGTTCGGAATTTAGGTTCGTCACTGGCATTGAAAGTAATAGCCATGTCGCTCCATGGATTTATTGCTGCTACGTGGTAGATTTCGGCAATGCCGCGGAGTGTTCGCTTGCGCCTATTATTTGATGCGAAGGTCTCAAAGACTGTTAATACCGTATTGTTATCCTTGGGATGGTGCTCTGTGGCATCTGGGATGAGCAGATCCTCGCCGCTTTTGGCCACCTACCGGAGTATCCAACATGCTCTAAGGCTATGTGTTGGTATGGTATCCGCTGTACTATGAATTTTGCAGGGTCCGTTGAGCCATCCCTCCAATACGGTTCCATGCCCTGTAGAGGGTTTTTGCTTCTTTGTAATTAACTCGGGTGTCCTATGATAGTGCACCCTTTTACTTTGGACTAGGTGTATATTCGGAGCCGAATTATCCCAAAATTTTGTTTCGGTTTTCCAGGCACTTTCCATCGCACAGTACTTTCGTACTATGGACGCCAAGTCGGCGAAGCGTGATATGTCACGATGACTTATGGCGTTAAGGATTCCCTTGTCCGTGCAGTTATTGCAGAAAAGTGAGACCGCGTCTTCCTCGCGGCAGTCCTTAACCTTGTTCATCACAAGGAGGAATCTGGCCCAATAATGATGTACTGTTTCATGGGGCTATTGGCTGATGTGGGAAAGGTCATTTATGTCTGGGTGGGTGGGTTTGAGTCCGAACCCCTACCCGATCTAAGACCCAGGGGCCGAGGGGTTTCTGATCTTGGAAGTTCGGATTCCGGGATGTTGCCCGATGAGTCTGGCCTGCTGGCTGACTCTAGGTTCAGGGCTTGGGTGATGTCCTCCCGTAAACGGGTATCCGGCTCGGAGAGCTCAGGAATCCGGACATACTTAGTCCTGAAGATAGAGGAAGAATCGCCGCATTGTTCCTCCACCACCGCAACATGATGGGTGACCGGTGGAGACTTAATCTCCCTTTGATCGGGTTTAAGCCCAATCCGATCATAGTCCGTAGTGACTCCCAGGGCGGCGATGCGATCCAAGAGCTCGTTTAGGGAAGAGAGCTCCATTGGATCCATCTGCTCGGCGAATTCCGAGCCGACGTGGAGGCTGTTTTCGATGATCCGAGAAGTCATCCTCGATGCAGCAGCCAAATAGGCGGTCATGATGAAACTGCCTAGCCGGAGAGTTTGGCCGACAGCCAGGGCTCCCCCGGCGGTAATGTTGTTTTTAACAACGAGATGAGGCATCCTTCCTTGCGGCGACGACACAGAGGAACTCTCAATGAAAGCACCAATGTCGGTGTCAAAACCGGCGGATCTCAGGTAGGGGGTCCCGAACTGTGCGTCTAAGGCGGATGGTAACAGGAGGCAGGGGACACAATGTTTTACCCAGGTTCGGGCCCTCTTGATGGAGGTAAAACCCTACGTCCTGCTTGATTTATTCTTGATAATATGAGTAGTACAAGAGTTGATCTACCACGAGATCGGAGAGGGTAAACCCTATAAGCTAGCCTATGGTATGATTGTATGTTGTCCTACAGACTAAAACCCTCCGGTTTATATAGACACCGGAGGGGGCTAGGGTTACACAAGGTCGGTTACAAAGGAGGAGATATGCATATCCGTATTGCCTAGCTTGCCTTCCACGCCAAGTAGAGTCCCATCCGGACACGGGACAAAGTCTTCAATCTTGTATCTTCATGGTCCAACAGTCCGGCCAAAGGATATAATCTGGATGTCCGGATACCCCCTAATCCAGGACTCCCTCAACTATGTAAATGGTACCTGCACACAAAGAACAAATACTTGCAACCCGACGCATAAGAGGGGTTGTCAATCCCTCCCGGGTAAAAGATAGATTAGATAAATAGATCTCGCAATAAAACAAAATAAAATAAAGAAAGGAAAAAGTGGAGTAAGGTATTTTTGGGTTTCTTAAATAATAGATATGAAAATAAAAGAGAATAAAAATAGATCTCGAAGTCAAATATGATAAAGAATAGACCCGAGGGCCGTAGATTTCACTAGTGGCTTCTCTCAAGAAAATAGCATATGGTGAGTAAACAAATTGTTTTTGGGCAATTGATAGAACTTCAAATAATTATGACGATATTCAGGCAATGATCATTATATAGGCATCACGTCCAAGATTAGTAGACCGACTCCTGCCTACATCTACTACTATCACTCCACACATCAACCGCTATCCAGCATGCATCTAGTGTATTAAGTTCATGGAGAAATGGAGTAATGCAATAAGAACAATGACATGTTGTAGACAAGATCTATTCATCTAGGAATAGACCCCATCTTTTTATCCTTAATAGCAATGATACATACGTGTCATGTCCCCTTCTATCACTGGGATTGAGCACCGTAAGATCAAACCCATCACAAAGCATCTCTTCCCATGGAAGAAAAATCGATCTAGTTGGCCTAACTAAACCAAAGATTCGTAGAAGAAATACAAGGCTATAAGTAATCATGCATATAAGAGATCAAAACTCAAATAACTTTCATGCACAAAATAGATCTAATCATAAACTCAAAGTTCATCGGATCCCAACAAACACACCGCAATAAGAGTTATATCAAATAGATCTCTAAGAGACCATTGTATTGAGAATCAAAAGAGAGAGAAGAAGCCATCTAGCAACTAACTACGGACCCGAAGGTCTACAATGAACTACTCACGCATCATCGGAGAGGCACCAATGAGGATGATGAACCCCTCCGTGATGGTGTCTATATTGGATCTGCTGGTTCTGGAACTTGCGGCGGCTGGAATTGTGTTTCGTCGACTCCCCTAGGGTTTTTGGATTTTTGGGGTATTTATAGAGCAAAGAGACGGTGCGGGAGGCGACTGAGGTGGGCACAATCCACCAGGACGCGCCTGGGCTCCTAGGCGTGCCCAGGTGGGTTGTGCTCCCCTCGGAGCCCCCCTCTGGTACTTCTTTGGCCCATCATGTGTCTTTTGGTCCAGAAAAAATCTACAAAAAGTTTCGCTACGTTTGGACTCCGTTTGGTATTGATTTTTTGCGAAGTAAAAAACAAGCAAAAACAACAACTGGCACTGGGCACTATGTCAATAGGTTAGTCCAAAAAATGATATAAATTTTCTATAAAATGATTGTAAAACATCCAAGAATGATAATATAACAGCATGGAACAATCAAAAATTATAGATACGTGATACGTCTCCAACGTATCTATAATTTTTGATTGCTCCATGCTATATTATCTTTTGTTTTGGACATTATTGGGCTTTATTATCCACTTTAATATTATTTTTGGGACTAACCTACTAACCGGAGGCCCATCCCAGAATTGTTTTTTTTTGCCTATTTTAGGGTTTCGAAGAAAAGGAATATCAAACGGAGTCCAAACGGAATGAATCCTTCGGGAACGTGATTTTTGGAACGAACAAGATCCAGGAGACTTGGACCCTACGTCAAGCAACCGACAGGGAGGCCACAAGGTAGGGGGGCGCGCCTACCCCCCCAGGCACGCCCTCCACCCTCTTGGGCCCCCTGTTGCTCCACCGACATACTTCTTCCTCCTATATATACCTACGTACCCCCAAACGATCATATACGGAGCCAAAACCCTAATTCCACCGCCGTAACTTTCTGTATCCACGAGATCCCATCTTGGGGCCTGTTCCAGAGCTCCGTCAAAGGGGGCATCGATCACGGAGGGCTTCTACATCAACACCATAGCCTCTCCGATGAAGTGTGAGTAGTTTACCTCAGACCTTCGGGTCCATAGTTATTAGCTAGATTGCTTCTTCTCTCTTTTTGGATCTCAATACAAAGTTCTCCCCCTCTCTTGTGGAGATCTATTCGATGTAATCTTCTTTTGTGGTGTGTTTGTTGAGACCGATGAATTGTGGGTTTATGATCAAGTTTATCTATGAACAATATTTGAATCTTATCTGAATTCTTTTATGTATGATTGGTTATCTTTGCAAGTCTCTTCGAATTATCAGTTCGGTTTGGCCTACTAGGTTGATCTTTCTTGCAATGGGAGAAGTGCTCAGCTTTGGGTTCAATCTTGCGGTGTCCTTTCCCAGTGATAGTAGGGGCAGCAAGGCACGTATTATATTGTTGCCATCGAGGATAACAAGATGTTTTTTTATCATATTGCATGAGTTTATCCCTCTACATCATGTCATCTTGCTTAAGGTGTTACTCTGTTCTTATGAACTTAATACTCTAGATGCATGCTGGATAGCGGTCGATGTGTGGAGTAATAGTAGTAGATGTAGGCAGGAGTCGGTCTACTTGTCTTGGACATGATGCATATATACATGATCATACCTAGATATTCTCATAACTATGCTCAATTCTGTCAATTACTCAACAGTAATTTGTTCACCCACCGTAAAATACCTATGCTCTTGAGAGAAGCCACTAGTGAAACCTATGCCCCCCGGGTCTATCTTCATCATATTAATCTTCTAATACTTAGTTATTTTCATTGCTTTTATTTTACTTTGCATCTTTATCATAAAAATACCAAAAATATTATCTTATCATATCTATCAGATCTCACTCTTGTAAGTGACCGTGTAGGGATTGACAACCCCTTATCACGTTGGTCGCGAGGATTTATTTGTTTTGTGCAGGTGCGAGGGACTCGCGCGTAGCCTCCTACTGGATTGATACTTTGGTTCTCAAAAACTGAGGGAAATACTTATGCTACTTTGCCGCATCACCCTTTCCTCTTCAAGGGAAAACCAACGCAGTGCTCAAGAGGTAGCAAGAATGATTTCTGGCGCCGTAGCCGGGGAGGTCTACGCAAAAGTCAACATACCAAGTACCCATCACAAACCCTTATCTCCCGCATTAAATTATTTGCCATTTGCCTCTCGTTTTCCTCTCCCCCACTTCACCCTTGCCGTTTCATTCGCCCTCTCTCTCTATCCTCCCTCTCTTTCTCTATTTGCCTCTTTTTTCCTTTTGCACTTTCTGCCGTTATGTCTGAAATTGGGGAAATTATTGTCGAATGGACAATAATAATATCATGAAAAATTCTGATGCTCCTGCTGAAGAACCCCCTATCTTACATACAAAAAATTCTGTATTGGTAGTGGTAATATTATTGGAAAAGGAGTTATCCAAGATTTATTTACTTGTGCCAGTGCTTTACCTTCTATGGGTAGTTCTATCCTTCATAGAATTAGTAGTCTTGCGGACGCTATTGCCATGCTTGTAGTTGAACTTGAAAGACAATTCATGCACATGCACCCTTGCATACAAAGGATTTTTCTAGAATTTTCTAATATTGAGCATTCTTCTGTTAAGCATGCCGCTACTATCTTTTTGGCTCATGAGTTTAGATTCATAATAAAAGAGGCCAAAGAAATCTTTGCGCATTATAGGGTGGACGCTTGCCGTCCTCCCATAGAGGCTATCCTTTTTGATCAAGAAGAAATAATGCGTTTTCAATCTCTAGACTATGTTGCTTTCAATGAAAATCTTAGAAAAAGGGTTCCTACCAATGTTTTAGTTGATAGAATTTATGAACTTAATGATGATTTGGCCATTCGAAATAATGAACTAGGATATTCTCTTGAGTATAGGCTCACAAAGTTCTACCAAAAGAATGCTTATAATGATGAATTGGTTGTGCAATACGAAGGGCCAAAGGAGGAACCTATACCTCCCAAAGTTGATCTTGGGGACTTTTGTCCCATTAAATTTAGACCTTTTGATTCTTTTGCTTGCCTCAAAGTAAACTTGCTACCGAACATAGAGAATATGAAATGAGTTTTAATGATCTATCTTACTATTATGGCAATACCTAGATCTATCCTTGCTTTTTATGCCTAGCTAGGGGCGTTAAATGATAGCGCTTGTTGGGAGGCAACCCAATTTTATTTTTATTCCTTGATTTTTGCTCTTGTTTAGTAATAAATAATTTATCTAGCATCTGTTTTGGTTGTGTTTTTTGTGTTCAATTAGTGTTTGTGCCAAGTAGAACCGTTGGGAAGACTTGGGGAAAGTCTTGTTAATCTTGCTGTAAAAAACAGAAACTTTAGCGCTCACGAGAACTGCTGCCATTTTTATTTGGAAAGTTCTATTTAGTTAATTCTTTTTGAAGATGATTAATAGATAAATTCCTCACGTCCAGCAATTTATTTTAGAATTTTTGGGGTTCCAGATCTTGCGCTAGCTTCAGATTACTACAGACTGTTCTGTTTTTGACAGATTCTGTTTTGTGTGTGTTGATTGCTTATTTTGGTGAATCTATGGCTAGTAAAATAGTTTATAAACCATAGAGAAGTTGGAATACAGTAGGTTTAATACCAATATAATAAAGAATGAGTTCATTACAGTACCTTGAAGTGGTCTTTTGTTTTCTTTCGCTAACGGAGCTCACGAGATTTTCTACTTTAAGTTTTGTGTTGTGAAGTTTTCAAGTTTTGGGTAAGGATTTGATGGATTATGGAACAAGGAGTGGCAAGAGCCTAAGCTTGGGGATGCCCATGGCACCCCCAAGATAATCTAAGGACACCAAAAAGCCAAAGCTTGGGGATGCCCCGGAAGGCGTCCCCTCTTTCGTCTACTTCCATCGGTAACTTTACTTGGAGCTATATTTTTATTCACCATATGATATGTGTTTTGCTTGGAGCGTCTTGTATGATTTGAGTCTTTGCTTTTTAGTTTCCACAATCATCTTTGCTGTACACACCTTTTGTGAGAGACACACATGATTCGGAAATTATTAGAATACTCTATGTGCTTCACTTATATCTTTTGAGTTATATAGTTTTGCTCTAGTACTTCACTTATATCTTTTAGAGCACGGTGGTGTATTTGTTTTATAGAAACTATTGATCTCTCATGCTTCACTTATATTATTTTGAGAGTCTTAAATAGCATGGTAATTTGCTTAAATAATCCTAATATGCTAGGTATTCAAGATTAGTAAAAACTTTCTTATGAGTGTTTTGAATACTAAGAGAAGTTTGATGCTTGATGATTGTTTTGAGATATGGAGGTAGTGATATTAAAGTTGTGCTAGTTGAGTAGTTGTGAAATTGAGAAATACTTGTGTTGAAGTTTGCAAGTCCCGTAGCATGCATGTATGGTAAACATTATGTAACAAATTTGAAACATGAGGTGTTCTTTGATTGTCTTCCTTATGAGTGGCGGTCGGGGACGAGCGATGGTCTTTTCCTACCAATCTATCCCCCTAGGAGCATGCGCGTAGTGCTTGGTTTTTGATGACTTGTAGATTTTTGCAATAAGTATGTGAGTTCTTTATGACTAATGTTGAGTCCATGGATTATACGCACTCTCGCCTTTCCATCATTGCTAGCCTCTTCGGTACCGTGCATTGCCCTTTCTCACATTGAGAGTTGGTGCAAACTTCGCCGGTGCATCCAAACTCCATGATATGATATGCTCTTTCACACATAAACCTCCTTATATCTTCCTCAAAACAGCCACCATACCTACCTATTATGACATTTCCATAGCCATTCCGAGATATATTGCCATGCAACTTTCCACCATCCTGTTTATCATGACACGTTCATCATTGTCATATTGCTTTGCATGATCATGTAGTTGACATCGTATTTGTGGCAAAGCCACCATTCATAATTCTTTCATACATGTCACTCTTGGTTCATTGCATATCCCGGTACATCGCCGGAGGCATTCATATAGAGTCATACCTTGTTCTAGTATCGAGTTGTAATCATTGAGTTGTAAATAAATAGATGTGTGATGATCATAATTTAATAGAGCATTGTCCCAATAAAAAAAGAGAAAGGCCAAATAAAAAAAAGAAGGCCCCAAAAAAAGAGAATGAAAAGGGACAATGCTACTATCTTTTTTCCACACTTGTGCTTCAAAGTAGCACCATGATCTTCATGATAAAGAGTCTCTTGTTTTGTCACTTTCATATACTAGTGGGAATTTTTCATTATAGAACTTGGCTTGTATATTCCAACAATGGGCCTCCTCAAGTGCCCTAGGTCTTCGTGAGCAAGCAAGTTGGATGCACACCCACTAGTTTCTTTTGTTGCGCTTTCATACATTTATAGCTCTAGTGCATCCGTTGCAAGGCAATCCCTACTCCTTGCATTATCATCAATCGATGGGCATCTCCATAGCCCATTGATTAGCCTCGTTGATGTGAGACTTTCTCCTTTTTTGTCTTCTCCACACAACCCCCATCACTATACTATATTCCACCCATAGTGCTATATCCATGGCTCACGCTCATGTATTGCGTGAAGGTTTATAAAGTTTGAGATTACTAAAGTATGAAACAATTGCTTGGCTTGTCATCGGGGTTGTGCATGATGAGAACATTCTTGTGTGACGAAAATGGAGCATGACTAAACTATATGATTTTGTAGGGATGAACTTTCTTTGGCCATGTTATTTTGAGAGGACATAATTGCTTAGTTAGTATGCTTGAAGTATTATTATTTCTATGTCAATATTAAACTTTTATCTTGAATCTTTTAGATCTAAATATTCATGCCACAATTAAGAAGAATTACATTGAAAATATGCCAAGTAGCATTCCACATCAAAAATTCTGTTTTTATCATTTACCTACTCAAGGACGAGCAGGAATTAAGCTTGGGGATGCTTGATACGTCTCCAACGTATCTATAATTTTTGATTGCTCCATGCTATATTATCTTCTATTTTGGACATTATTAGGCTTTATTATCCACTTATATATTATTTTTTGGACTAACCTACTAACCGGAGGCCCAACCCAGAATTGCTGTTTTTTTGCCTATTTTAGGGTTTCGAAGAAAAGGAATATCAAACGGAGTCCAAACGGAATGAAACCTTCGGGAATGTGATTTTTGGAATGAACAAGATCCAGGAGACTTGGACCCTACGTCAAGCAACCAACAGGGAGGCCACGAGATAGGGGGCGCGCCTACCCCCCCAGGCGCGCCCTCCACCCTCGTGGGGCCCATGTTGCTCAACCGACATACTCCTTCCTCCTATATATACCTACGTACCCCAAACTACCAGATACGGAGCCAAAACCCTAATTCCACCGCCGTCACTTTCTGTATCCATGAGATCCCATCTTGGGGCCTTTTCCGGAGCTCCGCCGGAGGGGGCATCGATCATGGAGGGCTTCTACATCAACACCATAGCCTCTCCGATAAAGTGTGAGTAGTTTACCTCAGACCTACGGGTCCATAGTTATTAGCTAGATGGCTTCTTCTCTCTTTTTGGATCTCAATACAAAGTTCTCCCCCTCTCTTGTGGAGATCTATTCGATGTAATCTTCTTTTGCGGTGTGTTTGTTGAGACCGATGAATTGTGGGTTTATGATCAAGTTTAACTATGAACAATATTTGAATCTTCTCTGAATTCTTTTATGTATGATTGGTTATCTTTGCAAGTCTCTTCGAATTATCAGTTTGGTTTGGCCTACTAGATTGATCTTTCTTGCAATGGGAGAAGTGCTTAGCTTTGGGTTCAATCTTGCGGTGTCCTTTCCCAGTGATAGTAGGGGCAGCAAGGCACGTATTGTATTGTTGCCATCGAGGATAACAAGATGGGTTTTTAGCATATTGCATGAGTTTATCCCTCTACATCATGTCATCTTGCTTAAGGCGTTACTCTGTTCTTATGAACTTAATACTCTAGATGCATGCTGGGTAGCGGTCGATGTGTGAAGTAATAGTAGTAGATGCAGGCAGGAGTCGGTCTACTTGTCTTAGACGTGATGCCTATATACATGATCATACCTAGATATTCTCATAACTATGCTCAATTTTGTCAATTTCTCAACATTAATTTGTTCACCCACCTTAAATACCTATGCTCTTGAGAGAATCCACTAGTGAAACCTATGGCCCCGGGTCTATCTTCATCATATTAATATTCCAATACTTAGTTAGTTTCATTGCTTTTATTTTACTTTGTATCTTTATCATAAAAATACCAAAAAAATTATCTTATCATATCTTTCAGATCTCACTCTCGTAAGTGACCGTGTAGGGATTGACAACCTCTTATCGCGTTGGTTGCGAGGATTTATTTGTTTTGTGCAAGTGCGAGGGACTCGCGCGTAGCCTCCTACTGGATTGATACATTGGTTCTCAAAAACTGAGGGAAATACTTACGCTACTTTGCTGCATCACCCTTTCCTCTTCAAGGGAAAACCAACGCAGTGCTCAAGAGGTAGCAATACGTTGGAGACGTATCATCCCCAAGCTTAATTCATGCTCTTCCTAGAGTAGGTAAATGGTAAAAACATATTTTCTGATGTGAAATGCTGCCTAACATGTTCATCACATATTATTTTCTTTTGTAGCATGGACATTTGGACTTTTATACGATCCAAAGCAATAGTCTAATTTTTACATGAAGATTTCAATACTCAAGCATATCAACAAGCAATCATGTCTTTCAAAATATCAACACTAAAGCAAGTTATCCCTAGCCCATTATGCTCAATTATTGATCTATTCATGAAAGACACTCGCATATTAGCTACACCCAATGCTCAAGTACTACCATAATGCCCCTTAGTTGGTCTTTATAAGATAAGATGGAGAATCAAATATAAATAAAAATTGCATAAAGTAAAAAAATAAAGGCCCTTCGCACAGGGAAGTAGGGCTTTGTAGAGGTGCCAGAGCTCAAAGCAGAAAAAGATAGAGATAAAACATTTTGGGTGGCATGCTTTTTGTGTCAATGAAAACGATCGAGTAATTCCCAATACTTTCCATGCTAGATATATCATAGGCGGTTCCCAAATAGAAAATAAAGTTTATTCCTTTTCCATCGTACTTTCACATTCCATGGCTAGCCGTATCCACGGGTGCCGTCCATACTAACACTTTCCAAGGAATTTATTATTTGACAACATAAAGTAAATTCATTTTCTATTTCGGGACTGGGCATCCCTAATACATTTGCCGTACTCATGTGCAACGACACGTGAATAAACACTCATCTTGAGAATAACACATCTAGCATGGAAAAATATCAGCCCCCCTACCATTTCATGAGTGGTACGAGCACACAAAAAGGAAATTTATTTTGAAAATTAGATATGGCACATACAAATTTGCTTAGAATGGCATGGAAATACCGCATATAGGTAGGTATAGTGGACTCATATGGCAAAACTGGGTTTAAGGGTTTTGGATGCACAAGTAGTAATCATACTTAGTACAAGTGAAGGCTAGCAAAAGATTGAGAAGCATCCAACCAAGAAACCAACTTTACCATGGCTTATACCCTCCAATACAAACTATAGAATCATCAAAATAAGCACACAATGCAAAGAAAACAGAATCTATCATAAACAAAATAGTTTGTAGCAATCTGAAAACTTTGAATACTTCTGTAACTCCAAAAATTCTGAAAAATTAGGAAAACGTGGTCAATTTGTATATAAATCTCGTGTACAAAAATCAGGATTTTATCGCCCTTTTGTGAATATTGAAAATTATTGTACTGGACACAAAAGTTTCTGTTTTTCAACAAGATCAAATCAACTATCACCCAACATGATCCCAAAGGCTTTGCTTGGCACAAACACTAATTTAAACATAAAAACCACAATCATAACCGTAGCATAATTGCACAAGCACTCAAGAATAGAAAGTAAAAGGCAAAAAAAAATTTTATTCATTGGGTTGCCTCCCAACAAGCGCTATCGTTTTATGCCCCTAGTTAGGCATAATGCAAAGATCTAAGAAGCGCATTCGTGTTATGCCCCTAGCTAGGCATAATGCAAAGATCTAAGTATTGTCATATTTAGTTCCCAACTCCTCAATCAAACACTTAGAATTCTTCAAAGATTTAGCATAGAAATTTTCAATAACAATACTCTTAGGAACTGGTTTGAAGAATTCATTCTTGCAAATAGGGTTTTTATCACTTCAACAAAATCTGGGTGAATACTAATCATCTTAAGATCTTCTTTGTTACTATTAGAAGTTGCACCCTTGTTTTTAGTGACTTGATTGATCTTGCCAATTTTTACTGGAGTTTTTTCAATTGTTTTGCGGAAGAAAAAACCATGCTTAGATTACTAAAAATTTCTTCCAGCTTATCAATTCTAGCGGGGCTCTCTTCTATTCTCTCTTTGAATGCGGGTTCTTTTTCTTTTAGTACTTTAAGAGCATCTCCCACTTTTGACCCAATTCTATTAGCAAGATTATGCATCCTTTTATCTAACCTTTCAATGTTCTCTTCAGTGAGCATTTTCTTTTCAATAGCATCTAGCCTTTCCATAACATGTTCAAGAGTTAAATTGTTTCATTAACAATTATAGGTGCTGGTGGTGAACCCACTAGATTTCCCATAGCATTAAAAGCATCCAAATATGGACACATCAAGAAATTTTCACTGGTAATCGTATCAAGGACGAATCTATACCAAGTGGTGATGCCCACATAAAAACAACGAAGAAGAACAACTGTAGATTGCTTACGAACATATCTATTATGAGCATTGCAAATCCTATACCAAGCATCTTTTAGGTTCTCCCATCCCCTTTGTTTGAAATTAAGAACCTCGTTCTCGGGGGTACATGTGATAGAGGAAGAACTATCCATAATGACAAAAGTGGCAAACAGAATTGCACTCAAAAACAGATCTGACGAGAAAACGACGAATGAAAAAGAGAGCGAATAAAACGGCAAAGTTTTTGTGAAGTGGGGGAGATGAAAACGAGAGGCAAATGGAAAATAATGTAAATTGCAAGGAGATGAGATTTGTGATTAGGAACCTGATAGATGTTGATGATGTCTCCCCGGCAAGGGTGCTAGAAATTCCTTTTGATGCAGCTTGAACTATGTCGGTATTTCCCCAAAGAGGAAGGGATGATGCAGTACAACTACGGTAGGTATTTCCCTTAGTGATGAGAACAAGGTTATTGAACCAGTAGGAGAGCCAAGCAACACTATGTAAATGGTACCTGCACACAGAGAACAAATACTTGAACTCGACGCGTAAGAGGGGTTGCCAATCCCTCCCGGGTAAAAGATAGATTGAATTGTGGTAGATTGGATAAATAGATCTTGCAATAAAACAAAACAAAATAAATAAATAAAAAAGTGCAGCAAGGTATTTTTGGGTTTTTGGAATAATAGATCTGAAAATAAAAGCGAACAAAAATCGATCTCGAAGGCAAATATGATAAAGAATAGACCCGGTGGCCGTAGATTTCACTAGTGGCTTCTCTCAAGAAAATAGCATACGGTGGGTAAACAAATTACTATTGGAAAATTGATAGAACTTCAAATAATTATGACAATATCCAGCCAATGATCATTATATAGGCATCACGTCCAAGATTAGCAGACTGACTCCTGCCTGGATCTACTACTATTACTCCACACATCGACCGCTATCCAGCATGCATCTAGTGTATTAAGTTCATGGAGAAACGGAGTAATGCAATAAGAACGATGACATGATGTAGACAAGATCTATTCATGTAGGAATAGACCCCATCTTTTTATCCTTAATAGCAATGATACATACGTGTCATGTCCCCTTCTACTATTGAGATTGAGCACCGTGAGATCAAAACCATCACAAAGCACCTCTTCCCATGGCAAGAAAAATAGATCTAGTTGGCCTAACTAAACCAAAGATTCAAAGAAAAAATACGAGGCTATAAGCAATCATGCATATAAGAGAACAAAACTCAAATAACTTTCATGGATAAAATAGATCTGATCATAAACTCAAAGTTCATCGGATCCCAACAAACACACCGCAAAAAGAGTTGCATCAAATAGATCTCCAAGAGACCATTGCATTGAGAATCAAAAGAGAGAGTAGAAGCCATCTGGCTACTAACTACTGACGCGAAGATCTAGAATGAACTACTCACGCATGACTAGAGAGGCACCAATGAGGATGATGAACCCCTCCGTGATGGTGTCTAGATTGGATCTGGTGGTTCTAGAACTTGCGGCGGCTGGAATTGTGTTTCGTCGATTCACCTAGGGTTTTGGATTTTTGGGGTATTTATAGAGGAAAGAGGCGGTGTGGGAGGCGGCCGAGGTGGGCACAACCCACCAGGGCACGCCCGGACCCCTAGGCGCGCCCAGGTGGGTTGTGCTCCCCTCGGAGCCCCCCTGGTACTTCTTTGGCCCATCGTGTGTCTTTTGGTCTAGGAGAAAACTCCAAAAAGTTTCACTGCATTTGGACTCCATTTGGTATTGATTTTCTGTGAAGTAAAAAACAAGCAAAAAACAACAACTGGCACTGGGCACTATGTCAATAGGTTAGTCCCAAAAAATGATATAAAGTTGCTATAAAATAATTGTAAAAGATCCAAGAATGATAATATAACGCATGGAACAGTAAAAAATTATAGATATGTTGGAGACGTATCAACGGCTGAGGCGGTGGAGTCTGCTGACGCGGCGGAGACGGCTGAGGCAACGGAGATAGAGCTGGATTGCTACTCTGAGGAGTCGATAGCCTTGGCGTCCAATGTGGAAGCACGATGTGTTCCTTTTTCCATAGAATGGTACTTTTTCTAGCATCTTCCGGTTCTATATCCCCTTCGCCTGTAGGGGAGTCAACCTCCAGCTGCTCAAATCCCTTGATAACTTCATCCATGCCGACAACAGCATAGCCATCTGGAATCGGAGAGCAATGGTAAGTTCCATTAGGTATAAGAGGTAAGCCAAAGCCGACCGCCACCTTCACGGATATGTTCATGCATTTCGCATGTAGCTCACAATTTTCCCTTTGCGTGATAGCATCCATGGGGGAGTGAGGAGCCGTGATATCATCTATGGGCCAAACGAGCTATGTGGATGCCACACTGCTTTTCCGCTGAGATGGTGGGCCGACAGTATCAAATGTAGGATCTTCGTGCCGCTGAGAGGGGCCGGTAGCTTCCTGGCTGGTAAGTGCCTCTATTTTCTTCTGCCGCAACGCTATTTTTTCTTCTATCTTATGCAGCCGGTCTGCATCCTATTTCTTTTTTCTCCCTCAGCTTCTATAAGTGTCATTGCAGTCGGGAAACCCAGCTTCCACGGAACAGACCTGATGTGCCTCGTGTTCGTCCATGATACGTCTCCAACGTATCTATAATTTATGAAGTATTCATACCAATATATTATAATTCTTGGATGTTTTACAATCATTTTATAGCATCTTTATATCATTTTTTGGGACTAACCTATCGACCCAGTGCCCAGTGACAGTTTTTGTTTTTTGCTTGTTTTTACATCGCAGGAAATCAATATCAAACAGAGTCCAAACACCGTGAAACTTTTGTAGGTTTTTTATGGACCACAACACTTCCAATGGTCCAGAGCAGCACCTGGGGGTGCACCCCACTAGGGCGTGCCTGGGGGCCCAGGCGTGCCCAGGTGGGTTGTGCCCACCTCGGTGGCCTGCCGCACCCGCTCTTTACCCTATAAATTCCCAAATATACCGAAAACCCTCGGGGTTAACCTAGATCAGAAGTTCCGCTGCCGCAAGCCTCTATTTTTCGAAAAGGGGCGCTTTATTACTTAAAAGGTTTAAGCATTACACCCAGCCTCTGCATAACTATGATGCACACAACCAAACAAGTTCTCTCACACAAATGAAAATTACGAAGGCAAAATACAAAGAAACATGTAGAGTCTGTATAACGCCTAAAGCGAAGGTGGGCCAATCCTAAGATCATGCTGCCACCCATGTTGGGTAAAAGTATCCCTTGCCGTATCCTCCAATCATGTAGACACCTCCGTAAACAGGTCTCGATTCTCCACACGTTGTAGAGAGGACCATAAACAAAGAGTCCCGGTACACCTGTAGATAGCCTGCATCAGAGAAGTACCTTTATCGTTAAACACCTTATCATTTCTACATAGCCAAAGCAACCAAATAACGACAAGCGCTCCCACCCTAAGAATAGTTCTAAACCTGTAATCTATTCCATGTAACCAGTTGCCAGATACATTAGCAACACTACAAGGAGGATACAAGCTAGAAGCTATCTGGATGACTGGCCATACGGAATGAGCCAATTTGCATTGGAAGAATAAATGTTTTATTGTCTCATCATGGTGACAAAAGACACATTGTGGGATTCCATGCCAATTTCTCTTAATAAGGTTATCTTTAGTAAGAATGACACCGCGACCAAGATACCATGCAAAGTTTTATTCTTTAGAGGTATCTTCATCTTCCAGATCTTCTTATTATTATCAACTGGCACATCAGACTGGATTAACGCTCTATACATAGACTCCACTGAGAATTGTCCATTCCCATATAGGTTCCATTGAAATATATCAGACCCATGTGACAAATGCACCATGGACAACTGCTGGAGCAGGATGTACCACCGCAAGCCTCTATAGCCACGAAAAACCAATCTAGACCCCGTTCCGGCACCCTGCTGGAGGGGGAAATCATCTCCGGTGGCCATCTTCATCATCCCGGCAGCCACCACGATGAGGAGGGAGTAGTCCACCCTCGAGGATGAGGGTTTGTACCAGTAGCTATGTGTTTAATCTCTCTCTCTCTCTCATGTCCTTGAGATGTCATGATCTTGATGTATCGTGGGCTTTGTTAATATAGTCATATCATATATGGTGTTTTCCCCTCTCCATCTTGTTGTGAATTGAGTTTTCCCTTTGAGATTTTGTTTTATTGGATTGAATACTTTTATGGATTTGAGAACACTTGATGCATGTCTTGCTATGAATACCCATGGTGACAATGGGGTATCAAATTGATTCACTTGATATATGTTTTGGCACTCAACTCGCGGATTCCCGAGGTGACATTAGGGTAATCAACACATAGGGGTTGATGCACATTCTTGTCTTTGTTTCTACGGTAGAAATCTTGGGGCACTATTTGAGGTTCTTTGTGTTGGATTGAGTATTGTGAATATGAAATTATTTGGTGTTATTTTAGTATGAACTCTTGGATAGATCGATTGGAAAGAATAGCTTCAAGGTGGTTTCGTACCCTACAAATAATTTCTTCTTATGTTCTCCGCTAGATAGGAACTTAGGAGTGATTCTTCATCCCACTTTGAGGGGTGGTTATATGATCCAACTATATTAGCATTGTTGAGAGATTGCACTAGTGAAAGTACGGACTCTAGGCCTCATTTTCAAGCATTGCAATACCGTTTTTGTGCCCGTTTACTATTTGCTACCTTGCTGTTTTTATTTATTTAGATTATAAAAATATATTTCTACCATCCATATTACACTTTTATCACCATCTCTTCGCCGAACTAGTGCACCTATACAAATTACCATTGTATTTGGTGTGTTGGGGACACAAGAGACTCTTTGTTATTTGGTTGCAGGGTTGTTTGAGAGAGACCATCTTCATCCTATGCCTCCCACGGATTGATAAACCTTAGGTCATCCACTTGAGGGAAAAATTGCTACCGCCATACAAAACTCTGTGCTTGGAGGCCCAACACAAGTCTACAAGAACAAGTTGCATAGTAGACATCAGTCCACTGTGTTCAGCATTCCCGAGGGTGCGTGTCAGCTCGTCGTTCTCTCTGTCGGGATCGAACTTCCCGTCCTGCACGTCCTTCATTGCAGCTTTAAGGGCTTTGAGGGGTGTTGCAAGTTGATCTTTTGTATAAATACACTTCCTTGTTTCTGGTTCCAACTTTCCCCCGTGCCCATAGAACCAAGTATTTGCCCGTTCGGCCCACTCCAATGTCTCTGGATCGGTCCCTTTGGCAATCATGTCATTCTCAGTTTTCTCCCACTTAGGCATGACAACCTTGTAGCCACCTGACCCCATAACATGGTGATATTACTTCTTTGCAACATTGTTCTTATTTATTTCTAACCTTTTCTTAGCTTCATCCGATGTCTTGTACTTCACAAATTCGGGCCAGTGATCTTTTATCTTCTCATATGCTCTGGTGAATGTTGGAGTCTTGTTTTTCAGGACATAGTCTTGGTGCAATCTTTTCTTCTAATTGCAGAATTGTGCATCCATCTTCTTAAGAGTCCATGCCTCTTGACTTTTCGCTCTATAACATTGTTATTTGGATCCATCTCTGGCGGTAGGGTGAAATTTGTCATGAGCGTATTTGAAAGCATTTCTTTAGATCTATCGTTGACATAAGTAACTGTTGGGAAACGTAACATGCAATTTCAAAAATTTCCTACGCTCACGCAAGATCTATCTAGGAGATGCATAGCAACGAGGGGGAGAGTGTGTCTACGTACCCTCTTAGACCGAAAGCAGAAGCATTTGACAACACAGTTGATGTAGTCGAACTTCTTCTAGCTTCGACTGATCAAGCATCAAACATATGACACCTCCAAGTTCTGCACACGTTCAACACGATGACGTCCCTCACCTTCTTGATCCAGCAAGGTGTCGAGGAAGTAGATGAGTTTCGTCAACACGACGGTGTGGTGATGGTGATGGTGAAGTGATCCGCGCAGGGCTTCGCCTAAGCACTGCGAGAACATGCCGATGTGTAAACTGTGGAGGAGGGCGCCGCACACGGCTAACAATTGATGTTCTATGTTCTAGGTGCCCCTCCCCACATATATATAGGTGGTAGGGGAGGAGAGGCAGCCAAAGGTGCCCCAAGTAGGATCCGAATCCTACTTGGGGTTTCTCCAAGTGGCGCCCCTTTACTTTTTCCACCAGAGAAGAAAGGGAAGGGGGAAGAGAGAAAGGAAGGGGGGTCCGAACCCCTCCTTTTCCTTCTCCAATTAGGCCTCCTGCCTAATTAGGGGGGGGGGGCACCCCTTGTGGGCTGGTGTGCTCCCCTCTTATGGCCCATATCTTCCCCCCGGGGTTCCGGTAATCCCCCGGTACCCCGATAATTACCCGATACACTCCGGAACACTTCCAGTGTCGGAATAGTATCGTCATATATATCAATCTTTACCTCTTGACCATTTTGAGACTCCTTGTCATGTCCATGATCTCATCCGAAACTCCGAACAATATTTGGTAACCAAATCACATAACTCATATAATACAATATCGTCATCGAACGTTAAGCATGCATACCCTACGGGTTCGAGAACTATGTAGACATGACCGAGACACCTCCCCGGTCAGTAAACAATAGCGGAACCTAGATGCTCATATTGGCTCCTACATATTCTACGAAGAGCTTTATCGGCCGAACCATTATGACAACATACGTAATTCCCTTTTTTTCATTGGTATGTTACTTGCCCGAGATTCGATCATCAGTATCTTCATACCTAGTTCAATCTCGTTACCACCAAGTCTCTTTACTCATTCCGTAATACATCATCCTGCAACTAACTCATTAGTCACTTTGCTTGCAAGGCTTCTTATGATGCGCAAGGCTGCGAATATTAAGTCTTTCAGGTGTGGTTGAATTAACAACTCAGCCGCTAATACTCAAGAATATTATTTGGCTCCCCTTGTGCCGAATCAATAAATTTGGGTTGAATACTCTACCCTCGAAAACTGTTGCGATCCCCTATACTTGTGGGTTATCAGGACCTTTTTCTGGCGCCGTTGCCGGGGAGCATAGCTCTATTCTCTGAGTCACCTGGGATTTATATCTGTTGATCACTATGAGGAACTTGAAAGATCAAAGAACTAAGATTTTCTCCCTCAACTATGAGGGGAGGTAAGGAACTGCCATCTAGCTCTACACTTGATTCTCCTTATGTTTTGAGTAAACTTGCAACACCTACATATTCTATTGATTCTGATATGTCGCATGCTATTGATGATGCCACTTCTGCTATGCATGATGCTTATGATGGAATTGATTCTGTGCTCGATAATACTATGCCACTAGGTGAATTTCTTGATGAACAACTTGCTAGGGTTAGAGAGAATGAAATTACTGAAACTGATGATATTATTGAAAATGATGATTATGATTCTCCCCTAGATATGAATTTCCTGTTGTTCCTGAGGGTTATATTATGGATGAAGAAACTGCTAGAGACTTCTTTGCTTGCAATGATAGAGAGGATCTTAAGAAATTGTTAGCTAAGCTGAAAGAAAAATCCTTGAATGCTAGAATGAAATATGATCCCGTTTTTGCTACTTCACCTATCTTTGTTACTGATAAGGATTATGAATTCTCTATCGATCCTGAGTTAATTACTTCGGTTGAATCTGATCCTTTTCATGGTCATGAATCTGAAGCTGTTGTGGCACATCCTACTAAATTAAATGATACAACCACCCTATTTGCTCACGAGGAAAAAACTCGCTATTACTATGTCCTTAAATTGTTTCCTTTGTCATTAGAGGGTGATGCTAAGATATGGTTTAATTCTCTTGCTCCTGGTTGTGTGCATAGTCCCCGGGATATGATTTATTACTTGTCTGCAAAATATTTCCCCGCTCATAAGAAACAAGCTGCCTTAAAGGAAATATTTAATTTTGTGCAAATTGAAGAAGAGAGTCTCCCACAAGCTTGGGGAGGCTTCTTCAATTACTTAATGCTTTGCCTGATCATCCTCTCAAGAAAAATGAAATACTTGATATATTTTACAATGGAATAACTGATGCTTCCAAAAGACCACCTGGATAGTTGTGCTGGTTGTGTTTTTAGGGAAAGAACTGTTGAGCAAGTTGAATTGCTATTGAATAATATATTGAGTAATGAAAATGATTGTACACTTCCGGAACCAACTCCGAAGAAAAGTGGTATTCTATTTCTCAGTCCTGAAGATATGCAAGAGGCAAAGAAATCTATGAACGAAAACAGTATTAAAGCTGAAGATGTTAAAAATTTACCGCCTATTGAAGAAATACATGGTCTTGATAACTCTACACAGGTAGTAGAGGTAAACACTCTCCGTAGATTTGGCGAAGGTGATATTCCTCATAATAAGTCTGCTAGAAAATGCTTGGATGAGTTTGATAATTTCATTATTAAACAAGAGAACTTCAATGCTTATGTTAGTAGACAATTGAAAATTAATGCTTACATGCTTGACCACTTGGGTGATTATATGAATATAACTGTTAATGATCTTAAGCTTATCAGTAAACATGCCTCCATGGTTACAACTCAAGTAGAACAAGTACTTAAAGCTCAGGATGATTTGCTTAATGAGTTGAATATTAAGAATAATGATAATGTTGTTAGGGTTATGACTAGAGGTGGTAAGATGACCCAGGAACCTTTGTATCCTGAAGGCCATCCTAAGAGAATTGAGCAGGATTCTCAGAGAACTAATACTGATGCACCTAGTCCTCGTACTAAAAAGAAAAAGAAAACTGATAGGACTTTGCATGCTAGTGAACCTGCTATAGACACACCTGAGAATCCCAATGATATTTCTATTTCTAATGCTGAGACATAATCTGGTAATGAACATGAACCTAGTGATAATGTCAATGATGATGTTCATGTTGATGCTCAACCTAGTAAGGATAATGATGTAGAGATTGAACCTGTTGTTGATCTTGATAACCCACAATCAAAGAATCAACGTTATGATAAGAGAGACTTTGTTGCTAGGAAACATGGTAAAGAAGGAGAACCATGGGTTCAAAAACCCATGCCCTTTCCTCCTAAGCCATCCAAGAAAAAGGATGATGAGGATTTTGAGCGCTTTGCTGAAATGATTAGGCCTATCTTTTTGCGTATGCGTTTGACCGATATACTTAAAATGCCTCATTGTGCTAAGTATATGAAAGAAATTGTTACTAACAAAAGAAAGATACCGGAAGCTGAGATTTCCACCATGCTTGCTAATTATACTTTTAAGGGTGGAATACCAAAGAAATTTGGAGATCCAGGGGTACAAACTATACCATGCTCTATTAAAAGAAACTATGTTAAAACTGCTTTATGTTATCTTGGAGCCGGTGTTAGTGTTATGCCTTTCTCTTTGTATCGTAGACTTGATTTGAATAAGTTGACACCTACTGAAAATTCTTTGCAAATGGCTGATAAATCAACTGCTATACCCATCGGTATTTGTGAGGATGTGCCTGTTGTGGTTGCAAACGTTACTATCTTAACAGACTTTGTTATTCTTGATATTCCTGAGGACGATAGTATGTCGATTATCCTTTGTAGACTCTTTTTGAGTACTGCAGGGGCTATTATTGATTGCAACAAAGGAAATGTCACTTTTCATGTTAATGGTAATGAGCATATGGTACACTTTTCGAAGAAACAACCTCAAGTTCATAGTATCAATTCTATCGGAAAAATTTCAACTATTACTATTGGAGGTTTTGAATTTCCTCTTCCTACTGCCAAAAAGAAATATGGTATTCTTATTGTTGGGGATATGCATATCCCCGTTTAGGTAACCTAGTGTTATTCGAAAATTCTCCGATTTCATGTCATTCAGAAGAAGTTTGTTAATAAGACTTGATCAACCTTGTTAATGGATTCCTTTTGATGAGCATGAGATGGATGAATTTAGAAGGCGCAACTCTGTGTACCCATCTTTTACTTTCTGTTATTTAGTTTAAATAAAGCAAAAATAGTATTTTCCGTCTGTTTTCTGAATTATCCATGCAATAAAAAATGTCCCGAAAATAAAAGTTCTCCAAATGCCCTGAAAATTTGATATGATTTTTATATAATATTTAAGAATTTCTGGTGCAAAGAACACACCATGGGGCCTCACCAGTTGGCCACAAGGGTGGAGGGCGCACCCCCTGACCTTGTGGGCCCCATGTCTCCCCTCCACTTATTCCAGCACCCATCCTCTTCCTCTTCCTCCAGAAAAATCACTCCATAGCTCAAACCCGTGTTCTTGCTCATCTTGCTGCCATTTTTGATCTCCTTTCTCAAAGCACCATTCACAAAACTGCTTTGGGGGATTGATCTTCAGTATGTGACTCCTCCAATGGTCCAATTAGTTTTTGCTCTAGTGCTTTATTTATTGCAATTTTTTGTTGCTTTGGTGACCCTGTTCTTGAGCTTGCATTTCAAATTTATATGGTCCAAAGTAGTTTTGTTGCATGTTATGTTGGGGAACGCAATATTTCAATTTTTTTACCAATGATCATGCAAGATCTATCTAGGATATGCATAGCAACAAGAGGGGAGAGTGTGTCTATGTACCCTCGTAGACCGAAAGCGGAAGTGTTTAGTAACGCGGTTGATGTAGTCAAACGTCTTCGCGATCCAAGCGATCCAAGTACCGAACGCACGGCACCTCCGCGATCAGCACATGTTCAGCTCGATGACGTCCCACGAACTCTTGATCCAGTTGAGGTCGAGGGAGAGTTCCATCAGCATGATGGCATGGTGACAACGATGATGAAGTTACCGACGCAGGGCTTCGCCTAAGCACTAGAACGATATGATCGAGGTGTGTAACCGTGGAGGGGGGATCATTGCGGAATTCAGTTCTAAGCACACTTCTGAAACTTGGTCTTTAGTTTCTGTTTATGGCCCGTGTCAAGGTCCTGCTCGGGATGAGTTTGTGCAATGGTTATATAATCTTGATATTCAATGTGATGACAATTGGTTCCTCTTGGGTGATTTTAATTTCATGAGATCGCTTGAAAATCATAACCTACCTCGTGGCGATGTTAATGACATTTTTTTGTTTAATGAAATCAATGGCCATTTGGGCCTGGTTGAGCTGCCAATCAAGGGCCGTCAATATACTTGGTCCAATATGCAATCTTCACCGCTTCTTGAACAGATTGATTGGTTCTTTACGTCGGTTGCATGGACTGCTGATCATCCCAACACCTTGGTTATACCCCTTGCATGCACTGCCTCCGATCATGTCCCGTGTGTAGTCACAATTGCTACATGCATACCAAAGGCAAAGGTATTTCGCTTTGAAAATTACTAGATTGATCTGCCTGGTCTATGGATTGCGTTTCTCGGGTTTGGAATAGGCCATTGGACAAGGCTTCAATTGCCTTGTCTATTTCTGCCAAATTTAAAGCTCTACGTTATGCCCTCAAGAAATGGCATTTAAATCTGTCCACAGTCAAAGCGCTCATTTCTGATGGCAACAAGGTGGTTCTTTTCCTTGATGGACTGGAGGAGTCTCGGCCCTTGAGTTGGCCGGAGTTAAATTTTAGGAGAATTGTTAAATTGCACCTTGAAGACATTTTGCATTGGCAGTTTATCTATTGGAAACAATGTTGCACGATGAGGAACATCAAGGTTGGTGAGGACAACACAAAAAAAAATTCATGCTATGGCAATAGAACGATACCGGAGGAATACTATTCTTCGATCAAGAACTAGGCAAGTGACGTCATCACCGATCACCAGCATCTGGCTGCAATGTTCTGGGCCGAGTTCAACCAGCAAATGGGACAATCCAAAGGTGTTCAAATGGGTTTGGATTTGGACACATTGATTACGAGAGTTGATGGGCTGGAGGAATTGTCACAATCGTTCTCGGATTCTAAGGTGGAGGCAGTAATTAAGAACCTTCCCACTGATCGTGCCCCGGGTGCGGATGGTTTCACCGGACTTTTCCTCAAGAAATGTTGGGCGATTTTGAGGGATGATTTTATGAAACTTACCCAAGAGTTTTATAATGGGAAATGCAATTTGGAATGCCTCAATACATCTCTTATTACTCTCATACCCAAGAAGCTTAGTCCTGAAAATGTTGGCGATTTTCGGCCTATATCATTGACCAACACATGCGTGAAGTTTTTAACTAAACTCCTGGCTAATCGTCTTCAGAGAGTGATTCTAAGATGTATTCATTGTAATCAATATGGTTTTCTTCGGTGCCGATCCATTCAGGACTGCTTGGCATGGTGCTTTGAATATATCCACCAGTGTAAAGCTTCGAAAAGGCCTATCATTCTTCTCAAGCTTGATTTCACAAAAGCATTTGATACCACTGAGCACGAAGTGATCCTCAGAATCTTGCAATGCAAAGGCTTTGATAGACGTTGGACAGGTTGGATTAATAACATCCTATCTACGGGTTCCTCTTCGGTTCTTTTAAATGGTATTCCACGCAATCATTTTGTCTGTAGAACGGGTGTGCGGCAGGGAGATCCATTATCTCCGTTACTCTTTGTGATTGCCGTTAACCTTCTACAATCGGTGGTTAATGAGATGTGCTCCAGAAACATATTGACCCTACCAATCCCGACTCGTACAAACGACTATCCGATTGTTCAATACACGGATGATACCCTCATTGTTCTCCCTGCGATCGATAGCCAACTCATTGCTTTCAAGGAGATGCTTGATATCTTTGCGGCCTCAACTGGCCTGCGGGTCAACTTTAGTAAGTCCTCTCTGATCCCGATTAATATGTCCGATGAAGAAGGCAATCGAATTGCTAGTTTGCTTGGGTGTGAAGTTGGCTCTATGCCATTCACATATCTTGGACTACCCATGGGAACCTCTCGGCCAACGATCTATGATCTAATGCCTATGGTGGATCGTGTTGAGAGATGATTATCTGCGTCTTCATGTTTGTTGAATCAAGGAAGCCATCTCCAGCTTTTGCAATCCGTTTTAAGTTCCATGCCAATATACTTTTTTTGTACACTCTCTCTTCCTCAGGTAATTTTAAAGCAACTTGAGAGAATCATGCGCCAGTGTCTGTGGAGAGGGAACACGGATACCCCACGTCAATCATTGGTGGCCTGGGATTTGGTTTGTCGCCCCAAGAAGTTGGGAGGCCTCGGTATTCTCAACTTAAGTATACAAAATGAAGCCTTATTGATCAAGCATCTTTACAAGTTTTTCAACAAACTGGATGTACCCTGGGTCACGCTCATTTGGGATACGTATTATGCCTCATCGCTGCCTCAAGTCACCTAGAGCTGTGGTTCGTTCTGGTGGCGAGACGTTTTGCAGCTATATGAGAATTTTTGCAAGTTGGTTGTGCCTCAGGTGCACGCTGGAGATACTGTGGTCTTCTGGCTAGACCGCTGGCAGCTTGGACATGATGTTGTTCTCATGCATCGTCGGTTCCCAAGGCTTCATTCCTATGTTATTGACGACACAATCACCATTAAGGGCTTTATGGAGCGGCCTGACATAACGAACAATTTTCATCTGCCTTTATCGGCTGAAGCCTTCCAGGAGTTGACCCAACTTCAAACTTTGCTGCCATTAATCAATCTTCAGGAGGATGGGAAGGACATTTGGAAATGGCCATCCAAGTCTGGAGCATTTCAGGCTAGGATCTACTACATGTCTTGCTTCTCACATATTGTGGTGGATCCCATATTTAAATGGATCTGGAAATGTTCATGCACTCTTAAATTCAAGGTCTTTGGCTGGCTTCTTTTGATGGATCGATTGAACACCAGGGACATGATGCAACGACATCATTGGAATATCCAGGATGACACATGTGTAATGTGTAATTCTGCATGTCATGAGGACAGGGCCCACCTTTTCTTTGCATGCAACTACAGTCAACGTGTTTGGAATTACCCTGGCATTTCATGGATCCTACAACCGAACCAAACTACCTATGAGATGGCTTTATCTGTGAGGAATGATTTTGGCTTCCCTTTTTCATAGAAGTGGTCTTCACTGCCACATGGAATATTTGGACTCAAAGGAATGGGAAGATTTTCATAAATGAGCCGCCTTCCTTTAGGTCTTGGAGGAGGAATTTTATCCATGACATTTCTCTTTTAGCTCATAGAATCAAATGTATATATAGGAATAGTCTAACTTCCTGGATAGCTGCTCTCCCTTAGCTACTCTTTGTAAGTATCCCTCTGATTTTTTACTTGTAATCTGTAACTTTATAAACTTCTCTGGTTCTTTTAATAAAGAACTGTGAGGCTGTTGCCTTGCAGTATATAGTCAACAAAAAAAACCGTGGAGGGGGGCACCACACACGACTAAAAGATCAACTTGTGTGTCCATGGGGTGCCCCCTGGACACGTATATAAATGAGGGGAGGGAAGAGGTGGCCATCCCAAGGGGGGCGTACCAGGTGTGGGGAATCCTACTAGGGCTCCCTAGTCCAAGTAGGATTCCCCTCCTCTTTCCTATTCCTAGTAGGAGAAGGAGGGAAGGAGAAGAAGGAGAGAAGGAAAGGGGGCCCGCCCCCAACCCTAACCCAATTCAGATTGGGCTTGGGGAGCGCGCGCCACTCCTTGGCCAGCCTCCTCCTCTCTTCCACCACTAGGCCCATGAGGCCCAATAACTTCCTCCGGGGGGGGGGGGTCTGGTAACCCCCGATACTCCGAAACTCAACCGAAACGACCCGAACCATTCCGGTGTCCGAATGTAACCTTCCAATATATGAATCTTTATGTCTCGACCATTTTGAGACTTCTCGTCATGTCCGTGATCTCATCCGGGACTCCAAACAACCTTCGGTCATCAAATCACATAACTCATAATACAAATCATAATCAAACGTTAAGCGTGCGGGCTCTACGGGTTCGAGAACTATGTAGACATGACTGAGACACATCTCTGGTCAATAACTGATACGTCTACAACGTATCTATAATTTTTGATTGTTCCATGCTATATTATATCCTGTTTTGGACATTATTGGGCTTTATTATACACTATTATATTATTTTTGGGACTAACCTGTTAACCAAAGGCCCAGCCCAGAATTGCTGTTTTTTTTGCCTATTTTAGGGTTTCACAGAAAAAGAATATCAAACGGAGTCCAAACGGAATGAAACCTTCGGGAACGTGATTTTCAGAACGAACATGATCGAGAGGACTTGGACCCTACGTCAAGCAATCAACGAGGAAGGTACGAGGTAGGGGGCGCGCCTATGTAACACCCTCGATGCGACTATAGCTCCCACGTGTCGAGGCACGACTTAGAGACATAATCGCATTGAAGGCATATGTCGCAAGTTAGGCAATCTTCACAACTTCCCATGTACTGTATAATAAAAGG
Organism: Triticum dicoccoides; assembly: GCF_002162155.2. Lineage (NCBI taxonomy): Eukaryota > Viridiplantae > Streptophyta > Magnoliopsida > Poales > Poaceae > Triticum > Triticum dicoccoides. Next base: position 322,305,880 of record NC_041388.1, read on the forward strand.
GGAAGATACATAGTTGGCTTACACTCGCCACGTCACATCAAAGTACATAAATAGCATCCATCATACAAACACTCATGGCCCGACTACGGCGCCAAAATAGAAGAGAACCCAACATGCGACAAGGTCCCAATCACCCCCAACTGGGCAACACTACTGATCATCGGGAAAGGAAACATAGTAACACTGAGAGTCCTCGTCGAACTCCCACTTGAGCTTGTACTCGTCACCTGGAGCGGAATCACCTGGACCTGCATCTGGAGTTATAGTAATCTGTGAGCCACAGGGACTCAGCATCTCGCACCCTCGCGATCAAAACTATTTAAGCTTGTAGGAAGGGTAGGCAAATATATAAGTGGAGCTGCAACAAGCGACTAGCATATATGGTGGCTAACTTACTCGCAAAAGAGAGCGAGAAGAGGAGGCAAAGCACGGCGAGAAACTAGAGAGCAACCTGCGCAAACATTACTCCAACACCGTGTCCACTTCCCGGACTCCGCCGAGAAGAGGCCATCACGGTAACACACTTAGTTGATTCATTTTAATTAATTAAGGTTCAAGTTATCTACAACCGGACATTAACAAATTCCCATCTGCCCGTAACCATGGGCACGACTTTAGAAAGTTCAATCCCTGCAGGGGAGTCCCAACTTAGCCCATGACAAGCTCTCACGGTCAACGAAGGAATAGACCTCCTCCCAAGACGTTCCGATCATACTCGGTATCGCGGTAACTCAAGACACTTCGACAGGTTAAAACAAGACTAGCAACACCGCCCGAATGTGCCGACAAATCCCGATAGGAGCTGCACATACCTCGTTCTCAGGGCACACTTAGATTGTCCAAACTTCCGGTAGACCAGCCCAGAGTTGCCCCTGGTAGCCAGCGGCGGCTGACGGTTTGGACCAACACTCAGAGGAGCACTGGCCCGGGGGGGTTAAAATAAGATGACCCTTGAGTCTGCAGAACCCAAGGAAAGAAAAGGCTAGGTGGCGAATGGTAAAACCAATGTTGGGCATTGTTGGAAAAGCTTTAATCAACGCGAAATATCAAGGGGTTCCCATTATAACCCAACCGCGTAAGGAACGCAAGAATCCGGGAACATAACACCGATATGACGGAAACTAGGGCGACAAGAGTGGAACAAAACACTAGGCGAGAGGCCGAGCCTTCCACCCTTTACCAAGTATATAGATGCATTAAGATAACATAGCAATATAATGATATCCCAACAAGTAAATAAAAGATGTTCCAACAAGGAACGGCCTCCAATCTTCACCTGCAACTAGCAACGCTATAAGAGGGGCTGAGCAAAGCGGTAACATAGCCAATCAACGGTTTGCTAGGACAAGGTGGGTTAGAGGTTTGACATGGCAATTGGGAGGCTGACAAGCAAATGGTAGGCATCGTAGCATTGGCATAGCAAAAGAGCGAGCAAACTAGCATAGCAAAGATAGTAGTGATTTCGAGGGTATGATCATCTTGCCTACACAGTTGTCAGATTTGACTGGATCCTCACAAGTAAACTCAACGGGCTCCTCGGTAGCGAACTCGTCTCCCGGCTCTACCCAAACAAGACAAACAAGCAACAAGGATACAATCAACCACGTGCAAGACCAAGCAATATGATGAAATGATGATATGCTATGCGGGATGCGATGCGGGATGCAAAATGTAAGATATGACAGGAAATGCATGAACCTGGCCTCAACTTGGAATTCCAAAGGTGCCACTAGAAAGATGAGATGAAATCGCTTGAAAACGATATAAAGAACGCCGGAATCGGAGTTACGGTTTGGAAATGGCAAGCGTTCCAAAAATGACACCGGTCTGCGATTTACAGCAAGTAGGCATCTAAATGCAATGAGATGAACATGCTACAGCCACCAAACATGACAAAAAAATACATGGCAGGGATACTCACAAGATGCTTAACAGAAGACTAGCACTGAGTCATGGCCAATTCATCCATTACGAGGTTCAAACAAGCATGGCAAAAACACAAATGCAAAACAGATTTCAGACTTGGTGAAATTAACACTAGTCTGAAATTTCAGATCACGAAGCCCTCTTCGGAGCAGCAAAGCAAAATGATACATGACCTGATTATGACAAAGAAGAGCATGGCATGAAGCTACTCAACAAGCTTAACAAAAGACCCAAAGTGACCTGGGGCCAAAAGGGACCACAAAATATACTAAAAAGCACACGAACATAGCTCAAACACAATCAGTTTTCAGACTTAGTGAAAACTGAGACATGCTGAAATATAACTCACGAAGGCATGTAAACGAGCTCGGTGCACTCACTACGATGCAAATCATGGCAAGGCAAGCATACATCCATTAAGAAGGCATAAAATTCTAGCTAGGCATGGCAAGAACAATGGCATAGCATGCACGGATCAACTACAACAACGGCGACAAAATCGCAAACAAGTTGACGATCTGCCCAGATTCACCACGAAGCAAAAGTAGAGCTCGATTTACTCAAGGTAGAGTGCTCCATAATTGCAAAAAAGACATGGATGGATAGAGCATAACATGATTAACAAAACTCCCTTACTGATCATCCTCAAAAGAGGCACGGATCACTAGGAAACAAGATGAACATATGGCATCATGAACTAAATAATCCCAGACTTAGTGAAAACTACTAAGTTCCTGAAAACAGATTTACCGGGTGCCTCACTTTGCAAGCTTGCACAAGTCACCACACACATCCTAAAAATGCATGGGTTGCACCTCTGGAAAGAAGGAAAAATGCTTAACAAAACATATGAAGGACTCATAGGCGTAGCATGCACACAATAATCATGGCAAAAATGACAAAAGCCTAAGATGAACTAGCAGATCTGACAATTAACTCACGAAGCCTCCTTCTAACAGCATTTCGGGCATCAAGATAAGCTCAAATGAAAATGATGCAATGTAAGGAAATGATGTACTCGTCGAGGCGAACATTTTGATATACTATATGTCCAAATCGGAGCTACGGATGCAAAGTTACGGGGCCTCGAACAGAGCAACTTGGATCAAGAATTTCAGGACTTAGAGAAAAATCCACCTCGCGAAAATTAGGGTTACTGTAGCTGGATCTAGATCGGGCACGGATCCCGAGGCGGCGCTGCACTGTAGCTGTCGTCGGGGAAGAAGAAGAACATCGGCTGGCGGGAGGAGGCGGTGGCCGGCGGCCGGGTCCGGTGGTCGGCGTCGCCGGGCGGCGAGGTGGCCGCGGGCGGCCGGTGGCTCCCCGG
>NC_041388.1:322309594-322318847 GCF_002162155.2 Triticum dicoccoides
GGCCTGCGGTAGGCTGAGGGGAGCGGGGCGGACACGTCCGGCTCGCGCAGACGTTGTCCGGCGGCGGCGGAGAGGTTTTTTTTAGGGTTTCGGGAAGGGAGAAGATCCGAAAACGGAGGGGTGTATATATAGGCATAGAGGGAGCTAGGAGAGTCCAAATGAGGTGCGGTTTTCGGACACGCGATCGTGATCGAACGCTCTAGGACATGGATCAGAGTTTGGTTGGTTTCGAGCCAAAATGGAGGGGTGTTGGGCTGCAACACACACGAGGCCTTTTCGGTCCCTCGGTTAACCGTTGGAGTATCAAACGAAGTCCAAATGATACGAAACTTGACAGGCGGTCTACCGGTAGTAAACCAAGGCCGCATGACAAGTCTCGGTCCAATCCGGAAATGTTTAATCCCCACACACGAAAGAAAGCTAGAATTGACCACCGGAGGAGAACGAAGCGCCGGAATGCAAAACGGACAACGGGGAAAATGCTCGAATGCATTGAGATGAACACGTATGCAAATGCAATGCACATGATGACATGATATGGGATGCAAGACAACGAAAACAACACACGGAGACAAAGACCCAAACCCGAGAAATAAATATAACTTAACGCCGGAAACGGCAAGAGTTGGAGTACAAATTGGGAAAGTTATATCTGGGGCGTTACAACACTCCACCACTACGAAAAGATCTCGCCCCGAGATCTAGGACTGAAAGAACTCCGGGTACTCAGAACGGAGGTGATCCTCGCGTTCCCAGGTAGCTTCACGGTCGGAATGGTGTGACCATTTGACTTTGAGAAATTTGATTGACTTGTTGCGATTCTTGCGTTCAGTCTCTTCAAGAATAGCAACTGGGTGCTCACGATAAGAGAGATCTTCTTGGAGCTCAATGTCCTTGAAGTTGACGGTGCGGTCAGGAGTCTTGAAGCACTTTCGAAGCTGAGAGACATGGAACACGTCATGAACATTTGCAAAGTTTGAAGGAAGCTCGAGTTGATAGGCGAGGTCGCCTCTCTTGCTGACAATCTTGAAAGGTCCCACGTATCTAGGGGCAAGCTTCCCTTTGATACCGAAGCGACGAGTACCTTTCATAGGAGAGACACGGAGGTAAACATGATCTCCAATCTCGAAAGCCAAATCATGGTGCTTACTATCATAGTAGCTCTTCTGGCGGGATTGGGCTGCTTTGAGGTTATCACGAATGACTTTGCACATTTCTTCTGCTTCTGTGATTAAGTCATTACCCAGCAGCTGACGTTCACCGGTTTCAGACCAGTTGAGAGGGGTACGACACTTCCTACCATACAGAATTTCAAATGGGGCCTTGCCCGAACTTGTTTGAAAACTGTTATTGTAGGAGAATTCAGCATAAGGAAGACAATCCTCCCACTTCATGCCGAAGGAGATCACACAAGCCCTGAGCATATCTTCAAGAATCTGGTTGACACGCTCGACTTGACCGCTTGTTTGAGGATGGAAAGCAGTGCTGAAGCGGATGTTAGTGCCCATGGCCTTCTGAAAAGAATCCCAAAACTTTGAGGTAAAGATGCTGCCACGGTCTGAAGAGATCACTTGAGGAATACCGTGCAGAGAGACAATGCGAGAGGTATAGAGTTCTGCCAATGTGGTCAAACTTCCATTCTGGAATGGCAAGAGGTTGGAGGAGACCTGCTGGCCTTTGGTGTTCTGCCTTCACTCTTCTGCAGACATCACATTCATTCACGAATTGAGCGATCTCGCGCTTCATTCGAGTCCACCAATAATCTTGCTTAAGGTCCTGATACATCTTCGTGCTCCCAGGGTGGATGGAGAGGAGAGAATTGTGAGCCTCGTTCATGATCACTTGATGGAGGTCACCTTTGGGCACAACAATACGATCCTCGAAGAAAAGAGTGTCCTTGTCATCAAGGCGGTAGCACTTGTACTTGGACTGACTCTTGGCAATCCCAATCTTCACCTTTTTCACCATAGCATCAAGAAGCTGGGCTTGGCGAATCTGGTCTTCTAAGGTAGGAGAGACTTGAAGGTTGGCGAGGAAACCTTGAGGAACAACTTGCAAATTAAGTTTGCGGAAAGCTTCACAAAGCTCGGGTTGATAAGGCTTGAGAATCAGACTGTTGCAGTAGGCCTTCCTGCTCAAAGCGTCAGCAATCACATTGGCCTTGCCTGGAGTGTACTCAATACTCGGATTATACTCTTGAATCATTTCGACCCATCGAGTTTGCCTAAGGTTGAGATTAGGCTGAGTGAAGATGTACTTGAGACTCTTGTGATCAGTGAAGATGTCCACTTTTCTTCCCAATAGAAGATGTCTCCAAGTCAAAAGAGCATGCACAACTGCCGCCAACTCGAGATCATGAGTGAGGTAGTTCTTCTCATTAGGCTTCAACTGGCGAGATGTATAAGCAACAACTTTCTTCTCTTGCATCAAAACTGCGCCAAGACCTTGGAGAGAGGCATCACAAAAGACCTCGTACGACTTGGATTCATCAGGTGGAGTCAGAACTGGAGCAGTGATCAATTTCTCTTTCAAAGTGTTGAAAGCAATATCACACTCCGGAGACCAAACGTACTTGACGTGCTTCTGAAGAAGATTTGAGAGAGGCTTCGTGATCTTGGAAAAGTTTTCAACGAATCTTCGGCAATAGCTTGCGAGACCGAGAAAACTGCGGAGTTGTTTCACATTCTAAGGAGGTTCCCAATTCATAATTGCGGACACCTTCTCAGGATTCACGGCAATGCCCTTGGCAGAGATGATATGGCCAAGATAAAGAACCTCATCGAGCCAAAATTCACACTTGGAGAACTTGGCGTAGAACTGATGTTCCCTGAGCTTATCAAGCACCAAACGCAAGTGTTTGGCATGATCTTCCTTGTTCTTCGAGAAGACCAGAATGTCGTCGAGATAGACCAAAACGAAGTCATTGGTGTAGGCGTTGAAGATGAAGTTCATCATGCGAGAGAACGTCGGAGGAGCGTTGGCAAGGCCAAAAGACATGACAGTGTATTCATATGAACCAAAGCTTGTTCTGAATGCTGTCTTAGGAATATCTTCTTCACGAATGCGAATCTGGTGATAACCCATACGGAGATCAAGCTTGGAGAAAACTTGGGCACCTTTGAGTTGTTCGAACAACTCATTGATGTTGGGAAGTGGGTATTTGTTCTTGATGGTCTTGTTGTTCACTGGACGGTAATCAACATAAAGTCGGTCCGTTCCATCCTTCTTCTTCACAAAAAGAACACCACAACCCCACGGAGAAGAACTAGGCCGGATGAGACCCATTCTTTCTTGCTCATCGAGTTGCTTCTTCAGCTCCTTCAACTCTTCAGGTCCGAGCTTGTAAGGACGCTTGCACACAGGTTCCATGCCAGGCTCAAGTTCTATAACGAATTCAACTGGCCGGTGCGGAGGCATTCCTGGGAGCTCTTCTGGAAAGACGTCTTGATATTCGCAAACAACTGGAATTTGAGAGATGGCATCCAATTCACCCTTCTCATTGAGAGAAAACAGACGAATGGTATTATCCCGAGCGGCAAAGACAACTACATCCTCAGACGAATGAGTCAATTGAATCTGTCTGGCTGCACAATCAAGCTGAGCCTTGTGCTTAGAAAGCCAATCCATTCCGAGAATAAGATCAATATCCGAGTTACCAAGAACCATTGGAGAAGCCAGAAACTTGAAATCACCCATCATGATAGAAATATCCGGAACCTCGTGATTAGTAAGCAAACATTTACCCGGAGAGACGATTGCGAACGGTTTATGCATAACTTGGGAAGTCAACTCATGCTTAGATGCAAAAGGTTTTGAGATGAAGCAATGCGATGCACCAGTGTCAAAAAGAACTTTTGCAGGTTTATCATTAACAGGAAGGTTACCCATGATCACATCTGACGAGTCCTCTGCCTGAGCTGCATTCATCAAATTGACCTTGGCGAACTTAGGGTTATGCTTGACCACAGCTGTACTTGCCGATCTGACAGGAGGAGGAGGAAGACGCCTCTGGTTGAGACACTTGTTGGCATAGTGACCCTTCTGTTGGCACTTGTTGCACGTGACCTCTGAAAGCGGACGGTGATACGGAGCACTCGATCTTGGAGCTTGAGACGAAGTCTTGTTCTGAAAGCCAGGGTTGGGTGGGTGGGAAGAACCACCGCCACCTTTGCTCTTCTGCTGATACGGCTGACGGAACGGAGGAGGAGGAAGCCAAAACTTCTGCTGCTTGGCCACTTGAGTATAGGAAGAAGGAGTAACATCTCTGACTCGCTTCCTGGAAGCATCACACCTCAACTGAGCATCCTCTTGCTTCAGTGCCATGTTGTAGAACTCATCGTATCTCAAGGGCTCGAAGAGAACAAGAGCAAGCTGAATATCTTCTCTGAGACCACCCCTGAACTGGTATATCATGCTCTTCTCATCAGGCATGTCCTGCTTGGCAAAGTGGGCAAGCTTCTGGAACAACTTGTTGTAGTCATAGACAGACAAAGAGCCTTGCTTCAAATTGCGGAATTCCTCACGCTTGCTTTCAACCACGCTCTGCAGAATATGATGAGCTCGGAAATCTCGACGGAAATCATCCCAAGTGATAACACGTCCACCTCTGGAATCCTTGTACTGCTGGAACCATTCTGCAGCTTGATCTTTGAGTTGGAAGGAAGCGAACTTGACAAAGTCCTCAGGCCTGACGTTACTGCACTCGAAATGCTTACACAGATCCACAAGCCAATCGTCAGCATCGGTTGCCTCAACACAATTGCTGAAAGTCTTTGGCCCGTTAGCAAGGAACTGGTTGAGTGTAGCAAAGTGACTCTGATTGCTACCTTGATTCCCTTGACTACCTTGATTGCGCTCTTGAAGAATTTGCTTGATCATCTGAGTGTTTGCATTGGTTGCGGCCATCACAGCTTGCCATGCCTCTGGAGGAGGTGGAGGCGGTGGCGGATCAGGATTCGGAGTCGTGCGCATTGGAGGAGCCATCCTGAAGAGGTTGACCACCATTAGCACATTGACAGATAAATATTGAAGCTGAATCCAACGGAATGAAAATTGCAACATATAGTCTCCACATCCGATCAAAACGAACGAATGCATTCCTCTTCAAATGGTCACATATCCATAAATTGAGAAGCCACGTAGAATTAAGGTAGAGAAATAAATCAACAAGGTACGGAACAAGAACGAATAATCGGTAAGAAATCCCAATCTCAAACCAATATCCGTGGAAGAAGAACTAGAGCTACTAGAATTCCCACCTATGAAACTCCTGAACCTTTCCGGTTATGCAATCAGGTGTTGGGGATACAGGGGAAGCATAATATCTCACCCAGACTAGCAAATCCTACATCCAGCTGTATCCATCCTTCAACACATAACCAAGAAACCTTCGGAAACCATCTACCTCAACCTTCGAAAAGCATCCGTTATACAAGTTATGGCGATACTCCCGAACTCCCGCCCCAGTACTGGGTGGCATCGAGGTTATCTCACCAATGAACTGCATAAAATAGATTTTCAATGTCGGCGAACATATCTCAAGTATTCCTGAATTGCAACGATGAAATTATGATGACAACACCTCAGAGCTCAACTCCCCGGGACACTTCCACTAAACCCCTGACAGGAGGCACCAAGACAATGTTCTCATCATAAGCCATCGGAACGATTCCAAGATACTCGCGTGACCCTACAAATTTTTTTTAGTGAAATTTGAGAAGAGAAGAGTCAAAACTCTACGTCAGGATGCCTTACCAGAGCGATGAGGAGACTGGGAAGTAAAAAAGAATTCCTAAGCTCTTCGATATATAATTCCTAAATGACTCAAAACATTTTTCTAGACACAACTCGGCTGCTAAAAACGATCAAGCAATGGGGCTCCTAAGGTCGCGGAAGGCTCTGATTACCAACTTGTAACACCCTCGATGCGACTATAGCTCCCACGTGTCGAGGCACGACTTAGAGACATAATCGCATTGAAGGCATATGTCGCAAGTTAGGCAATCTTCACAACATCCCATGTACTGTATAATAAAAGGGGAAGATACATAGTTGGCTTACACTCGCCACGTCACATCAAAGTACATAAATAACATCCATCATACAAACACTCATGGCCCGACTACGGTGCCAAAATAGAAGAGAACCCAACATGCGACAAGGTCCCAATCACCCCCAACTGGGCACCACTACTGATCATCGGGAAAGGAAACGTAGTAACGCTGAGAGTCCTCGTCGAACTCCCACTTGAGCTCGTACTCGTCACCTGGAGCGGAATCACCTGGACCTGCATCTGGAGTTATAGTAATCTGTGAGCCACAGGGACTCAGCAATCTCGCACCCTCGCGATCAAAACTATTTAAGCTTGTAGGAAGGGTAGGCAAATATATAAGTGGAGCTGCAGCAAGCGACTAGCATATATGGTGGCTAACTTACTTGCAAAAGAGAGCGAGAAGAGGAGGCAAAGCACGAGCGAGAAATTAGAGAGCAACCTGCGCAAACATTACTCCAACACCGTGTCCACTTCCCGGACTCCGCCGAGAAAAGGCCATCACGGTAACACACTCAGTTGATTCATTTTAATTAATTAAGGTTCAAGTTATCTACAATCGGACATTAACAAATTCCCATCTGCCCATAACCACGGGCACGGCTTTCGAAAGTTCAATCCCTGCAGGGGAGTCCCAACTTAGCCCATGACAAGCTCTCACGGTCAACGAAGGAATAGACCTCCTCCCAAGACGTTCCGATCAGACTCGGTATCGCGGTAACTCAAGACACTTCAACAGGTTAAAACAAGACCAGCAACACCGCCCGAATGTGCCGATAAATCCCGATAGGAGCTGCACATATCTCGTTCTCAGGGCACACTTAGATTGTCCAAACTTCCAGTAGGCCAGCCCAGAGTTGCCCCTGGTAGCCACCGGCGGCTGACGGTTTGGACCAACACTCAGAGGAGCACTGGCCCGGGGGGGTTAAAATAAGATGACCCTTGAGTCTGCAGAACCCAAGGAAAGAAAAGGCTAGGTGGCGAATGGTAAAACCAATGTTGGGCATTGCTGGAAAAACTTTAATCAAGGCGAAATATCAAGGGGTTCCCATTATAACCCAACCGCGTAAGGAACGCAAGAATCCGGGAACATAACACCGATATGACGGAAACTAGGGCGGCAAGAGTGGAACAAAACACTAGGCGAGAGGCCGAGCCTTCCACCCTTTACCAAGTATATAGATGCATTAAGATAACATAGCAATATAATGATATCCCAACAAGTAAATAAAAGATGTTCCAACAAGGAACGACCTCCAATCTTCACCTGCAACTAGCAACGCTATAAGAGGGGCTGAGCAAAGCGGTAACATAGCCAATCAACGGTTTGCTAGGACAAGGTGGGTTAGAGGTTTGACATGGCAATTGGGAGGCTGACAAGCAAATGGTAGGCATCGTAGCATTGGCATAGCAAAAGAGCGAGCAAACTAGCATAGCAAAGATAGTAGTGATTTCGAGGGTATGATCATCTTGCCTGCACAGTTGTCAGAGTTGACTGGATCCTCACAAGTAAACTCAATGGGCTCCTCGGTAGCGAACTCGTCTCCCGGCTCTATCCAAACAAGACAAACAAGCAACAAGGATACAATCAACCACGTGCAAGACCAAGCAATATGATGAAATGATGATATGCTATGGAGGATGCGATGCGGGATGCAAAATGTAAGATATGACAGGAAATGCATGAACCTGGCCTCAACTTGTAATTCCAAGGGTGCCACTGGAAAGATGAGATGAAATCGCTTGAAAACGATATAAAGAACGCCGGAATCGGAGTTACGGTTTGGAAATGGCAAGCGTTCCAAAAATGACACCGGTCTGCGATTTACAGCAAGTAGGCATCTAAATGCAATGAGATGAACATGCTATAGCCACCAAACATGACAACAAAATACATGGAAGGGATGCTCACAAGATGCTAAACAAAAGACTAGCACTGAGTCACGGCCAATTCATCCATTACGAGGTTCAAACAAGCATGGCAAAAACGCAAATGAAAACATATTTCAGACTTGGTGAAATTAACACTAGTCTGAAATTTCAGATCACGAAGCCCTCTTCGGAGCAGCAAAGCAACATGATACATGACCTGATTATGACAAAGAAGAGCATGGCATGGAGCTACTCAACAAGCTTAACAAAAGACCCAAAGTGACCTGGGGCCAAAAGGGATCACAAAATATACTAAAAAGCACACGAACATAGCTCAAACACAATCAGTTTTCAGACTTGGTGAAAACTGAGACATGCTGAAATATAACTCACGAAGGCATGTAAACGAGCTCGATGCACTCACTACGGTGCAAGTCATGGCAAGGCAAGCATACATCCATTAAGAAGGCATAAAATTCTAGCTAGGCATGGCAAGAACAATGGCATAGCATGCACAGATCAACTACAACAACGCCGGCAAAATCACAAACAAGTTGACGATCTGCCCAGATTCACCACGAAGCAAAAGTAGAGCTCGATTGACTCAAGCTAGGTTGCTCCATAATTGCAAACAAAGACATGGATGGATAGAGCATAACATGATTAACAAAACTACCTTACTAATCATCCTCAAAAGTGGCACGGATCACTAGGAAACAAGCTGAACATATGGCATCATGAACTAAATAATCGCAGACTTAGTGAAAACTACTAAGTCCCTGAAAACAGATTTACCGGGTGCCTCATTTTGCAAGCTTGCACAAGTCACTACACACATCCTAAAAATGCATGGGTTGCACCTCTGAAAAGAAGGCAAAATGCTTAACAAAACATATGAAGGACTCACAGGCGTAGCATGCACACAATAATCATGGCAAAAATGACAAAAGTCTAAGATGAACTAGCAGATCTGACAATTAACTCACGAAGCCTCCTTCTAACAGCATTTCGGGCATCAAAATGAGCTCAAATAAAAATGATGCAATGGAATGAAATGATGTACTCGTCGAGGCGAACATTTTGATATACTATATGTCCAAGTTGGAGCTACGGATGCAAAGTTACGGGGACTCGAACAGAGCAACTTGGATCAAGAATTTCAGGACTTAGAGAAAAATCCACCTCGCGAAAATTAGGGTTACTGTAGCTGGATCTAGATCGGGCACGGATCCCGAGGCGGCGCTGCACTATAGCTGTCGTCGGGGAAGAAGAAGAACAGCGGCCGGCGGGAGGAGGCGGTGGCCGGCGGCCGGGTCCGGTGGCCGGCGTCGC
>NC_041388.1:322319418-322352808 GCF_002162155.2 Triticum dicoccoides
CAAGGCGTGCGGCGGCGGGGGCGCGCGGTGGCGGCGGCAGGGGCCCGCGGTGCAGGCGGCGGCCGGCGTGGTGGCGGCGGGCGTCGGGGCGGAGCAGGCGGCGGCGCGGGGCAGAGCAGGCGGCGAGGCGGCTCGGCCGGGCGGCGGCGGATCCGGGCCGCGGGGGCCGGAGTCGGGCTCCCGGGCCGCAGCGGCGGCGGGGACAGGCGAGGCCACATGGCGGCCTGCGGTAGGCTGAGGGGAGCGGGGCGGACACGTCCGGCTCGCGCGGACGTTGTCAGGCGGCGGCGGAGAGGTTTTTTTTAGGGTTTCGGGAAGGGAGAAGATCCGAAAACGGAGGGGTGTATATATAGGCATAGAGGGATCTAGGAGAGTAGAAATGAGGTGCGGTTTTCGGCCATGCGATTGTGATCGAACGCTCTAGGACATGGATCAGAGTTTGGTGGGTTTTGGGCCAAAACGGAGGGGTGTTGGGCTGCAACACACACGAGGCCTTTTCGGTCCCTCGGTTAACCGTTGGAGTATCAAACGAAGTCCAAATGATACGAAACTTGACAGGCGGTCTACCGGTAGTAAACCAAGGCCGCATGACAAGTCTCGGTCTAATCCGGAAATGTTTAATCCCCACACACGAAAGAAAGCTAGAATTGACCACCGGAGGAGAACGAAGCGCCGGAATGCAAAACGGACAACGGGGAAAATGCTCGAATGCATTGAGATGAACAGGTATGCAAATGCAATGCACATGATGACATGATATGAGATGCAAGACAACGAAAACAACACACGGAGACAAAGACCCAAACCCGAGAAATAAATATAACTTAACGCCGGAAACGACAAGAGTTGGAGTACAAATTGGGGAAGTTATATCTGGGGCGTTACAGCCTACCCCCCAGGCGTGCCCTCCACCCTCGTGGGGCCCACGTTACTCCACCGACGTACTCCTTCCTCCTATATATACCTGTACTCCCAAACTACAAGATACGGAGCCAAAACCCTAATTCCACCGCCGTAACTTTCTGTATCCATGAGATCCCATCTTGGGGCCTTTTCCGGAGCTCCGCCGGAGGGGGTATCGATCACGGAGGGCTTCTACATCAACACCATAGCCTCTCCGATGAAGTGTGAGTAGTTTACTTCAGACATACGGGTCCATAGTTATTAGCTAGATGGCTTCTTCGCTCTTTTTGAATCTCAATACAAAGTTCTCCCCCTCTCTTGTGGAGATCTATTCGATGTAATCTTCTTTTGTGATGTGTTTGTTGAGACCGATGAATTGTGGGTTTATGATCAAGTTTATCTATGAATAATATTTGAATCTTCTCTGAATTCTTTTATGTATGATTGGTTATCTTTGCAAGTCTCTTCGAATTATCAGTTTGGTTTGGCCTACTAGATTGATCTTTCTTGCAATGGGAGAAGTGCTTAGCTTTTGGTTCAATCTTGCGGTGTCCTTTCCCAGTGACAGTAGGGGCAGCAAGGCACGTATTGTATTGTTGCCATCGAGGATAACAAGATGGGGTTTATATCATATTGCATGAGTTTATCCCTCTACATCATGTCATCTTGCTTAAAGCATTACTCTGTTCTCTTGAACTTAATACTCTAGATGCATGCTGGATAGCGGTTGATGTGTGGAGTAATAGTAGTAGATGCAGGCAGGAGTTGGTCTAATTTTCTCATACATGATGCCTATATACATGATCATACCTAGATATTCTCATAACTATGCTCAATTCTGTCAATTGCTCAATAGTAATTTGTTCACCCACTGTAATACTTATGCTCTCAAGAGAAGCCTCTAGTGAAACCTATGGCCCTGGGTCTATTTTCCATCATATTAATCTTCCAATACCTAGTTATTTCCTTTGCCATTTATTTTACTTGCATCTTTATTTCTCTTTATCATAAAAATACCAAAAATATTATCTTATCGTATCTATCAGATCTCACTCTCGTAGGTGACCGTGAAGGGATTGACAACCCCTTTATCGCGTTGGTTGCGAGGAGTTTATTTGTTTGTGTAGGTGCGAGGGACTCGTGCGTGGCCTCCTACTGGATTGATACCTTGGTTCTCAAAAACTGAGGGAAATACTTACGCTGCTATGCTGCATCACCCTTTCCTCTTCAAGGGAAAACCAACGCAGTGCTCAAGAGGTAGCAAGAAGGATTTCTGGCGCCGTTGCCGGGGAGTCTACGCAAAAGTCATCATACCAAGTACCCATCACAAACCCTTATCTCCCGCATTACATTATTTGCCATTTGCCTCTCGTTTTCCTCTCCCCCACTTCACCCTTACCGTTTTATTCGCCCTCTCTCTCTCTCCATCCTCCCTCTCTTTCTCTATTTGCCTCTTTTTGCTCGTTTCTTGTTTGCTTGTGTGTCGTATTGCTTGCTTGTCGTTATGGCTAGTCCCCTATCTTCTCCGTTGTCTCCCGAAAATGAAGTTCTTAATTTTAAGCAAAGGGAAGGAGAAAACCTAAAAGACGCTTGGTATAGAATTTGCAATGCTCAAAATAGATCTACCAGGAAGCAATCTACTTCTATTATTCTTTGCAATTTTTATGTAGGTGCTATTCCTTGGCACAGATATGTCCTTGATACCATTACCAGAGGGAACTTCTTGGGTAGCCACACTTTTGATTCTTATTGCTATGCTATATTTGTTTGGCTCACCCCCTCTTTTGGTTAGTGGAACTATGTTAACTTTGGAGCATGTAATGCAAAAACTTGAAATTTTTGAAAATAAAGTTTCTACCGTAGAGTTAATTGAAAATTTGGATAAAAAGATCCACAACCAAATTACTCAATATGGATCTAAAGTAGGAGTCACTTTGAAAAATATTAAGGAGAAGGAACCCATAGTTAATGAAAGAATAAATCATGATTCCACTATAATCGATAAGCTTGAGGGTATCATTACCGGGAACCATTTTTTCTTCTGTAAAGAATACCCCAAGTCCTCCAACTAAAATTGCCAAGCTTATGTATGTTCCTAAAAACAAGGGTGAATCCTCTAGCAAAGAAACTGCGGATCTCAAATCTATAAGTATTCATCCCAATCTTTTTACTATCATTAAGGAACCATTTGCTACTAATGATTTTTTCGATTTTGTGCCTAGAAGTTTGATTATTGATAAAAGGAAAGAAACTCCTAAAGGTGATAGATGTCTCATTAAAGAATTACCAACTAAAGATACCTAGATCTATCTTCGCTTTTATGCATAGCTAGGGGCGTTAAACGATAGCGCTTGTTGGGAGGCAACCCAATTTTACTTTTATTCCTTGCCTTTTGCTCATGTTTAGTAATAAATAATTTATTTGGCCTCTGTTTTGGTTGTGTTTTTTGTGTTTAATTAGTGTTTGTGCCAAGTAGAACCGTTGGGAAGACTTGGGGAAAGTTTTTTAATCTTGCTGTAAAAAACAGAAACTTTAGCGCTCACGAGAACTGCCGCCATTTTTATTTGGAAAGTGCTATTTAGTTAATTATTTTTGCAGATGATTAATAGATAAATTCCTCACGTCCAGCAATTTATTTTAGAATTTTTGGGATTCCAGATCTTGCATTATCTACAGATTACTACAGACTTTTCTGTTTTTGACAGATTCTGTTTTTCGTGTGTTGTTTGCTTATTTTGATGAATCTATGGCTAGTAAAATAGTTTATAAACCATAGAGAAGTTGGAATACAGTAGGTTTAACAACAATATAAATAAAGAATGAGTTAATTAGAGTACCTTGAAGTGGTGTTTTGTTTTCTTTCGCTAACGGAGCTCACAAGATTTTCTACTTTAAGTTTTGTGTTGTGAAGTTTGCAAGTTTTGGGTAAAGATTTGATGGATTATGGAACAAGGAGTGGAAAGAGCCTAAGCTTGGGGATTCCCATGGCACCCCCAAGATAATTTAAGGACACCTAAAAGCCAAAGCTTGGGGATGTCCTGGAAGGCATCCCCTCTTTCGTCTACTTCTATCGGTAACTTTACTTGGAGCTATATTTTTATTTACCACATGATATGTGTTTTGCTTGGAGCGTCGTGTATTATTTGAGTCTTTATTTGTTAGTTTTCCACAATCATCCTTGCTTCACACACCTTTTTGAGAGAGACACTCCTAATTCAGAAATTGTTAGAATACTCTATGTGCTTCACTTATATCTTTTGAGTTATATAGTTTTTGCTCTAGTGCTTCACTTATATATTTTAGAGCACGTTGGTGGATTTGTTTTATAGAAACCATTGTTATCTCATGCTTCACTTAGATTATTTTGAGAGTACTACAAAACAGCATGGTAATTTTCTTTAATTATGTTAGACATTCAAGATTAATAACAAAAATTTCTTGTGAGTGTGTTGAATACTATGAGAAGTTTGAAACTTGATAATTGTTTTGAGATATGGAGATGGTGATATTAGAGTTGTGCTAGTTGAGTAGTTGTAAATTTGAGAAATGCTTGTGTTGAAGTTTGTGATTCCCGTAGCATGCACGTATGGGTTATGTTAAGAAGTCGGAGCATGATGTATTTATTGATTGTCCTCCTTATGAGTGGCGGTCGGGGACGAGCGATGGTCTTTTCCTACCAATCTATCCCCCTAGGATCATGAGTGTAGTACTTTGCTTTGATAACTAATAGATTTTTGCAATAAGTATGTGAGTTCTTTATGACTAATGTTGAGTCCATGGATTATACGCACTCTCACCCTTCCACCATTGCTAGCCTCTCTAATACCGCGCACCTTTCGCCGGTATCATAAACCCACCATATACCTTCCTCAAAACAGCCACCATACCTACCTATCATGGCATTTCCATAACCATTCTGAGATATATTGCCATGCAACTTTCCACCGTTCCATTTATTATGACACGCTCCATCATTGTCATATTGCTTTGCATGATCATGGTTGACATTTTAGTTGTGGCAAAGCCATCGTTCATAATTCTTTCATATAAGTCACTCATGCATCATTGCTATCTCGATACACCATCGGAGGCATTCATATAGAGTCATACTTTGTTCTAGTATCGAGTTGTAATCATTGAGTTGCAAATAAATAGAAGTGTGATGATCATAATTCATAGAGTATTGTCCCAATAAAAAAAGAGAAAGGCCAAAAAAGGAAGGCCCAAAAAAAGAATAAAAAGGGGGCAATACTACTATCCTTTTTCCACACTTGTGCTTCAAAGTAGCACCATGATCTTCATGATAGAGAGTCTCTTATGCTATCACTTTCATATAATAGTGGGAATTTTTCATTATAGAACTTGGCTTGTATATTCCAACGATGGGCTTTCTCAAATGCCCTAGGTCTTCGTCAGCAAGCAAATTGGATGCACACCCACTTAGTTTATTTTTGTTGATCTTTCATACATTTATAGCTCTAGTGCATCCATTGCATGGCAATAACTACTCACTCACATTGATATCTATTGATGGGCATCTCCATAGCCCGTTGATACGCCTAGTTGATGTGAGACTATCTTCTCCATTTTTGTCTTCTCCACAACCACCATTCTATTCCACCTATAGTGCTATGTCCATGGCTCACGCTCATGTATTGCGTGAAGATTGAAAAAGTTTGAGAACACCAAAGGTATGAAACAATTTCTTGGCTTGTCATCGGGGTTGTGCATGATTTGAATACTTTGTGTGGTGAAGATGGAGCATAGCCAGACTATATGATTTTGTAGGGATAACTTTCTTTGGCCATGTTATTTTGAAGAGACATAATTGCTTAGTTAGTATGCTTGAAGTATTATTATTTTATGTCAATATTAAACTTTTGTCTTGAATCTTTCGGATCTGAATATTCATACCACAATTAATAGAATAACATTGAAAATTATGCCAAGTAGCATTCCACATCAAAAATTCTGTTTTTATCATTTACCTACTCGAGGACGAGCAGGAATTAAGCTTGGGGATGCTTGATACGTCTCCAACATATCTATAATTTTTGATTGTTCCATGCAATATTGTATCCTATTTTGGACATTATTGGGCTTTATTATACACCTTTATATTATTTTTGGACTAACCTATTAACCGGAGGCCCAACCCAGAATTGCTATTTTTTGCCTGTTTTAGGGTTTCGCAGAAAAAGAATATCAAACGTAGTCCAGACGGAATGAAACCTTCGGGAACGTGATTTTCGGAACGAACATGATCCAGAGGACTTGGACCCTACGTCAAGCAATCAACGAGGAAGGCACAAGGTAGGGGGGCGCGCCTACCACTCCAGGCGTGCCCTCCACCCTCGTGGGGCCCACGTTGCTCCACCGACGTACTCCTTCCTCCTATATATACCTACGTACCCCCAAACTACTAGATATGGAGCCAAAACCCTAATTCCACCGCCGTAACTTTCTGTATCCACGAGGTCCCATCTTGGGGCCTTTTCCGGAGCTCCGCCGGAGGGGGTATCGATCACGGAGGGCTTCTACATCAACCCCATAGCCTCTCCGATGAAGTGTGAGTAGTTTACTTTAGACCTACGGGTCCATAGTTATTAGCTAGATGGCTTCTTCTCTCTTTTTGGATCTCAATACAAAGTTCTCCCCCTCTCTTGTGGAGATCTATTCGATGTAATCTTCTTTTGCGGTGTGTTTGTTGAGACCGATGAATTGTGGGTTTATGATCAAGTTTATCTGTGAACAATATTTGGATCTTCTCTGAATTCTTTTATGTATGATTGGTTATCTTTGCAAGTCTCTTCGAATTATCAGTTTGGTTTGGCCTACTAGATTGATCTTTCTTGCAATGGGAGAAGTGCTTAGCTTTGGGTTCAATCTTGCGGTGTCCTTTCCCAGTGATAGTAGGGGCAGCAAGGCACGTATTGTATTGTTGCCATCGAGGATAACAAGATGGGGTTTATATCATATTGCATTAGTTTATCCCTCTACATCATGTCATCTTGCTTAAAGCGTTACTCTGTTCTCTTGAACTTAATACTCTAGATGCATGCTGGATAGCGGTCGATGTGTGGAGTAATAGTAGTAGATGCAGGCAGGAGTTGGTCTACTTGTCTCGGACGTGATGCCTATATACATGATCATACCTAGTTATTCTCATAACTATGCTCAATTTTGTCAATTGCTCAACAGTAATTTGTTCACCCACCGTAATACTTATGCTCTCGAGAGAAGCCTCTAGTGAAACCTATGGCCCTCGGGTCTATTTTCCATCATATTAATCTTCCAATACTTAATTATTTCCTTTGCCATTTATTTTACTTTCATCTTTATATCTCTTTATCATAAAAATACCCAAAATATTATCTTATCATATCTATCATATCTCACTCTCGTAGGTGACCGTGAAGGGATTGACAACCCCTTTATCGCGTTGGTTGCGAGGAGTTTATTTGTTTGTGTAGGTGCGAGGGACTCGTGCGTGGCCTCCTACTGGATTGATACCTTGGTTCTCAAAAACTGAGGGAAATACTTACGCTGCTCTGCTGCATCACCCTTTCCTCTTCAAGGGAAAACCAACGCAGTGCTCAAGAGGTAGCAATAACCAATAGCGGAACCCGGATGCTCATATTGTTTCCTACATATTCCACGAAGATCTTTATTGGTCAAACTGCATAACAGCATACGTTGTTCCCTTTGTCATAGGTATGTTACTTGCCCGAGATTCGATCGTCAGTATCATCATACCTAATTCAATCTCGTCACCGACAAGTCTATTTACTCGTTCCGTAATGCATCATCCTGTGGCTAACTCATTAAACACATTTCTTGCAAGGCTCATCGTGATGTGCATTACCGAGAGGGCCTAGAGATACCTCTCTGATACACGGAGTGCCAAATCCTAATCTTCATCTATGCCAACTCAACAAACACCATCGGAGACACCTGTAGAGAATCTTTATAATCACCCAGTTATGTTGTGACATTTGATAGCACACAAGGTGTTCCTCCGATATTCGGGAGTTGCATAATCTCACAGTCCGAGGAACATGTATAAGTCATGAAGAAAGCAATAGCAGAAAAACTAAACGATCATTATGCTAAGCTAACGGGTGGGTCGTGTCCATCACATTATTCTCTAATGATGTGACCCCGTTCATCAAATGACTACACATGTCTATGGCTAGGAAACTTAACCATCTTTGATTAACGAGCTAGTCAAGTAGAGGCATACTAGGGACACTCTGTTTGTCTATGTATTCACACATGTACTAAGTTTACGGTTAATACAATTCTAGCATGAATAATAAACATTTATCATGATATAAGGAAATATAAATAACAACTTTATTATTGCCTCTAGGGCATATTTACTTCAGTTCCCACTTGCACTAGAGTCAATAATCTAGATTACATAGTAATGATTCTAACACCCATGGAGTCTTGGTGCTGATCATGTTTTGCTCATGAGAGAGGCTTAGTCAACGGGTCTGCAATATTCAGATCCGTATGTATCTTGCAAATCTCTATGTCTCCCTCCTTGACTTGATCGCAGATGGAATTGAAGCGTCTCTTGATGTGCTTGGTTCTCTTGTGAAATCTGGATTCCTTTGCCAAGGCAATTGCACCAGTATTGTGACAAAAGATCTTCATTGGACCCGATGCACTAGGTATTACACCTAGATCAGATATGAACTCCTTCATCCAGACTTCTTCATTTGCTGCTTCCGAAGCAGCTATGTATTCCGCTTCACACGTAGATCCCGCCATGACGCTCTGCTTAGAACTGCACCAACTGATAGCTCTACCATTCAATAAAAATACGTATCCGGTTTGTGACTTACAGTCATCCGGATCAGTGTCAAAACTTGCATCGACGTAACCGTTTATGACGAGCTCTTTGTCACCTCCATAAACGAGAAACACATCCTTAGTACTTTTTTCAGGTATTTCAGGATGTTCTTGACCGCTGTCCGGTGATCCACTCCTGGATTACTTTGGTACCTCCCCGCTAAACTAATAGCAAGGCACACATTAGGTCTGGTACACAGCATTGCATACATGATAGAACCTATGGCTAAGGCATAGGGAATGACTTCCATTTTCTCTCTATCTTCTAAAGTGGTCGGGCATTGAGTCTGACTCAACTTCACACCTTGTAACACAGGCAAGAACCCTTTCTTTGACTGATCCATTTTGAACTTCTTCAAAACTTTATCAAGGCATGTGCTTTGTGAAAGTACAATTAAGCGTCTTGATCTATCTCTATAGATCTTGATGTCCAATATATAAGCAGCTTCACCGAGGTCTTTCATTGAAAAATTCTTATTCAATTATCCTTTTATGCTATTCAGAAATTCAGTATCATTTACGATAAACAATATGTCATCCACATATAATATCAGAAATGCTACGGAGCTCCCACTCACTTTCTTGTAAATACAGGCTTCTCCAAAAGTATGTATAAAACCATATGCTTTGATCACACTATCAAAGCGTATATTCCAACTCCGAGAGGCTTGCACCAGTCCATAAATGGATCGCTGGATCTTGCACACTTTGTTAGCACCTTTAGGATCGAAAAAACTTTCTGGTTGCGTCATATACAACTCTTATTTGAGATATCCATTAAGGAATGCAGTTTTGACATCCATTTGCCAAATTTCATAATCATAAAATGCGGCAATTGCTAACATGATTCAGACAGACTTAAGCATCGCTACGGGTGAGAAGGTCTCACCATTGTCAACTCCTTGAACTTGTCAAAAACATTTTGTAACAAGTCGAGCTTTGTAGACAGTAATATTACCGCCAGCGTGAGTCTTCTTCTTGAAGATCCATTTATTCTCTATGGCTTGCCAATCATCGGGAAAGTCAACCAAAGTCCACACTTTGTTCTCATACATGGATCCCATCTCAGATTTCATAGCCTCAAGCCATTTTGCGGAATCTGGGATCATCATCGCTTCCTCATAGTTCATAGGTTCGTCATGGTCAAGTAACATGACCTCCAGAACAGGATTACTGTACCACTCTGGTGCGGATCTTGCTCTGGTTGACCTACGAGGTTCGGTAGTAACTTGATCAGAAGTTTCATGATCATCATCATTAGCTTCCTCACTAATTCGTGTAGGAATCACTGGAACTGATTTCTGTGATGAACTAATTTCCAATAAGGGAGAAGGTACAGTTACCTCATCAAGTTCTACTTTCCTCCCACTCACTTCTTTCGAGAGAAACTCCTTCTCTAGAAAGGATCCATTCTTAGCAACGAATATCTTGCCTTAAGATCTGTGATAGAAGGTGTACCCAACAGTCTCATTTGGGTATCCTATGAAGACACATTTCTCCGATTTGGGTTCGAGCTTATCAGGTTGAAGCTTTTTCACATAAGCATCACAGCCCCAAACTTTAAGAGACGACAACTTGGGTTTCTTGCCAAACCACAGTTCATATGGTGTCATCTCAACGGATTTCGATGGTACCCTATTTAACGTGAATGCAGCCGTCTCTAAAGCATAACCCCAAAATTATAGCGGTATATCAGTAAGAGACATCATAGATTCCACCATATCTAATAAAGTGCGGTTACGACGTTCGGACACACCATTACGCTGTGGTGTTCCAGGTGGCGTGAGTTGCGAAACTATTCCACATTGTTTCAAATGAAGACCAAACTCATAACTCAAATATTCACCTCCATGATCATATCGTAGAAACTTTATTTTCTTGTTATTATGATTTTCCACTCCACTCTGAAATTCTTTGAACTTTTCAAATGTTTCAGACTTATGTTTCATTAAGTAGATATACCCATATCTGCTCAAATCATCTATGAATGTCAGAAAATAACGATACCCGCCACGAGCATCAACACTCATTGGACCGCATACATCAGTATGTACTATTTCCAATAAGTCTATTGCTCGCTCCATTGTTCCGGAGAACGGAGTCTTAGTCATCTAGCCCATGAGGCATGGTTCGCAAGCATCAAGTGATTCATAATCAAGTGATTCCAAAAGCCCATCAACATGGGGTTTCTTCAAGTGCTTTACACCAATACGACCTAAACGGCAGTGCCATAAATAAGTTGCACTATCATTATTAAACTTGTATCTTTTGGCTTCAATACTATGAATATGTGTATCACTACTATCGAGTTTCAGTAAAAATAGACCACTCATTAAGGGTGCATGACCATAAAAGTTATTACTCATATAAATAGAACAACCATTATTCTCTGATTTAAATGAACAACCATCTCGCATCAAACAAGATCCAGATATAATGTTCATGCTTAACGCTGGCACCAAATAATAACTATTCAGGTCTAAAACTAATCCCGAAGGTAGATGTAGAGGTAGCGTGCCGACCACGATCACATCGACTTTGGAACCATTTCCCGCGCACATCGTCATCTCGTCCTTAGCCAATCTTTGCTTAATCCATAGCCCCTGTTTCGAGTTGCAAATATGAGCAACAGAACCAGTATCAAATACCCAGGCGCTACCATGAGCATTAGTAAGGTACACATCAATAACATGTATATCAAATATACCTTTCACCTTGCCATCCTTATTATCCGCCAAATACTTAGTGCAGTTCCGCTTCTAGTGACCAGTTCCTTTGCAGTAGAAGCACTCAGTCTCAGGCTTAGGTCCAGACTTGGGTTTCTTCACTTGAGCAACAACTTGCTTGTCGTTCTTCTTGAAGTTCCCGTTATTCCCTTTTCCCTTCTTCTTGAAACTAGTGGTCTTGTTGACCATCAACACTTGATGCTCCTTCTTGATTTCTACCTCTGCAACTTTTAGCATTGCGAAGGGCTTGAGAATTGTCTTATCCATCCCTTGCATATTATAGTGCATCACGAAGTTTTTGTAGCTTGGTGGCGGTGATTGAAGAACTCTGTCAATGACACTATCATCAAGAAGATTAACTCCCAGTAGAGTCAAGTGGTTGTGGTACCTAGACATTCTGAGTATATGTTCACTCACAGAACTATTCTCCTCCATCTTGCAACTATAGAACTTATTTGGAGACTTCATATCTCTCAATCCGGGTGAAAGTGCGTTATATCGACTAGAGGGGGGTGAATAGGCGATTTTTATGAAATTCTTCACTGAGGAATTTGCCGGTGAGGAAATTCCTTAGCGAAGAACTACTAGCAGCGGAATGAGTACTCAAAAGTAAACATAACAGAATACAAGCATAGTCATCATGATGAAATGAAGACAGGCACAGAGTACAGGAAGCGTAATCACAGGATAACAAAGGATGAAGACAAACAGACTAAAGAAATTAAACTGAGGAAATTTGAGAAAGTCTTTAGTCAAAGTCTTCAAACACAGATATGAACAAACACACAACACAACTATGAGGAAATAAAATAGTTGAGGAAATAGAACCAGTAAGCTTGGTGAAGACAAAGATTTGGTAGACCAGTTCCAATTGCTGTCTCAGTTGTACATCTGGTTGGAGCGGCTGAGTATTTAAACTCGAGGACATACAGTCCTGGAAACCCAGTCCTGAACACGCAGCTCAGGACACCCAGTCCTCACTGTATTCTCCTTGAACTAAGGTCACACAGACCTCGTCCAATCACTCGTGGTAAGTCTTCAGGCGACTTCCAAACCTTCACAAACTTGGTCACTCGGTGATCCACAATTCCTCTTGGATGCTCTAGACCATGACGCCTAACCGTCTGGAAGAAGCATAGTCTTCAAAGGTAACAAGCGTCGGATCCACTCAGGATCAATCTCTTCAGTGATGCTCAATCACTTGGGGTTTGTAGGTGTTTGGGTTTTGGGTTTTTGGTTTTTCCTCACTTGATGATTTTCGCTCAAAGTCCTCAGAGGATGGGTTGCTCTCAAATGACAAGTGTCAGTTTCTCTCAGAGCAGCCAACCAGCTAGTGGTTGTAGGGGGTGGCTATTTATAGCCTAGGGAGTAGCCCGACATGATAAGACATAAATTCCCTTCAATGATATGACCGTTAGGTGGATAGATATTTTGGGACAGCTGGCGCATAGCACAGCAACGGTCGGAATTTTGAGTAGTAAAATCCTCAGGGCTATCATGTTCCTCACTGTGTACGCAATCCGCACTGGCGAATTCCTAACTCCTCAGTCAGGACAAATTCCTCAGAGACCAGAAGAACTTCGTCTCTGTCACTGAAGAAATTGACTGAACTATATGAGATTTCCAATGGCTTCACTCGAAGGGATTGGTAGGTGTAGGATTTTGAGTTGAGCATCACATGGAAATTTTTCCTTAGTATTTCCTCGACCCCCTTTAACAGTACGGTGTTTCCTATGACTCAAGAAAGAGAAAAAACAAAACTATGAAAACGAAAGTCTTCAGGCTTCATATTCCTCGCATGAATATCAAGTCTTCACGGACACACCAATTTCTTCACTTTCAAAGTCTTCATGAAAGTCTTCAGAAATACCAAAATCTTCACTCGAAGATATTCATTTTTAGGGGTCGACTTTTCCTATAAATATCAAACTCCTCATAGACTTATAGACCTGTGTACACTCACAAACGCATTAGTCCCTTAACCTATAAGTCTTCAATACACCAAAATCACTAAGGGGCACTAGATGCACTTACAATCTCCCCCTTTTTGGTGATTGATGACAATATAGGTTAAGTTTTCAACGGGGATAAACATATGAAGTGTAACTAATGATATTGAGGAATCTGATTGCAAGATATAGAAGAACTCCCCGTGAAGATGTGCATAGTGAGGAATTTGCCTTTGAAGCAATGCACACTTGAAGAGTTGAATCATGGAGATCTCCCCCTATATCTTGTAATTCATACACGCATTTAACATATAATATGAAGAATTTGAAATGCATGACGAAATATGGTGCCTGATGAAATTCAACATGCGTGCAATAATATTAACGAGGAATAAGCATGCAGAATAGTGCATCAAAAGTATCAGGGCACAGTGCATCAAAAGTATCAGAGCACCATTGGGTTTAAGATTACAACTCGATCCAATAAAGTTTCAGAAGAATGAGAGTTGTAACTTAGCAAATAAAAAATGCCCATATAGTAGAACCGCTTGAAGACTAACTCATATTTCTCCCCCTTTGTCATCGAATGACCAAAAGGATCAAAAATGAGGACTAACGCCCCTGAGGATAATCATGTTGATGAAGGAGCGCCAGCGTTGTTGGGGTCGTTTGTTGATGTAGGGTCTGCCGCAGTGTTGTCCAAATCTTCATGTTCATCAGTGTCGTGCGATGAAGAAAATGAGCTGGCCACCAGAGAAGGAACCTGGACCTTCTTGAATTTCTTCGGTGGAGGTGCAGACCAGTCAAAATCTTCTTTGAGACCCATGTTCTTCAGATCTTCTTCACCATACAGATGTGACAGGATTGCCCAGGTGCGATCGAAGACTTGATGGAGGTAGTAGTGGTTTTTCTTCACCGCATTGTGTGTGGCAGTCATGTTGTGAAGAAGTGAACCATACCGATGCTTAACCCATTTGTGATTTTGATCCACCTTCTGGTGAAGACTAAGCAAAAGTTCACAGTTAGTCATCACGCGCGGAGCAGTGGCTTGAGGAGTGGACTTAGGTGCATTGGCAGAGTCATGTGTGGTAGAGTCATCATTGGTGGAATAAGATGCAGCTTTGCGAAACTGACCATCCAATGGACGAATGCCTTCATCTATTACAGCTGGTGCTTTGCCCTTTCCATCAACTGAGGAATATGTCTGCTTGAGGACTTCAATTAGGGGCAAGTAGCTGAGGTGATTCTAGAAATCAGCTTTGTAGTTGAGTGAAGACCTTGCCTTGAGGAATCTCATAATCCAAGGTGCATAAGGCTTCATCTCAAACGGTGACAGTGCAACATTTACCATAGTCCTCATGAAGAAATCGTGATAATTGACAGGAATGCCATGAACGATGTTGAATACCAGATTCTTCATGATGCCAACAATTTCCTCATCAGATGAGTCGTGGCCTTTGATGGGACTGATTGTCCTCATAAGAATACGATAGACGGTTCTGGGCACGTACAACAATTCCTTCACGAGGAATTTGGTTCTTGGTGCTTGACCTGGCTTCAAAGGTTTCATCAGCACCTGAATGTAATGATGTGTGAGCTCAGGTTCACTGTAGATGCAGCGAGCTTCTTCAAGGGGAGGACTGAGTGGTAGAGCACGAAGCAATTCAGAGGCTGGTGCAGTGTAGTGAGTGTTTTCAGACATCCAGTCCAGCACCCATGAATTCACATCTTCAGCATCTCCGGTGATGTGCAGCGTTGCATAGAATTGAAGAATCAGTTCTTCATTCCAATCGCAGATGTCAGAGCAAAAGTTGAGCAGTCCAGCGTCGTGAAGAACACTAAGGACTGGTGCGAAGCACGGCAGAGATTCCATATCCACGTGAAGAATATGCTCATGGTAGAAGATTTTCTCCTTGTTGAACATCACTGAGGAATAGAAATTTGCTTGACTGGCAGTCCAGAAACGCCTCTTCCTAATGCAAGCAGAGTCATATGGGTTGTAATCTTCGAAGCATACGTGCTCGCCGAAGAAATCATCAGATTTGAACTTTTGCTTGCATGATAAAGGATCCTTTGGCTTCGGCAGAGGAGTGTCAGTGAGTTGCATCACGACCTCAGGAATCTCAATCGCAGGTTCTTCAGGTTGAGGAATTTCTGGTTCCTCCTCAGTGGCAGTCTGCGTCGTTGGTTGTTCAGCAACAGCAGTTTCTTCAGCGCTAGTGGCTGGAATTTCCTCATGGACAGATGCAGTGGGATGAGTTTCTTCAGAGCCCATGTGAACAGTTTGTGTGGGGGACTAAGGAATTTGCTGTAGAGGGGTGAACATTGGAGAATTTGGATGCTGACCTTCCCAGAATTTATCACTGATTATAGGTGTGGAGTAGCCAATGTCCACATCTTCATCTTCCATTTCTTTAACGCCAGCCTCTTCAGCTATGAACTAAGGCATAGGCGAGGAGATGATAGGTGTTGAAGGGATCGCATCCACTTCAATTTCTTCATCCAACGGTTCAAATGAAGCAGCAGAAGGAGTTTCTTCATCAGATCCGCTGGGGATCACATATTCTTCATAAAAAGGAACAAGGTCCTTTGATGGCCTGGTTGAGATGGGAACAACATCAATCGGATTTGCAAATGAGCTTGTCATAGGCTTCGTTTTCTTCGGAGCTGAAGAATCTGAAGCAGTTGATGCTTTCCTTTTTTTCACTGCAGCACGCTCTGTAGCCTTGGTCTTCTTCACATCTGATGCAGATGGAAGGATTGGAGTTGAAGTTGGTGCAGGAGCAGCTGAGGAATCTGGTTGATTTTCTTCAGGCACAACTGATGCAGTTGCCCTGAGTTCTTTAGTTTCTTCAGGCACACCACTAGTGGGTGCCCTGGCAATTTCTTCAGCGGCTGGAATGCAGTCATCAGCCCTGGAACTCATATTACCTTCAGCAACCTGATTGTCATCAGCGGTGCTGGCATTTTCTTCAGTAGGCTGAGCAGATGCTTCAGCCTGAGGAATTTCCTATTGCGTTGGGGTTGCAACATTGGAAGTGAAGTTATTCGCAAGTTTCACAAAACGAACCTTGGCTCCAAGCCAATCAGAGCGATATGCATCAAAGTCATCACTGAGTTTCTTAATCTCAGTCTGAATAGTGACAAGTTCTTCAGTTGTCATAGAGACAACGTTTTTCTTCAGATAGCGCTCTTTCTTGTACTACGCTTTCTTGATCTGCCTGGCCTTCTGAAATTTCCACTTTCTTCTTGAATGAAGTGGGTCAGCATGTGACTCTGGCCATGAGTTAGCTTGAAGTCAGGCAAGGGAGTGTTGGGGTCCTTGTGCCAATCATCAATGTAGTCGAGGATCATCTTGGGATCCAAAAGCAGTGGCACCTCTGATCCCTTGGCTCTAGCGGCTCTGACTTGCCTGTCTCTGATGATTTCTGCAAGTTCATCATCATCAGCTTCATCTTCATCAGACGACACTTGGAAAGCGACTTGCTTCTTTTGAGGACTTGGGCGAGGACCTCGTCCAGCAGTGGCCTTTGTCTTCAGCAGTGAGGGGCCAGCTGAGGAACTTGGTGCAGCTGAGGAACTAGCTGAGACACCTGAGGCAATGGAGATGCCGGCAGTCCTTTGGCACGAGGCGAGATGCATAGGTGCTGAGGATTTAGGCAGAACAGCTGAAGGCTTTGGCGGAGGAGCTGAGGACTTTGGAGGAACAGGAGCAGCATGAGGAATTGGCCGTGAGGGCTTTGATGATTCTGGCCGTGAGGGCATTGCTGAGAAGCTTGGCTTGCGCGCAGGCTTCTTAGACATAGCCTTCTTTGGCTTGATAGCAGAGGCCTAAGCAGAGGCAGCAGCAGCAGCAGAGTCTTCATTGAATTTCCTCACTGCTTCTCTGGCTTGCTTAGCCAGCTTGGCTTGGCGCTTAGCCCATTCATCAGGATAGTCCTCACCGCGCTTGAGGCTGGTGGGATCTGCTATTTGGCTAGGTGCCAATGGAGCTCTTGGGCATGGAGGATTGAGTGCGAATTTCTTCATGTACTTAGGAGTGACATATCTGTACTCCCTCCATTCTCTTGTCCATCTCCTCTCTATCCTCTGTTTGCGCACTTTGCGCTCATTCTTGGTTTCCTCAGTAGGTGTGCAGTACCCAGCATATATGTCATCAGGGATCTCAAACGCTGTATTTACCTCAGGCCTCTTTCCTCACTTCTGTGGCTTCTTACCATCAGCCATTTTCTTCAGTTGAGGAATTTGAAACAATTGAATTCTCTGAAGAAGTATGCAACTTTTCTTCGAGGAACGCTGCAAATGAGTTAAGTTGATGAGAACCTAGTGATTCAGCAGCTGACATGTGTAGCTATGAATAGAGTATAGTTGCGAGGAATTTGGAGAGGTCATATGCGTTCTCAGAAGGTTTTTCAAAAGGAACAAGTTTGAGGAATTTGACCAGACGAGTCTTGAAGATTTTCACTAAGAGTTCTTTGTCTTAGGTTCCAGAGTTGTATAGATCGAAGATCCACACAATTGAGGAATCTTGAAGAAAAATGATGCTTAGAGAAATGAATCAAGAACAGATGACTTGTTAGGTGTTCAGTGTGTGAAGATGTGAAGAAAAACACTTTTGAAGATTTTGTAGATAATCATTCGAATCAATGAGGGCAGTAAAAGTAACTTTTAATTACCCTGGACGAAGAACACGACGAACTAGAGTGAGGAGATGTGAAGTTCGTCTGTGCAGATATTCCACGCCCTAACTTGGCGGAGGAAGACGGCTACGGCGGCGGCGGAGTGAAGATGTCCGCGGTCGGCGCGAGTACGTCGGCGACGAGGTCGAGGCAGTGAAGCTCTTCCTCACCGGCGGCGATGAAGTAGCGGCGGCGCTAGGGTTTGAGAAGCTCGAGCTGGAGAGAGAGGTCGAGCGGAGTAAAAGAAGTGAGGAAGGGAAGGAGGGGTATTTATAGCCACGGTGAAAAACTGCTCGCCCGAAGATATTGGACGAACGTGCCCCTGACCCTTCTCATTCGCATGACATGTGTCACCCACATAGTGAGAGGTGGAGATCATGTTAGATCGTGGGTGAGTGGATAAGTGTATCGTGGGATGCAGAATGGTTTGAGCGGCAAAGCCGAAAATTTAGATAAGATAGGTTTTAAAGTTCTGTTCGCAATTTCTTCAGCTGACAAGGACACAGTGAAGATTTTGAACGAGTTTCAAATAGAACGCACATGAAGAATTTGTGAACAGATTGGGTTGAGTATAGCATAGAGGGGAAGGGTCTGATCACATTCACTTAGCAGAAAACCAACTTGAAGAAATAGCAATAAGTGAATGCTGTAGAGGACATAAACTCACACATATATAGCCAATGAAGAAAAACGACGAACCAGTGAAGACTATGCAAAGTTGAAGAATATGAATAATTTGAGGAATTTCAACTTTCGGTGGTGGCGTGACCCACCGTATAAGAATGATGATTTCAGACACCGCGTACAATTATCGTAGGGTTCTGAGAATCAAATTCTTCATTAATTTCTTCACATAAGAGTGTTATTCTTCATTGATTGAGGAAAAACGTTTCTTCATGTGTTGCACATCTAAGTCATCAATTTTGCATAAGTGTTAGGATGAGTGTCCTTTTCAAAGAACATTCGAAGATTCTAGGATATTTAGCTCACACCGCAACTTGCTAAATCTCTTCTCATCCAAGGGCTTTGTGAAGATATCGGCTAGCTGTTCTTCAGTCTTCACATGCTCAATAGAAATGTCGCCCTTCAACACATGATCATGAAGAAAATGATGACGAATCTGAATGTGCTTTGTCTTCGAGTGCTAAACTAGGTTGTGAGCAATCTTGATGGCACTCTCATTGTCACAGAGGAGAGGCACATTCTTCATGTTGACGCCGTAGTCCTTGAGAGTTTGCTTCATCCATAGCAATTGGGCACATCAAGAACCAGCGGCAATGTACTCAGCTTTAATAGTAGATAGTGATACGCAATTCTGTTTCTTCGAGGACCAACAGACCAAAGATCGTCCGAGGAAATGACATGTACCAGATGTTGACTTGCGATCCACACGATCACCAGCATAGTCAGAGTCAAATCATCCAACAAGATCAAAAGCCAAGCCCTTGGGGTACCATAATCCAAGTGTTGGTGTGTGAGCTAGATATCGAAGAATATGCTTCACAACCTTATGGTGTGATTCCTTCGGTGTAGCTTGAAATCGGGCACACATGCAAACACTAAGCATTATATCTGGCCTAGATGCACATAAGTACAATAAGGAACCTATCATGGAGCGGTATACCTTATGATCGAAGTCAATACCATTTTCATCTGTGCTCAGATGGCCATTTGTGGGCATAGGAATTTTGACGCCTTTGCAATCTTGCATGCCGAACTTCCTCAGTACATCCTTGAGGTATTTCTCCTGAGAGATGAATATGTCGTTGTGTTGTTGACGAATTTGAAGACCTAAGAAGAATTTCAACTCTCCCATCCTAGACATTTGATATTCTTCACTCATCATATAGGCAAATTCATCACTATAACATTGGTCAGTACATCCAAACATAATATCATCAACATATATTTGGCACACAAACAATTCACCATCATAAGATTTAGTGAAAAGAGTAGGGTCGAGTGAACCGGGTTTGAAGCCTTTCTTCATGAGGAGTTCCTTCAAGGTATCATACCAAGCCCATGGGGCCTGCTTGAGGCCATAGAGGGCCTTGTTGAGTCTGAAGACTTTGTCAGGATTCTTTGGATCTTCAAAACCTGGGGGTTGAGCAACATATACTTCTTCCTCAAGCTTACCATTGAGGAATGCACTTTTCACATCCATTTGATATAAAGTGATATCATGATGGTTAGCATAAGCAAGTAATATGCGAATAGCCTCAAGTCTAGCAACAGGTGCAAAAGTTTCATCGAAATCAATTCCTTCAACCTATGTGTAGCCTTGAGCTACAAGTCGTGCCTTATTCCTCACCACAAGGCCATTTTCATCTTGCTTGTTGCGGTAGATCCACTTTGTGCCGATGATATTGTGCTTGCGAGGATCTGGACGTTTGACCAGTTCCCAGACCTTGTTGAGCTCGAACTGATGTAATTCTTCTTGCATGGCCTGAATCCACTCAGGCTCCAGAAATGCTTAATCTACCTTAGTGGGCTCTGTAATAGAGACAAAAGCATACTCCCACAGAAGTTAGACAAATGTGAAGCTTTTGAGCGTGTGAGAGGACCTGGCGCTTTGATGTCATTGATGATCTTTTCAACTTGCACTTCTTTTGCAATGTGAGGATGAGCCAGTTGCCGTTGAAGAATTTGATCAGCGTTTTCTTCAGCACCATTTTCTTCAGGTGCATTAGCTCGACCTTCTTCATGTTCTAGAATGAATTCTTCAGCAGATTCTTCAGTAGGAATGACATCCTCAGTAGCCTTGAACTTGATAGTTTCTTCAGGTGCTGGTTCATCTATCACAGTAGGTAGGTGCTCTCTTTGCGAGCCATTAGTTTCATCGAACCGCACATCTACAGTTTCAATAACTTTGTGAAGAACGTTGTTGAAGACTCTGTAGGTGTGCGAGTCCTTTCCGTAACCAAGCATAAAACCTTCATGTGCTTTCGGTGCAAATTTTGAGTTGTGATGAGGATCTCTAATCCAACATTTAGCACCAAAGACTTTGAAATAACTTACATTGGGTTTCTTATCAGTGAGGAGTTCATGGGCAGTCTTTTTGAAGAATTTGTGAAGATATACTCTGTTGATGATGTGGCACGCAGTATCAATTGCCTCAGTCTAGAAACGGCGAGGCGTTTTGTATTCATCAAGCATAGTGCGAGCCATCTCAGCAAGAGTCCCGTTCTTGCGCTCCACGATGCCATTCTGCTGAGGAGTGTAAGGAGCAGATAACTCATGAGTAATACCAAGTTCATCAAGATAGTCATCGAGACCAGAATTCTTGAACTCATTACCATTGTCACTTCCGATGTGCTTGATCTTCACACCAAAGTTGGTTGAAGCCCTCGAGGAAAATCGTTTGAAGACTTCCTGCACTTCATGTTTGTAAGTAACAAGGTGTACCCATGTGTAGCGAGAATAATCATCAACAATAACAAAGCCATATTGAGATGCTTCATTTGGAATAGCAGAATAATGATTAGGACCAAAGAGATCCATGTGAAGAAATTCAAACGGGCGAGTGGTGGTCATGATAGTCTTCGCTGGATGCTTGGCCTTGGTCATCTTCCCAGCTTCACAGGCTCCGCATAGGTGATCCTTGAGGAATTTGACATTCTCGATGCCAATGACATGCTTCTTCTTTGCAAGCGTGTGCAAATTCCTCATGCCTGCATGACCAAGTCGTCGATGCCAGAGCCAGCCTTCCGAAGCTTTTGCAAGCAAGCACACGGCTGGTTGTGGTCCTGTAGAGAAATCAACAATATACAGGTCTCCTCTCCTAAAGCCTTTGAAGACTTTGGAATTGTCAGCTTCCATAACCACAACACAACGGTACTTGCCAAAGACAACAACCATATCAAGATCACAAAGCATTGAGACAGACATAAGGTTGTATCCTAAGGACTCAACAAGCATGACTTTGTCCATGTGTCGATCCTTTGTAATCGCAACCTTACCTAGACCCAATACCTGACTTTTGCCTTTGTCGGCAAAGATGATATGCTTCAGATGCGATGGAGATAATGGAGCATCCATCAATAGATTCTTGTCACCAGTCATGTGGTTTGTACATCCACTATCGAGGACCCACTCAGTGGCTTTGGGTTTATCATCCTGTAGATGAATTAGTGCAGCTTACAAACTCATATAATTCATCAGTGAAGAATATGACATCAATTCATCAGATCAATTTCATCAAGTAAAAGAACTAATAACACAATATGAGTATGTGAGAAATGAAAGTTCATTTCTTCATGGTTAGCCTGCGTCCTTTCAGGCATTGCTCAGGTCTCCAGTAAATTCTTCAGATGATTACGTGCGTCTGGAGACCTGACCCTGCAGTAGAGATTAGTTTTTTTCTTCACCACCCACATCTGAAGGGGTGGCAAAGAGTTCATCATTCTGTGAGCTCCATACGAGAAGGATGGCATAGAAGCCAGTCCATTTTGTTTCACATAAGAGGGGTTAGAGTAAGCATAAGAGTAAGCAGAGAAATTCTTCGAGGACTTATGGACATAATGATTTGAAGAATAATGCACATATCCATAATCCTTAGATCTTCCCTGCGAAACAAACGAATTAGCATGATGATGTTCATATGAGGACTTTGATCCATATGAGGAATTTGGTCCGTATGAAGAATTTGATCTGGGGTTCCTATTCTTCACAGGTGGCGTCATGATGACATTCACCTGAAGATTTTCAAGGCATCTTTTGGGAACCCAGATTTTCTTCATAGGGGAGCCGTTCCTGCAGTTAGTGCCAACATATCTAGCAAATACTTCACCATTCTGATTTTTAAACAATTTATAGTTGGAGTCAATTGACTCATCATCAGAATGAGGAGATTCACATGCAAATCCAGATAAGTTAGATGGATCAACTGGAGGTCCCTTTGCAGCAACCCATGTGGTTTTGGGGTACTACTCAGGCTTCCAATATGTACCATCAGCATTGAGTTTCCTCTCAAAGGCAATACCCTCTTTCCTAGGGTTCCTGTTGAGGATCTGCTTTTTAAGCACATCACAAAGAGCCTGATGCCCTTTGAGGGTTTTGTACATGCCTGTCGTGTACAATTCCTTTAGCCCTGCATCATCAGTGATACTAGCAATGTTCTCAGATGAGGAATTAGTCATAACAGAGGCATGTGAAGAATTTGAAACATTAGCAGCATTTGAACATTCAGGTGAAGAATTAGCAGATTCACGTTCAATGCACTTCAAGCATGGAGGAACAAATTCTTCCTGAGAATCGCTGATTTGTTGAGCAAGTAATGAATCGCGCTCCTTCTGAAGATCTTCATAACTCACTCTTAGCTTTTCAAGATCTTGCTTTCTTTGAATAAATTCATAACAAAGCTTCTCATGATCCGATAAGAGAGTGTTATGATGACTTTGAAGTTTGTCAATCTTGGACTGAAGTCTCTGAAGATTTTCAGTCAAAGTTTCAGTGTGATCCATTTCTTTACCCAACATATCATCACTTTTATTTAGCATATTTTGAACCTTTTCTAAAGCCCTTTGTTGTTTTATAGCAATCTTAGCAAGTTTAGAATAGTTGGGCTTAAGGTTTTCATCAGATTCATTCTCACTTGATTCAGAGGAGGTATATTTGAGTACCTTGGCACCCTTTGCCATGAAGCAATAGGTGGGAGCGTAGTCATCATCGCTTTTATCAGCCTTGTTGGTGAGGTCATTTTCTTCAGTGTTGAAGATAGACTTGCTGACGAATGTAGTAGCGAGAGCTAGGCTCGCCGCTCCGGATTCGGACTCCTCAGATGTCTCCTCTTCCTCATTTTCTTCAGATTCAGCCTCAGAATCCATTTCCTTGCCAATGAATGCCCTAGCCTTCTTGGAGCTGCTCTTCTTGTGATATGAAGACTTTGAGGATTTTGATGATGAAGATTTTGTGGTTTTCTTCTTTTTCTTCGCATCATCAGAACTGTAATCCTTGTATTTCTTCTTCTTTGATTCCTTTTCCCACTGAGGACAATCTTGAATGAAATGTCCAGGTTTCTTGCACTTGTGACAGAGCCTCTTCTTGTAGTCACTGGGAGAGGAATCATTGCTCCTTGAGGATCTTCCAAGGCGACCACGTCTTGAAAACTTTTGAAACTTCTTCACGAGCAGAGCTAGATCATGGCTCAGTTCTTCAGGATCGCCAAGGCTGCTATCAGAGTCTTCATCTTCGGACTCAGATACTGCCTTGGCCTTCAGTGCACGTGTTCTGCCATAGCTTGAAACATAGAGATCTCTCTTTTCAGCAAGTTGGAACTCATGAGTATTTAGCCTCTCGAGAATATCAGCGGGATCAAGTGACTTGTAATCAACACGTTCTTGTATCATCAATGCCAGAGTGTCAAATGAGGAATCAAGCGATCTCAGCAATTTCTTCACCACCTCATGGTTGGTGATGTCAGTGGCACCAAGTGCTTGAAGCTCATTTGAGATGTCAGTGAGGCGATCGAAGGTTTGTTGAACATTTTCATTGTCGAGTCTTTTGAAGCGGTTGAAGAGATTGCGAAGAACATCAACTCGAGAGTCACGCTAAGTTGAGACTCCTTCATTCACTTTGGACAACCTGTCCCAGATAAGCTTTGCTGTCTCCAAAGCACTCACTCTGCCATACTGTCCTTTGCTCAGATGGCCACATATGATATTCTTCGCTTGAGAGTCGAGTTGCTTGAATCTCTTCACATCAGCATCATTCAGAGAAGGTGTGTCTGAGGGAACACCATTTTCCACAACATACCAGAGATTGTTATCAATTGCTTCAAGATGCATTCGCATCTTATTCTTCCAGTAGGGGTAGTCCGTCCCATCGAAGGTAGGACACCTAGCAGAGACCTTGATCATACCTGCGGTCGACATAACTAAAACTCCAGGCGGTTAAACCAAAATCACACAGAACAAGGGAGTACCTTGCTCTGATACCAATTGAAAGTGCGTTATATCGACTAGAGGGGGGGGGGTGAACAGGCGATTTTTATGAAATTCTTCACTGAGGAATTTGCCGGTGAGGAAATTCCTTAGCGAAGAACTACTGGCAGCAGAAAGAGTACTCAAAAGTAAACATAACAGAATACAAGCATAGTCATCATGATGAAATGAAGACAGGCACAAAGTACAGGAAGCGTAATCACAGGATAACACAGGATGAAGACAAACAAACTGAACAAATTGAACTGAGGAAATTTGAGAAAGTCTTCAGTCAAAGTCTTCAAACACAGATATGAACAAACACACAACACAGTTATGAGGAAATAAAAGAGTTGAGGAAATAGAACCAGTAAGCTTGGTGAAGACAAAGATTTGGTAGACCAGTTCCAACTGCTGTCTCAGTTGTACGTCTGGTTGGATCGGCTGAGTATTTAAACTCGAGGACACACAGTCCCGGACACCCAGTCCTGAACACGTAGCTCAGGGCACCCAGTCCTCACCGTATTCTCCTTGAACTAAGGTCACACAGACCTCGTCCAATCACTCATGGTAAGTCTTCAGGCGACTTCCAAACCTTCACAAACTTGGTCACTCGGCGATCCACAATTCCTCTTGGATGCTCTAGACCATGACGCCTAACCGTCTGGAAGAAGCACAGGCTTCAAAGGTAACAAGCATCGGATCCACTCAGGATCAATCTCTTTAGTGATGCTCAATCACTTGGGGTTTGTAGGTGTTTGGGTTTGGGGTTTTTGGTTTTTCCTCACTTGATGATTTTCTCTCAAAGTCCTCAGAGGATGGGTTGCTCTCAAATGACAAGTGTCAGTTTCTCTTGGAGCAGCCAACCAGCTAGTGGTTGTAGGGGGCGGCTATTTATAGCCTAGGGAGCAGCCCGACATGATAAGACATAAATGCCCTTCAATGATATGACCGTTAGGTGGATAGATATTTTGGGACAGCTGGCGCATAGCACAACAACGGTCGGAATTTTGAGTAGTAAAATCCTCAGGGCTATCATGTTCCTCACTGTGTAGGCAATCCGCACTGGTGAATTCCTAACTCCTCAGTCAGGACAAATTCCTCAGAGACCAGAAGAATTTCGTCTCTATCACTGAAGAAATTGACTGAACTGTATGAGATTTTCAATGGCTTCACTCGAAGGGATTGGTAGGTGTAGGATTTTGAGTTGAGCATCACATGGAAATTTTTCCTTAGTATTTCCTCGACCCATAGCACAACAACGGTCGGAATTTTGAGTAGTAAAATCCTCAGGGCTATCATGTTCCTCACTGTGTAGGCAATCCGCACTGGCGAATTCCTAACTCCTTAGTCAGGACAAATTCCTCAGAGACCAGAAGAACTTCGTCTCTGTCACTGAAGAAATTGAATGAACTGTATGAGATTTTCAATGGCTTCACTCGAAGGGATTGGTAGGTGTAGGATTTTGAGTTGAGTATCACATGGAAATTTTTCCTTAGTATTTCCTCGACCCCCTTTAATAGTACGGTGTTTCCTATGACTCAAGAAAGAGAAAAAACAAAACTATGAAAACGAAAGTCTTCAGGCTTCATATTCCTCGCATGAATATCAAGTCTTCACGGACACACCAATTTGTTCACTTTCAAAGTCTTCATGAAAGTCTTCAGAAATACCAAAATCTTCACTCGAAGATATTCATTTTTAGGGGTCAACTTTTCCTGTAAATATCAAACTCCTCATAGACTTATAGACCTGTGTACACTCACAAACGCATTAGTCCCTTAACCTATAAGTCTTCAATACACCAAAATCACTAAGGGGCACTAGATGCACTTACACCGGGCATTTGCTTGAAATATTAACTTCAACTCCTGGAACATCTCATGTGCTCCATGACATTCAAAACGTCGTTGAAGTCCCGATTCTAAGCCGGAAAGCATGGCATACTGAACTATCGACTAGTCATCAACTTTGCTCAACCAGACGTTCATAACATCTGGAGTTGCTCCTGCAGCGGGCTTTGCACCTACCGGTGCTTCCAGGACATAATTCTTCTATGCAGCAATGAGGATAATCCTCAAGTTACGGACCCAGTCTGTGTAGTTGCTCCCATCATCTTTCAACTTAGCTTTCTCTAGGAACGCATTAAAATTCAAAGGAACAGTAGCATGGGCCATTTATCTACAACAACATAGACATGCAAAATACTATCAGGTACTAAGTTCATGATAAATTAAAGTTCAATTAATCATATTACTTAAGAACTCGCACTTAGATAGACATCCCTCTAGTCATCTAAATGATCACGTGATCCATATCAACTAAACCATGTCCGATCATCACGTGAGATGGAGAAGTTTTCAATGGTGAACATCACTATGTTGATCATATCTACTATATGATTCACGCTCGACCTTTCGGTCTCAGTGTTTCGAGGCCATATCTGCATATGCTAGGCTCGTCAAGTTTAACCTGAGTATTCTGCTTGTGCAAAACTGGCTGCCACCCATTGTATGTGAACGTAGAGCTTATCACACCCGATCATCACGTGGTGTCTCGGCACGACGAACTGTAGCAACGGTGCATACTCAGGGAGACCACTTGTACCTTGAAATTTAGTGAGAGATCATCTTATAATGCTACTGCCATACTAAGCAAAATAAGATGCATAAAGGATAAACATCACATGCAATCAAAATAAGTGATATGATATGGCCATCATCATCTTGTGCCTTTGATCTCCATATCCAAAGCACCGTCATGATCACCATCGCCACCGGCTTGACACCTTGATCTCCATCCTAGCATCGTTGTCATCTCGCCAACTACTGCTTCTATGACTATCGCTACCGCTTAGTGATAAAGTAAAGCAATTACATGGCGATTGCATTTCATACAATAAAGCGACAACCATATGGCTCCTGCCAGTTGTCGATAACTGTTACAAAACATGATCATCTCATACAACAATTTATATCATCACGTCTTGACCATATCACATCATAACATGCCCTGCAAAAACAAGTTAGACGTCCTCTACTTTGTTGTTGCAAGTTTTACGTGGCTGCTACGGGCTTCTAGCAAGAACCGTTCTTACCTATGCATCAAAACCACAACGATTTTTCGTCAAGTGTGCTGTTTTAACCTTCAACAAGGACCGGGCGTAGTCAAACTCGATTCAACTAAAGCTGGAGAAACATACACCCACTAGCCACGTGTGTGTGAAGCACGTCGATAGAACCAGTCTCATGAACTCGGTCATGTAATGTCGGTCTGGGCCGCTTCA
Source organism: Triticum dicoccoides (assembly GCF_002162155.2). Taxonomy (NCBI): domain Eukaryota; kingdom Viridiplantae; phylum Streptophyta; class Magnoliopsida; order Poales; family Poaceae; genus Triticum; species Triticum dicoccoides. Next base: position 322,347,742 of record NC_041388.1, read on the forward strand.
TCCAACCATACCGCCGAATAAAATTAAGACATGCTAGTAAGCAGTATGACTATTATCGTCCACAACTCATTGTGTTCTACTCATGCATATAACATCTACGCATAGACCTGGCTCGAATGCCACTATTGGGGAACACGGTATTTCAAAAAATTTACCTACGATCATGCAAGATCTATCTAGGAGATGCATAGCAATGAGAGGGGAGAGTGTGTCTACGTACCCTCGTAGACCAAAAGCGGAAGCGTTTAATAACGCGGTTGATGTAGTCGAACGTCTTCGCGATCCAACCGATCCAAGTAGCGAACGCACAGCACCACTGCGATCAGCACATGTTCATCTTGATGACGTCCCTCGAACTCTTGATCTAGTTGAGGCCGAGGGAGAGTTCTGTCAGCATGACGGCATGGTGACGGTGATGATGAAGTTACCTACGCAGGGCTTCGTCTAAAGCACTACAACGGTAAGACCGAGGTGTGTAATTGTGGAGGGGGACACCGCACATGGCTAAAAGATCAATTTGTGTGTCTATGGGGCGCCCCTGGCCATGTATATAAAGGAGTGGAGGGAAGAGGTGGCTGGCCCAAGGGAGGGCGTGCCAGGTGTGGGGAATCCTACTAGGACTCCATAGTCCAAATAGGATTACCCTCCCCTTTCCTATTCCTAGTAGGAGAAGGAGGGAAGGAGAAGGAGGAGAGAAGGAAAGGGGGGCTGCCCCCAACCCTAACCCAATTCAGATTGGGCTTGGGGGGCGCGCGCCACTCCTTGGCCGGCCTCGTCTCTTCCACCACTAGGCCCATGAGGCCCAATAACTTCCTGGGGGGGGGGGTCTGCTAACGCCCGGTACTTTGAAATGACCCGAACCATTCCGGTGTCCAAATGTAACCTTCCAATATATGAATCTTTATATCTCGACCATTTAGAGACTCCTCATCATGTCCGTGATCTCATCCGGGACTCCGAACAACCTTCAGCCAATACAAATCGTCATTGAACGTTAAGCGTGCGAACCCTTCGAGAACTATGTAGACATGACCGAGACACATCTCTGGTCAATAACCAATAGCGGAACCTGGATTCTCATATTGGTTCCTACATATTCTACGAAGATCTTTATCAGTCAAACCGCATAACAACATACGTTGTTCCCTTTGTCATCGGTATGTTACTTGCCCAAGATTCGATCGTCGGTATCATCATACCTAGTTCAATCTTGTCACCGACAAGTCTCTTTACTCATTCCATAATGCATCATCCTGTGGCTAACTCATTTGGCACATTGCTTACAAGGCTCATAGTGATGTGCATTACCGAGAGGGCCTAGAGATACCTCTCCGATACACGGAGTGACAAATCCTAATCTTGATCTATGCCAACTCAACAAACATCATCGGAGACACCTATAGAGCATCTTTATAATCACCTAGTTACGTTGTGACGTTTGATAACACACAAGGTGTTCTTCCGGTATTCGGGAGTTGCATAATCTCATAGTTTGAGGAACATGTATAAGTCATGAAGAAAGCAATAGCAGAAAAACTAAATGATCATTATGCTAAGCTAACGGGTTGGTCTTGTCCATCACATCATTCTCTAATGATGTGATCCCGTTCATCAAATGACAACACATGTCTATGGCTAGGAAACTTAACCATCTTTGATTAATGAGCTAGTCAAGTAGAGGCATACTAGGGACACTCTGTTTGTCTATGTATTCACACATGTACTAAGTTTCCGGTTAATACAATTCTAGCATGAATAATAAACATTTATCATGATATAAGGAAATATAAATAACAACTTTATTGTTGCCTCTAGGGCATATTTCCTTCATGTTATAGCCTCTAGGCACTTGTAGGAGTAGTTGCTATTAATCTTGTGGAGTTTGGTTCACTTTTATTTTGAGTCACTAAAAATTTCAGAAATTTTCAGAGGGAGAAAATGATGAGGAGATTGTTGAGGGATTCCTCGAGCCGTGGCACAAAGGGAAAAGAAAATGAAGAGAAGGAAAGGCCCAAGTATAATCTTCGTCGGTCCGCGGAAATTTGGCCGTGTGAATGGCCATGTGATGCATTCTTACAAGTGTTCGGGATTTATGACGAGTTCTATTATTTGGCTGGGATTGCCGACATCACCGACTTCCTCCTCGACCGGTGTAATCGGTATCTCCTACTCACTTATACTTTCGTGTAAAACTTTCACTTTCATGCTAGGAAATCACCACCCACGATAGACTTTCACTTATATGATCAATACAAAGAAATGACGCTTTATGACTTTTGTGAGGTTTGTAAATTACCTTACGAAGGTAGCGTCAAGGAACCACGTCCTAGTGATGTGGACGACCTTATTCATGAAATTACCATAGGGGAAGGTAGAGGAGTGTCGGGAGCGAGAGTATCTAGTATACATCTTCCTGCTTTACACTATTACTCATTATTTGTTGGGAGATGTTTAATTGGTCGTGGAGAGAGTGGAGGCCTTAGTGCTCCTGACTTCGCAATTTTGAGCCACGCTTTACATAGAGATAGAACTTACAGTTTGGGTGATATGGTTGCTAGACGGTTGAGTATGAACCGTGCAAAGGGTCCTATTTTCGGAGGCATCTTCGCCTCCCGCCTTGCTAAACACTTTGAGATACCCATTAGCGACCATGAAAAAGAGGAGAAATTGCTACCCACTATATATTTAGATTATGACAGCATGGTAGCACATAAGTTTATTCACCATGATGAGGAAAAGAGACTTATTTATAACCTGGTATTTAGCGAGAATACTGTTCAGATTATTACCTTGCATGCACATGTTTTGTTTGATATTCATTCAGGCAGGTACTTTGTTTTGCCCGCGGACATTCATGCATACTGGGTGGGGACACGATCCCCACCTCTTGAGCCAGAGCCATCACTTGATCCATATCAGGAGTCTATTTATCAGTGGGAACCACAAGAGCTCGCTAACCAGTGGAACCCCTAGGATCCTCCGCAGTACACCAAAGAGGGCTATTTTGATCCATGGACATAGACCAACTTAGGACAAAAGCCTAAGCTTGGGGGAGTACGTATTTTTCACCGACATTATATTCATGTTCACACACTCATTCTAGTTGTCGGTGCTCATACTCTTTCATTGTATTATCCATCTTAATTTATTCTTTTTCTCGCATTCTTCTTGTGTGTTTGATAAACCTTAAGAAAAACCAAAAAATTAGTTGTAGTTAGTTTACTTTCTATGCATGCTTAGTAGTAGTGATAAAAGAAAACCCCAAAAGATTTCCTTTCTTCTTTTGCTTGTTGGGAGATTTCCTGTGTAAATTGTTTTTCTCGTTCTTGTTTTACTTCCTTCAGAAAAAGACAAAAAAACTCCAAAAATATTTTTGTGTGTTTCTTTGAAATTCTTTTCTGTTCTCTGGGGTCGAGAGGAGAAGACCGCGATGAAAATGTTGAGTGGCTCTCATATGCATTATTGTTGATCTAACAAAGAACCCATATTACCTTGTCTTCTCCTTTGAATAAATGTTTGCAGATTCCAGCTTAGTCCAATGCACTGGCACAAGCAGAATACTCAGGGAGACCACTTGTACCTTGAAATTTAGTGAGAGATCATCTTATAATGCTACTGCCATACTAAGCAAAATAAGATGCATAAAGGATAAACATCACATGCAATCAAAATAAGTGATATGATATGGCCATCATCATCTTGTGCCTTTGATCTCCATATCCAAAGCACCGTCATGATCACCATCGTCGCCGGCTTGACACCTTGATCTCCATCGTAGCATCGTTGTCATCTCGCCAACTACTACTTCTATGACTATCGCTATTGCTTAGTGATAAAGTAAAGCAATTACATGGCGACTGCATTTCATACAATAAAGCGACAACCATATGGCTCCTGCCAGTTGCCGATAACTGTTACAAAACATGGTCATCTCATACAACAATTTATATCATCACGTCTTGACCATATCACATCATAACATGCCCTGCAAAAACAAGTTAGACGTCCTCTACTTTGTTGTTGCAAGTTTTACGTGGCTGCTACGGGCTTCTAGCAAGAACCGTTCTTACCTACGCATCAAAACCACAACGATTTTTTGTCAAGTGTGCTGTTTTAACCTTCAACAAGGACCGGGCGTAGTCAAACTCGATTCAACTAAAGCTGGAGAAACAGACACCCACTAGCCACGTGTGTGTGAAGCACGTCGATAGAACCAGTCTCATGAACGCGGTCATGTAATGTTGGTCTGGGCCGCTTCATCCAACCATACCGCCGAATCAAATTAAGATATCCTGGTAAGCAGTATGACTATTATCGTCCACAACTCATTGTGTTCTACTCGTGCATATAACATCTACGCATAGACCTGGCTCGAATTCCACTGTTGGGGAACGCAGTATTTCAAAAAAATTACCTACGATCATGCAAGATCTATCTAGGAGATGCATAGAAATGAGAGGGGAGAGTGTGTCTACGTACCCTCGTAGACCAAAAGCGGAAGCGTTTAATAACGCGGTTGATGTAGTTGAACGTCTTCGCAATCCAACCGATCCAAGTAGCGAACGCACGGCACCTCTGCGATCAGCACACATTCATCTCGATGACGTCCCTTGTACTCTTTATCTAGTTGAGGCCGAGGGAGAGTTCCTCCAGCATGACGGCGTGGTGACGGTGATGATGAAGTTACCTACGCAGGGCTTCGCCTAAAGCACTACAACGGTAAGACCGAGGTGTGTAATTGTGGAGGGGGACACCGCACACGGATAAAAGATCAACTTGTGTGTCTATGGGGCGCCCCTGGCCACGTATATAAAGGAGTGGAGGGAAGAGGTGGCTGGCCCAAGGGAGGGCGCGCCAGGTGTGGGGAATCCTACTAGGACTCTCTAGTCCAAATAGGATTCCCCTCCCCTTTCCTATTCCTAGTAGGAGAAGGAGGGAAGGAGAAGGAGGAGAGAAGGAAAGGGGGGCTGCCCCCAACCCTAACCCAATTCAGATTGGGCTTGGGGGCGCGCGCCACTCCTTGGCCGGCCTCGTCTCTTCCACCACTAGGCCCATGAGGCCCAATAA
>NC_041388.1:322353217-322431441 GCF_002162155.2 Triticum dicoccoides
AAATGACCCGAACCATTCCGGTGTCCAAATGTAACCTTCCAATATATGAATCTTTATATCTCGACCATTTAGAGACTCCTCATCATGTCTGTGATCTCATCCGGGACTCCGAACAACCTTCAGTCAATACAAATCGTCATTGAATGTTAAGCGTGCGAACCCTTCGAGAACTATGTAGACATGACCGAGACACATCTCTGGTCAATAACCAATAGCGGAACCTGGATTCTCATATTGGTTCCTACATATTCTACGAAGATCTTTATCAGTCAAACCGCATAACAACATACGTTGTTCCCTTTGTCATCGGTATGTTACTTGCCCGAGATTCGATCGTCGGTATCATCATACCTAGTTCAATCTTGTCACCGACAAGTCTCTTTACTCATTCCATAATGCATCATCCTGTGGCTAACTCATTTGGCACATTGCTTGCAAGGCTCATAGTGATGTGCATTACCGAGAGGGCCTAGAGATACCTCTCCGATACACGGAGTGACAAATCCTAATCTTGATCTATGCCAACTCAACAAACATCATCGGAGACACCTATAGAGCATCTTTATAATCACCCAGTTACGTTGTGACGTTTGATAACACACAAGGTGTTCTTCCGGTATTCGGGAGTTGCATAATCTCATAGTTTGAGGAACATGTATAAGTCATGAAGAAAGCAATAGCAGAAAAACTAAACGATCATTATGCTAAGCTAACGGGTTGGTCTTGTCCATCACATCATTCTCTAATGATGTGATCCCGTTCATCAAATGACAACACATGTCTATGGCTAGGAAACTTAATCATCTTTGATTAACGAGCTAGTCAAGTAGAGGCATACTAGGGACACTCTGTTTGTCTATGTATTCACACATGTACTAAGTTTCCGGTTAATACAATTCTAGCATGAATAATAAACATTTATCATGATATAAGGAAATATAAACAACAACTTTATTATTGCCTCTAGGGCATATTTCCTTCATGTTATAGCCTCTAGGCACTTGTAGGAGTAGTTGCTATTAATCTTGTGGAGTTTGGTTCACTTTTATTTTGAGTCACTAAAAATTTCAGAAATTTTTAGAGGGAGAAAATGATGAGGAGATTGTTGAGGGATTCCTCGAGCCGTGGCTCGAAGGGAAAATAAAATGAAGAGAAGGAAAGGCCCAAGTATAATCTTCCTCAGTCCGCGGAAATTTGGCCGTGTGAATGGCCATGTGATGCATTCTTACAAGTAGCCGGGATTTATGACGAGTTCTATTATTTGGCTGGGATTGCCGACATCACCGACTTCCTCCTCGACCGGTGTAATCGGTATCTCCTACTCACTTATACTTTCATGCAAAATTTTCACTTTCATGCTAGGAAATCACCACCCACGATAGACTTTCACTTATACGATCAATACAAAGAAATGACACTTTATGACTTTTGTGAGGTTTGTAAATTACCTTATGAAGGTAGCGTCAAGGAACCACGTCCTAGTGATGTGGACGGCCTTATTCATGAAATTACCGTAGGGGAAGGTAGAGGAGTGTCGGGAGCGAGAGTATCTAGTATACATCTTCCTGCTTTACACTATTACTCATTATTTGTTGGGAGATGTTTAATTGGTCGTGGAGAGAGTGGAGGCCTCAGTGCCCCTGACTTCGCTATTTTGCGCCTCGCTTTACATAGAGATAGAACTTACAGTTTGGGTGATATGGTTGCTAGACGGTTGAGTATGAACCCTGCAAAGGGTCCTATTTTCGGAGGCATCTTCGCCTCCCGCCTTGATAAACACTTTGAGATACCCATTAGGCACCATGGAAAAGAGGAGAAATTGCTACCCACTATATATTTAGATTATGACAGCATGGTAGCACATAAGTTTATTCACCATGATGAGGAAAAGAGACTTATTTATAACCTGGTATTTAGCGAGAATATTGTTCAGATTATTACCTTGGATATACATGTTTTGTTTGATATTCATTCAGGCAGGTACTTCGTTTTGCCCGCGGACATTCATGCATACTGGGTGGGGACACGATCCCCACCTCCTGAGCCAGAGCCATCACCTGATCCATATCAGGAGTCTATTTATCAGTGGGAACCATAGGAGCTCGCTAACCAGTGGAACCCCCAGGATCCTCCGCAGTACACCAAAGAGGGCTATTTTGATCCATGGACATAGACCAACTTAGGACAAAAGCCTAAGCTTGGGGGAGTACGTATTTTTCACCGACATTATATTCATGTTCACACACTCATTCTAGTTGTCGGTGCTCATACTCTTTCATTGTATAATCCAAGTTAGTTTATTCTTTTTCCCGCATTCTTCTTGTGTGTTTGATAAACCTTAAGAAAAACCAAAAAATTAGTTGTAGTTAGTTTACTTTCTATGCATGCTTAGTAGTAGTGATAAAAGAAAACCCCAAAAGATTTCCTTCTTCTTTTGCTTGTTGGGAGCTTTCCTGTGTAAATTTTTTTTCTCGTTCTTGTTTTACTTCCTTCAGAAAAAGACAAAAAAAACTCCAAAAATATTTTTGTGTGTTTCTTTGAAATTCTTTTCTTTTCTCTGGGGGTCGAGAGGAGAAGACCACGATGAAAATGTTGAGTGGCTCTGATATGCAATATTGTTGATCTAACAAAGAACCCATATTACCTTGTCTTCTCCTTTGAATAAATGTTTGCAGATTCCAACTTAGTCCAATGCACTGGCACTATTATTATTTATCCACACCGTTCGGCTGTGCAAGTGAAAGGCAATAATGACGATATATGATGAAATGATTGAGATGAGGAAAAGCTGGTATGAACTCGACCTATCTTGTTTTTGTAAATATGATTAGTTCATCGTTCCTGATTCAGCCTATTATGAATGAAACATGTTTGCAATGACAATTAGAGATTATAGTTACTCATGCCATGCTTAATTAGCTAGGAGTTTATAATGGTTTACCTTGCATGCCAACATGGAAATTAAAATGGTTGTGATGTGGTATGATAGGATGGTATCCTCCTTTGAATGATTCGAGTGGCTTGACTTGGCACATGTTCACACATGTAGTTGAAACAAACTCAACATAGCCTCCACGATATTTATGTTCATGGTGATTTATATCCTACTCATGCTTGAATTCAATGTTGGTTAATCTCAATGCATGTTTATGACTGTTGTCCCTCTCTAGTTGGTCGCTTCCCAGTCTCTTTCTAGCCTTCACTTGTACTAAGTGGGAATACTGCTTGTGCATCCACTTCCATAAACCCCAAAGTTGTTCCATATGAGTCCACCATACCTACCTATATACGGTATCTACCTTCCGTTCCAAGTAAATTTGCACGTGCCAACCTCTAAACCTTCAAATAATAGTCTGTTTTGTATGCTCGAATAGCTCATGTATCAACTAGAGCTGTCAATATCTTCCATGCTAGGTGGGTTATTCTCATGATGAGTGGACTCTGCTCATCATTCACAAGAAAATGGCTGGTAACCGGGATGCCCAGCCCATGCTCAAAGCAAATCAAATCAAAATAATTGCAAACAAAACTCCCCCAGGATTGTTGTTAGTTGGACGATACCCGTTGTTTCAGACCAGCCATGGAGTGTGCTTGTTGGTGGTGGGGGAGTATAAACTTTACCATTCTGTTTTGGAACTGCCTATAATGTATGTAGCATGGAAGATACTGAGATCTCTTAGTTGTTATGTTGACAATGAAAGCATACCGCTCAAAATATTATTCCTCTCTATTCCAAAACTCGAGCTCTGGCACCTCTGCAAATCCCTGCTTCCCTCTGCGAAGGGCCTATCTATTTACTTTTATTGTTGAGTCATCATCCTCTTATAAAAAGCACCAGTTAGAGAGCACCACTATCATTTGTATGCATTGCTATTAATTTATATTGAGTATGATTGTGACTGGATCTCTTTTACCATGAATTACAATGTCTAGTCAGTCCTTGATCTTCAAGGGTGCTCTGCATTTATGTTTTACGGTCTCAGAAAGGGCTAGAGAGATACCATCTTGTTATATTATATCATGATTGTTTTGAGAAAAGTGTTGTCATCCAAGATTTATTATTATTGCTCGCTAGTTGATTATGCCATTGATATGAGTAAATGTGAGACCTAAATGTTATTGTGAATATGGTTAGTTCATGATCTTTGTTGAAACTTGAATGTTGGCTTTACATATTTGCAACAGCAAGATCAAACAGAGTTTGTAGATGTTTTTCTTTATCACTTTCAGTTTGTCAACTGAATTGCTTCAGGACAAGCAAATGTTTAAGCTTGGGGGAGTTGATACGTCTCCAACATATCTACTTTTCCAAACTCTTCTGCCCTTGTTTTGGACTCTAACTTGCATGATTCGAATCGAACTAACCCGGACTGACGCTGTTTTCAGCAAAATTGCCATGGTGTTATTTTTGTGCAGAATAAAAAGTTCTTGGAATGACCTGAAACTTCACGGTGATAACTTTTGGAATTAATAAAAAATATTGGCAAAAGAATCAACGCCAGGGGGACCACACCCTAGCCACAAGGGTGGGGGTGCGCCCTCCGACCTTGTGGCCCCCCTGGACCTCCACCGACCTCAACTCCAACTCCATCTATTCACTTTTAGGGAGGAAAAAATCAAAGAGAAGGATTCATCGCGTTTTACGATATGGAGCCGCCGCCAAGCCCTGTTCTACCTCGGGAGGGCAGATCTGGAGTCCGTTTTGGGCTCCAGAGAGGGGAATCCGTCACCATCGTCATCATCAACCATCCCCCATCACCAATTTCATGATGCTCACTGCCGTTCGTGAGTAATTCCATCATAGGATGATACGTCCAGTTTGCATCATGCTTTTATATCGATATTTATTGCATTATGGGTTATTATTACACATTATGTCACAATACTTATGCCTATTCTCTCTTATTTTACAAGGTTTACATGAAGAGGGGGATGCCGGCAGCTGGAATTCTAGGCTGGAAAAGGAGCACATATTAGAGACCTATTCTGCACAACTCCAAAAGTCCCGAAACTTCACGGGAGCACGTTTCAGAATATAAAAAATATATTGGGCGAAGGAAGTACCAGAGGGGGGCCACCCACCATCCACGAGGGTGGGGGGCACGCCCTACCCCCCTGGGCGTGCCCCTGCCTCATGGGCCCCCTGGCAGGCCTCCGGTGCCCATCTTCTGCTATATGAGGTCTTTTTCCCTGAAAAAATCATAAGCAAGATTTTGGGATGAAACTCCGCCACCACGAGGCGGAACCTTGGCGAAACCAATCTAGGGCTCCGGCGGAGCTATTCTGCCGGGGAAACTTCCCTATAGGAGGGGGAAATCATCACCATCGATCCTCTCAGTGGATGGGGGTCAATCTCCATCAACATCTTCACCAGCACCATCTCATCTCAAACCCTAGTTCATCTCTTGTATCCAATCTTTGTTCCAAAACCTCAGATTGGTACCTGTGGGTTGCTAGTAGTGTTGATTACTCCTTATAGTTGATGCTAGTTGGTTTATCCTTTATGCATATTAATACCCCTCTGATTATGAACATGAATATGCTTTGTTAGTAGGTACGTTTGTTCCTGAAGACATGGGAGACGTCTTGCTATAAGTAGTCATGTGAATTTGGTATTCGTTCGATATTTTGATGAGATGTATGTTGTCTTTCCTCTAGTGGTGTCATGTGAACGTCGACTACATGACACTTCACCATTGTTTGGGTCTAGGGGAAGGCATTGGGAAGTAATAAGTAGATGATGGGTTGCTAGAGTGACAGAAGCTTAAACCCTAGTTTATGAGTTGCTTCGTAAGTGGCTGATTTGGATCCATATGTTTCATGCTATGGTTAGGTTTACCTTAATACTTCTTTTGTAGTTGCGGATGATTGCAATAGGGGTTAATCATAAGTGGGATGCTTGTCCAAGGAAGGTCAGTACCCAAGCACCAGTCCACCCACATATCAAATTATCAAAGTACCGAACGCGAATCATATGAACGTGATGAAAACTAGCTTGACGATAATTTCCATCTGTCCTCGGGAGCGTTTTCCTTTATATAAGAGTTTGTTCAGGCTTTTCCTTTGCTACAAAAAGTATTGGGCCATCTTGATGCACCTTATTTACTTTTATTACTTGTTACCCGTTACAAATTACCTTATCACAAAACTATATGTTACCGATAATTTCAGTGCTTGCAGAGAATACCGTACTGAAAACTGCTTATCATTTCCTTTTGCTCCTCGTTGGGTTCGACACTCTTACTTATAGAAAGGACTACGATAGATCCCCTATACTTGTGGGTCATCAAGACTCTTTTCTGGCACCGTTGCAGGGGAGTGAAGCGCCTTTGGTAGGTGGAATTTGGTAAGGAAAAATTTATATAGTGTGCTGAAATTTACTGTCACTTGTTACTATGGAACATAATCCTTTGAGGGGCTTGTTCAGGGTATCTTCACCCCGACTAGTAGAGAAAAGAGGTGCTCCTCAACCTACTGAACCTACTAAAAATGTTTACTTTGAAATTCCCTCGGGTATGATAGGAAACTGCTAGCTAATCCTTTCAAAAGTGATGGAACATTACATCCCGATTTGCACCTAATCTATGTGGATGAAGTTTGCGGGTTATTTCAACTTGCAGGTATGCCCGAGGGTGTTATCAAGAAGAATGTCTTCCCTTTATATTTGAAGGGAAAGGCATTGACATGGTTTAGGTTATGTGATGATATGGGATCATGGAACTACAACCGATTGAAATTGGAATTTCAATAGAAGTTTTATCCTATGCATCTTGTTCATCGTGATCGTAATTATATATATAAATTTTGGCCTTGCGAAGGAGAAAGCATTGCTCAATCTTGGGGGAGGCTTAATTCAATGTTATATTCATGCCCCAATCATGAGCTCTCAAGGGAAATTATTATTCAAAAAATTTATGCTCGGCTTTCTCTCAATAATCGCTCCATGCTCGATACTTCTTGTACTGGATCTTTTATGATGAAGACTATTGAATTCAAATGGGATTTATTGGAAAGAATTAAGCGCAACTCTGAAGATTGGGATCTCGACGAAGGTAAGGAGTCAGGTATAACACCTAAGTTTGATTGTGTTAAGTCTTTTTGTGGATACCCATGTTTTCTGTGAATTTAGCACTAAATATGGACTTGACTCTGAGATACTAGCTTCTTTTTGTGAATCCTTTGCTACTCACGTTGATCTCCCTAAGGAGAAGTGGTTTAAATATAATCCTCCCATTGAAGTAAAAGTAGTCGTACCTATTAAAGTTGAAGAAAAGACTATCACTCATAATGATTCTGTTGTTCCTACTGCTTATATTGAGAAACCACCTTTCCCTGTCATAATAAAGGATCATGCTAAAGCTTCAACTGTGGTTCGTAAGAGTAATACTAGAACACCTACACCCTTTGAGCAAGTTAAAGTTGAACCTAGTATTTCTATGGTTAAATATCTCTTGGCTGATAATATTGATGGGCATGTTATTTACTTCTCTAATGAAGCTGCTAGAATTGCTAGACCCGATACTAAAAATAATCATAGACCTGTTGTAGGCATGCCTGTTATTTCTGTTAAGATAGGAGATCATCGCTATCATGGCTTATGTGATATGGGTGCTAGTGCAAGTGCAATACCTCATTCCTCATACGAAGAAATTATGCATGATATTGCACCTGCTGAGATAGAAGAGATTGATGTTACAATTAAACTAGCCAATAGCGACACTATTTCACCAGTTGGGATTGTTAGAGATGTTGAAGTCTTGTGTGGGAAAGTTAAATATCCTGCTAATTTTCTTGTTCTTGGTTCCCCACAAGATAACTTTTGTCCCATTATATTTGGTAGACCCTTCTTGAATACTGTTAATGCTAGAATATAGATTGCAAAAAGGATGTTGTTATTATTGGTTTGGGGGATATGTCTGATGAGTTTAATTTTGCTAAATTTCGTAGACAACCCCATGATAAAGAATTGCCTACTAAGTATGAAATTATTGGTCTTGCTTCTATGGCCGTGCCTCCTAATGATCCTTTAGAACAATATTTGCTGGACCATGAAAATGATATGTTTATGAATGAAAGAAGGGAAATAGATGAAGTATTGTTTAACCAGGGACCTATTCTGAAACACAACTTGCCTGTTGAAATCTTAGGGGATACTCCTCCACCCAAGGGTCATCCCGTGTTTGAGCTTAAACCTTTACCTGATACTCTTAAATATGCTTATCTTGATGAGAAAGAGATATATCTTGTTATTATTAATGCTAACCTTTCAGAGCATGAAGAAAAGAAATTATTGAAGACTCTGAAGAAGCACCGTGCTGCTATTGGATATACTCTTGATGATCTTAAGGGCATTAGTCCCAATCTATGCCAGCACAAAATAAAATTGGAGAAAGACACGAAACCGGTTGTTGATCACCAACGACGGTTAAATCCTAAGATGAAAGAAGTGGTAAGAAAAGAAATACTAAAGCTTCTGGAGGCAGGTATAATTTATCCCGTTGATGATAGTCAGTGTGTAAGTCCTGTCCATTGTGTCCCTAAGAAGGGAGGTATTACTGTTGTTCCTAATGATAAAGATGAATTGATCCCACAAAGAATTGTTACAGGTTATAGAATGGTAATTGATTTCAGCAAATTAGATAAAGCTACTAAAAAGGATCATTACCCTTTACCTTTTATTGATCAAATGCTATAAAGATTATCTAAACATACACATTTTTGCTTTCTAGATGGTTATTCTGCTTTCTCTCAAATACCTGTGTCAAAAGAGGACCAAGAAAAGACCACTTTTACTTGCCCTTTTGGTACCTTTGCTTATAGACGTATGACTTTTGGTTTATGCAATGCACCTGCTACCTTTCAAAGATGTATGGCTGCTATATTCTCTGACTTTTGTGAAAAGATTGTTGAGGTTTTCATGGGTGATTTTTCCGTATATGGAACTTCTTTTGATGATTGCTTAAGCAACCTTGATCGAGTTTTGCAGAGATGTGAAGAAACTAATCTTGTCTTGAATTGGGAGAAGTGCCACTTTATGGTTAATGAAGGTATTGTCTTGGGGCATAAAATTTCTGAAAGAGGTATTGAAGTTGATAAAGCTAAGGTTGATGCTATTGAAAAGATGCCGTGTCCTAAGGACATTAAGGGTATAAGAAGTTTTCTTGGTCATGCCGGTTTTTATAGGAGATTCATTAAGGACTTCTCCAAATTTCCAGGCCTCTGACTAATCTCTTACAAAAAGATGTTCCTTTTGTCTTTGATGATGATTGTGTAGAAGCATTTGAAATACTTAAGAAAGCTTTGATTTCTGCAGCTATTGTTCAGCCTCCTGATTGGAATTTACCATTTGAAATTATGTGTGATGCTAGTGATTATGCTGTAGGGGCTGTTCTAGGACAAAGAGTTGATAAGAAATTAAATGTTATCCAATATGCTAGTAAAACTCTAGATAATGCCCAAAGAAATTATGCTACTACTGAAAAGGAATTTTTAGCAGTTGTATTTGCTTGTGATAAGTTCAGACCTTATATAGTTGATTCTAAAGTAACTGTTCACACTGATCATGATGCTATTAAATATCTCATGGAAAAGAAAGATGTTAAACCTAGACTTATTAGATGGGTTCTCTTGCTACAAGAATTTGATTTGCATATTATTGATAGAAAGGGAGCTGAGAACCCCGTTGCAGACAACTTGTCTAGGTTAGAGAATGTTCTTGATGACCCACTACCTATTGATGATAGCTTTCCTGACGAACAATTAGCTGTCATAAATGCTTCTCGTACTACTCCATGGTATGATGATTATGCTAATTACATTGTTGCTATTATACCACCTAGTTTCACATGCCAACAAAAGAAAAAGTTTTTATATGATTTAAGACATTACTTCTGGGATGACCCACACCTTTATAAAGAAGGAGTAGATGGTATTATTAGACGTTGTGTACCTGAGCATGAACAAGAACATATCCTACGCAAGTGTCATTCCGAGGCTTATGGTGGACACCATGCTGGAGACAGAACTGCACATAAGGTATTGCAATCCGGTTTTTATTGGCCTACTCTCTTCGAAGATGCCCGTAAGTTTGTCTTTTCTTGTGATGAATGTCAAAGAATTGGTAATATTAGTAGACGTCAAGAAATGCCTATGAATTATTAACTTGTTATTGAACCATTTGATGTTTGGGGCTTTGATTATATGGGACCGTTTCCTTCCTCTAATGGGTATACACATATTCTAGTTGCTGTTGATTACGTTACTAAGTGGGTAGAAGCTATTCCAACTAGTAGTGCTGATCATAACACCTCTATTAAGATGCTTAAAGAAGTTATTTTTCCGAGGTTTGGAGTCCCTAGATACTTAATGACTAATGGTGGTTCACATTTTATTCATGGTGCTTTTCGTAAAATGCTTGCTAAGTATGATGTTAATCATAGAATTGCATCCCCATATCATCCACAGTCTAGTGGTCAAGTAGAATTAAGTAATAGAGAGCTTAAATTAATTTTGCAAAAGACTGTTAATAGATCTAGAAAGAATTGGTCCAAGAAACTTGATGATGCATTATGGGCTTCTAGAACTGCATACAAAAATCCTATGGTTATGTCTCCATATAAAATGATTTATGTAAAAGCATGTCACTTACCTCTTGAACTAGAACATAAGGCATATTGGGCCATTAAAGAGCCCAATTATGACTTTAAACTTGCTCGTGAGAAGAGGCTTTTTGACATTAGCTCACTTGATGAATGGAGAACCTAGGCCTATGAGAATGCCAAACTGTTTAAAGAAAAAGTTAAAAGATGGCATGACAAAAGGATACAAAAACGTGAGTTTAATGTAGGTGATTATGTATTGTTATACAACTCTCATTTAAGATTTTTTGCAGGCAAACTCCTTTCTAAATGGGAAGGTCCTTACGTCGTTGAGGAGGTCTATCGTTCCGGTGCCATAAAAATCAAACATTACATTTTAGGTAATCCCATAAATGTTGAAACTAATGTTATTGAAACCGTAACCCTGGAGGAATACATAAGGGACACTTTCCAGAATGTTTCAGACTCAGAAAAGGAAGAGGTATAAGGTACGGTAAGTAAACTAACTCCAAAACAGTTCTAGTAGCAATTTTTCTCTGCTTTGGATTATTTAAGAAAATAGGAAAATAAGAAGTAGTCCGGGAAGGACACGAGGCGTCCACGAGGGTGGAGGGCGCGCCCCCTGCCTCGTGGGCACCTCGTCTGCTCTCCGGACTCTGATTTCTTGCACGATACTTCTTTTGGTCGGTAAAAAATCATTATATAATCTCCCGAAGGTTTTGACCACCGTATCACACAAATATCTTCTGTCTTTGTTTCAAGCTGTTTTTCTGACAGATCTAGATCGCCATGGCGTCTTCAAGTGCCCCCAAGGACAAGTTATTCGAGAGGGTCATCAACCCCTACCTCGTGGAGGTGCTGCAACACCCTCAAATCATTGAGATGCGTGAGGGGTTGCTGCACATTCGCGATGTTGAGGGACCAAGGAGGACCGAAAGCATGGAGACAAGACTCGAAGCAATGGAGCAACAAGTTTTCAAGTGCCAGGATATGGTGGAACGTGGACTCGACACCAACCACATAATGATCAAGGAGTTCACCAACACCGCCAAGCTAGATGCCAGAAACATCGGAGAGACCATCTTCAAGTTTCACGAGAAAATCGAGCATCTCCAAGCCCAGATCTATGACCTACAAAACCAAATCTTTGAGTATGAATATAGATTCAAGAGGATGAGTTTGGCTGCAGATTCAAGGATCCCGGAGACTCGATCATCCTTCTATGATGGTGAGCCTATGCCTTGGAAGATGGACGACAAGCCTACATCATCAGCAACTCCATCATCACCACCTCCGAGGAAGGAGACATAAACACATGGGTATGGGCACTCCCCTTGGAAACTGCCAAGCTTGGGGGAGTGCCCCGGTATCGTATCACCATCACACTTTTATCTTTACCGTTTTGTTAGTTCGATCCTTTTGGTAATATCTTGATCTAGTAGAATAAAGTTTTAGTATGATCTAGTTTTGAGTTTTTGCTTTATGATCCTTCTATGTAATTGAGTCCGTGAGCTATATAATAAAGATTAGTGTTGAGTCAAGGGCTTGATTATCTTGCTATGATCTTGAGGGAATAAAAATAAAAGAGAAAGAATAAAAAGAAATAAAGAGATCATATGGATCTTATGGAGAGTAATGACTTTACATATAAATAGTATGACGAATAAAAGTTGTTGAAAGTTGACAAACATAGTTTTGGTCATCGTTGCAATTAATAAGAAGTAATAAAGAAAGAGAGGTTTTCACATATAAATATACTATCTTGGACATCTTTTATGATTGTGAGCACTCATTCAAATATGACATGCTAAAGAGTAGATGTTGGACAAGGAAGACAACGTAATGGGTTATGTTTTCTTACATCTGAAATAAATTATATTGTCATGGATCATCCAACATGTTGAGCTTGCCTTTCCCTCTTATGCTAGCCAAATTCTTTGCACCAAGTAGAGATACTACTTGTGCTTCCAAATACCCTTAAACCCAGTTTTGCCATGAGAGTCTACCATATCTACCCACGAATTGAGTAAGATCCTTCAAGTAAGTTGTCATTGTTGCAAGCAATAAAAATTGCTCTCTAAATATGTATGATTTATTAGTGTGGAGAAAATAAGATTTATACGATCTTGTGATATGGAAGAAATAAAAGCGATGGACTGCATAATAAAGGTCCATATCATAATTGGCAATATAAAGTGACGTTATTTTGCATTAAGATTTCGTGCATCCAACCATAAAAGCACATGACAACCTCTGCTTCCCTCTGCGAAGGGCCTATCTTTTATTCTTGTCTTATACTTCATACAAAAGTCATGGTGATCTTCACCTTTGCTTTTTACATTTTATCCTTTGGCAAGCACAATGTGTTGGAAAGATCCTGATATTTATAGCTAATTGGATGTGAGTTTTCATGAACTATAATTGTTGACATTACCCTTGAGGTAAAAGGTTGGGAGGCAATACTATAAGCCCCTATCTTTCTCTGTGACCGATTAAAACTTCATACCCATAAATATTGCGTGAGTGTTAGCAATTGTGAAAGACTAAATGATAGTTCAGTATGTGGACTTGCTGAAAGGCTCTTATATTGAGTCTTTCCGATGTTATGATAAATTGCAATTGCTTCAATGACTGAGATTATAATTTCTTAGTTTTCAATGAAGTTTATGATTCATACTTGAAACTGTGAATGAATTGTTACTTTAGCAAAAGAGATCATATGACAATATATACATGTTGCTGTTCTGAGAATGATCATGATGCTCTCATGTCCGTATTTTATTTTTATCGACACCTCTATCTCTAAACATGTGGTCATATTTTTCAATATCAGCTTCCGCTTGAGGACAAGCGAGGTCTAAGATTCGGGGAGTTGATACGTCCATTTTGCATCATGCATTTATATCGATATTTATTGCATTATGGGTTGTTATTACACATTATGTCACAATACTTATGCCTATTCTCTCTTATTTTACAAGGTTTACATGAAGAGGGGGAATGCCTGCATCTGGAATTCTGGGCTGGAAAAGGAGCAAATATTAGAGACCTATTCTACACAACTCCAAAAGTCCTGAAACTTCACGGGAGCACGTTTCAGAATATATAAAAAGTGTTGGGCGAAGGAAGTACCAGAGGGGGGCCACCCACCATCCACGAGGGTGCGGGGCGCACCCTACCCCCTAGGCGCGCTCCCTGCCTCATGGGCCCCCTGGCAGGCCTCCGGTGCCCATATTCTGCTATATGAGGTCTTTTTCCCTAAAAATCATAAGCAAGCTTTCGGGACGAAACTCCGCCGCCACGAGGCGAAACCTTGGCGGAACCAATCTAGGGCTCCGGCGGAGCTGTTCTGCCGGGGAAACTTCCCTCTGGGAGGGGGAAATCATCACCATCGTCATCACCATCGATCCTATCAGCGGGAGGGGGTCAACGTCCATCAACATCTTCACCAGCACCATCTCATCTCAAACCCTAGTTCATCTCTTGTATCCAATCTTTGTTCCAAAACCTCAGATTGGTACCTGTGGGTTGCTAGTAGTGTTGATTACTCCTTATAGTTGATGCTAGTTGGTTTATTCGGTGGAAGATCAGATGTTCAGATCATTTATGCATATTAATACCCCTCTGATTATGAACATGAATATGCTTTGTGAGTAGTTACGTTTGTTCCTGAGGACATGGGAGAAGTCTTGCTATAAGTAGTCATGTGAATTTGGTATTCGTTCGATATTTTGATGAGATGTATGTTGTCTTTTCTCTAGTGGTGTCATATGAACGTAGACTACATGACACTTCACCATTGTTTGGGCCTAGGGGAAGGCATTGGGAAGTAATAAGTAGATGATGGGTTGCTAGAGTGATAGAAGCTTAAACCCTAGTTTATGAGTTGCTTCCTAAGGGGCTGATTTGGATCCATATGTTTCATGCAATGGTTAGGTTTACCATAATACTTTGTTTGTAGTTGCGGATGCTTGCAATAGGGGTTAATCATAAGTGGGATGCTTGTCCAAGGAAGGGCAGTACCCAGGCACCGGTCCACCCACATATCAAATTATCAAAGTACCAAACGTGAATCATATGAACGTGATGAAAACTAGCTTGATGATAATTCCCATGTGTCCTCGGGAGTGTTTTCCTTTATATAAGAGTTTGTTCAGGCTTGTCCTTTGCTACAAAAAGGATTGGGCCATCTTTCTGCACCTTATTTACTTTTATTACTTGTTACCCGTTACAAATTACCTTATCACAAAACTATTTGTTACCAATAATTTCAGTGCTTGCAGAGAATACCTTACTGAAAACTGCTTATCATTTCCTTCCGCTCCTTGTTGGGTTCGACACTCTTACTTATCAAAAGGACTAAGATATATCCCCTATACTTGTGGGTCATCATAGGCTTGCTGGACCGTGATGGGTTGGATGAGATTTACCATGTAATCGAGTTTGTTTTGTTAGGGTTTGATCCCTAGTATCCACTATGTTCTAAGATTGATGTTGCTATGACTTTGCTATGCCTAATGCTTTTCACTAGGGCCTGAGTGCCATGATTTCAGATCTGAACCTGTTATGTTTTCATGAATATATTTGTGTTCTTGATCCGATATTGCAAGTTATAGTCACCTACTACGTGTTATGATCCGGCAACCCCGGAGTGACAATAGTCGGGACCACTCCCGGTGATGACCGTAGTTTGAGGAGTTCATGTATTCACTAAGTGCTAATGCTTTGGTCCGGTACTCTATTAAAAGGAGGCCTTGATATCCCTTAGTTTTCACTAGGACCCCGCTGCCACGGGAGGGTAGGACAAAACATGTCATGCAAGTTCTTTTCCATAAGCACGTATGACTATATTCGGAATACATGCCTACCTTACATTGATGAACTGGAGCTAGTTCTGGTCACCCTATGTTATAACCGTTGCATGATGAATGCCATCCAACATATTTATCCATCATGGATCCATTGCCTACGAGCTTTTCACATATTGGTCTTTGCTTAGTTACTTTTCCGTTGCCACTATTACGATTTCTACAAAACTGCTACTATTACTTTTGCCACCGTCACCATTACTTCCATACTACTTTGCTACTAAATATTTTGCTGCAGATATTAAGTCTTTCAGGTGTGGTTGAATTGACAACTCAGCTGCTAATACTCAAGAATATTCTTTGGCTCCCCTTGTGTCGAATCAATAAATTTGGGTTGAATACTCTACCCTCAAAAACTGTTGCGATCCCCTATACTTGTGGGTTATCACTTTCCAAATTGAGTGAAGGTACAATTACCTCATCAAGTTATACTTTCCTCCCACTCACTTCTTTCGAGAGAAACTCCTTCTCTATAAATGTTCCATCTTTGGCAACAAAAGATCTTGCCTTCGGATCTGTGGTAGAAGGTGTACCCACTTGTTTTCTTAGGGTAACCTATGAAGACGCACTTCTCCGATTTGTGTTCAAGCTTATCAGACTGAAGCCTTTTGACATAAGTTTTGCAACCTCAAACTTTAAGAAACGACAACTTAGGTTTCTTGCCAAATCATAGTTCATACGGTGTCGTCTCAATGGATTTAGACAGTGCTCTATTTAACGTGAATGCCGCTGTCTGTAATGCATAACCCAAAATGATAGTGGTAAATCGGTAAGAGACACCATAAACCGCACCATATCTAATAAAGTACGGTTACGACGTTCGGACACACCATTATGCCGTGGTGTTCCAGGTGGCGTGAGTTGTGAAACTATTCCACATTGTTTTAAATGAAGGCTAAACTCATAACTCAAATAGTCGCGTCCGCGATCAGATCGTAGAAACTTTATTTTCTTGTTACGATGATTCTCCACTTCACTCTGAAATTCTTTGAACTTTTCAAATGTTTTAGATTTGTGTTTCATTAAGTAGATATACCCATATTAGGTTAAATCATATGTGAAGGTCAAAAAATAACGATACCCATCGCATGCCTCGATACTCATCGGACCACATACACCGATATGTATTATTTCCAATAAGTCATTAGCTCACTCCATTGTTCCGGGGAATGGAGTTTTAGTCATCTTGCCCATGAGGCATGGCTCACAAGTATCAAATAATTCATAATAAAGTGATTCCAAAAGTCCATCTACATGGAGTTTCTTCATGCGGTTTACACCAATATGACCTAAACGACAGTGCCACAAGTATGTTGCACTATCATTATCAAATTTGTATCTTTTGGCATCAATATTATGAATATGTGTATCACTTACGATTGAGATTCAATAAACCGTTTCTTTGGGTGTATGACCATAGAAGGTTTTATTCATGTAAACAGAACAACAATTATTCTCTGACTTAAATGAATAATCATATTGCAATAAACATGATCCAATCATATTCATGCTCAACACAAACACCAAATAACATTTATTTAGGTTCAACACTAATCCCGAAGGTAGAGGGAGTGTGCGATGGTGATCTTATCAACCTTGGAATCACTTCCAACACGCATCGTCACCTCGCCTTTAACTAGTCTTTGTTCATTCTGCAACTCATGTTTTGAGTTACTAATCTTAGCAATTGAACTAGTATCAAATACCCAGGGCTACTACAAACACTAGTAAGGTACACATCAATAATCTGTATATCAAATATAGCTTTGTTCACTTTGCCATCCTTCTTATCCGCCAAATGTTTGGGGCATTTCCGCTTCCAGTGACCATTTCCTTTGCAGTAGAAGCACTCAGTTTCAGGCTTGAGTCCAGTTTTGTGCTTCTTCATGGGAGTGGCAACTTGCTTGTCATTCTTCTTGAAGTTCCCTTTCTTTCCCTTTGCCCTTTTTCTTGAAACTAGTGGTGTTGTTAACCATCAACAATTGATGCTCTTTCTTGATTTCTACCTTCATTGATTTCAGCATCACGAAGAGCTTGGGAATTGTTTTCTTCATCCCTTGCATATTATAGTTCATCACGAAGTTCTAGTAGCTTGGTGATAGTGACTAGAGAACTCTGTCAATCACTATCTTATCTAGAAGATTAACTCCCACTTGAGCGATTGTAGTACCCAGACATTCTGAGTACATGCTCATTGGTTGAGCTATTCTTCTCCATCTTGTAGTCAAAATACTTGTGAGAGGTCTCATAACTCTTGACATTGGCATGAGTCTAAAATACCAATTTCAACTCTTGGAACATCTCATATGCTTTGTGGTGTTCAAAACGTTTTTGAAGTCCCGGTTCTAAGCCGTAAAGCATGGCGCACTAAACTATCAAGTAGTCATCATACCGAGCTTGTTAAACGTTCATAACGTCTGCATCTGTTCCTGCAATAGGTCTGTCACATAGCGGTGCATCAAGGACATAATTCTTCTGTGTAGCAATGAGGATAATCCTCAGATTACGGACCCATTCCACATCATTGCTACTATCATCTTTCAACTTTTCTCTAGGAACATATCAAAAAATTATAGGAGCTATATCGTGAGCTATGATCTACTACATAAATATGCAAATACTATCAAGACTAAGTTCATGATAAATTATGTTCAATTCATCAAATTACTTAAGAACTCCCACTTAGATAGACATCCCTCAAGTCATCTAAATGATACGTGATCCAAATCAACTAAACCATGTCCGATCATCACGTGAGATGGAGTAGTCATCAGTGGTGAACATCTTTATGTTGATCATATCTACTATATGATTCATGTTCGAACTTTCGGTCTCCAGTGTTCCGAGGCCATGTCTGTACATGCCAGGCTCGTCAAGTTTAACCCGAGTATTCCACATGTGCAAAACTGTCTTGCACCCATTGTATTTGAACGTAGAGTCTATCACACCCGATCATCACGTTGTGTCTCAACGCGAACAATTGTTGCAACAGTGCATACTCAGGGAGAACACTTATACCTTGAAATTTAGTGAAGGTATCATGTTATAATACTACCGCCGTACTAAGCAAAATAAGATGCATAAAAGATAAACATCACATGCAACCAAAATATGTGACATGATATGTCCATCATCATCTTGTGCTTTTGATCTCCATCTCCAAAGCATCGTCATGATCTCCATCATCACCGGCTCGACACCTTGATCTCCATCGCCGCGTCATGGTTGTCTCACCAACTATTGCTTCTACAACTATCGCTAACGCATAATGATAAAATGAAGCAATTACATGGCGTTTGCATTTCATATAATAAAGAGACAACCATAAGGCTCCTGCCGGTTGCCGATAACTTTTACAAAACATGATAATCTCATACAATAATGTATATCACATCATGTCTTGACCATATCACATCACTACATGCCCTGCAAAGACAAGTTAGACGTCGTCTACTTTGTTGTTGCAAGTTTTACGTGGCTGCTACGGGCTTCTAGCAAGAACTGTTCTTACCTACGCATCAAAACCACAATGGTGATTTATCAAGTTTGTTGTTTTAACCTTCAACAAGAACCGGCCGCAGTCAAATTCGATTCAACTAAAGTAGGAGAAGCAGACACCCGACAACCACATTTATGCAAAACTAGTTGCATGTCTACCAGTGGAACCGGTCAAATGAATGTGGTCATGTAAGGTTGGTCCAGGTTGCTTCATCCAACAATACTGCCAAATCAAAATAAGACATTCGTGGTAAGCAGTATGACGAGCACCACCCACAACTTTTTGTGTTCTACTCGTGCATATCATTTATGCATAAACTGGCTCTGATACCATTGTTGGGAAACGTAGCATGCAATTTCAAAAAAATTCCTACGCTCACGCAAGATCTATCTAGGAGATGCATAGCGACGAGGGGAGAGTGTGTCTATGTACCATCGTAGACCAAAAGCAAAAGCGTTTGACAACGCGGTTGATGTAGTCGAACTTCTTCTACCTCCGACCGATCAAGCACCGAACGTACCGCACCTTCGAGTTCTGCACACGTTCAGCGCAATGACGTCCCTCGCCTTCTCGATCTAGCAAGGTGTCGAGGAAGTAGTTGAGTTCCGTCAACACAACGGTGTGGTGGCGGTGATGGTGAAGTGATCCGCGCAGGGCTTCGCCTAAGCACCGCGAGAATATCACCGGAGGTGTAAACTATGGAGGGGGGCGCCGCACACGGCTAATAATTGATGTTCTGTGTTCGAGGCACCCCCTCCCCACATATTTATAGGTGGGATGGGAGGAGAGGCCGCCAGGGGCGCCCCAAGTAGGATCCGAATCCTACTTGGGGTTTCCCCAAGTGGCGCCCCCTTTCCTTTTTCCATCGGAGAAGAAAGGGAATGGGGAAGAGAGAAAGGAAGGGGGGGGGTCCGAACCCCTCCTTTTCCTTCTCCAATTAGGCCTCCTGCCTAATTAACGGGGGGGCACCACCCCTTGTGGGCTGGTGTGCTCCCCTCTTATGGCCCATATGGCCCATATCTTCCCCCCGGGGGTTCCGGTAACCCCCCGGTACTCCGATAATTACCCGATACACTCCGGAACACTTCCAGTGTCCGAATACTATCATCCTATATATCAATCTTTACCTCTTGACCATTTTGAGACTCCTTGTCATGTCCGTGATCTCATTTGGAACTCCGAACTATATTCGGTAACCAAATCACATAACTCATATAATATAATATCATCATCGAACATTAAGTGTGCAGACCCTACGGGTTCGAGAACTATGTAGACATGACCGAGACACCTCTCCGGTCAGTAACCAATAGCGGAACCTGGATGCTCATATTGGCTCCTACATATTCTACGAAGATCTTTATCGGTCGAACCATTATGACAACATATGTAATTCCCCGTGTCCATCGGTATGTTACTTTCCCGAGATTCGATCGTCGGTATCTTCATACCTAGTTCAATCTCGTTATCGGCAAGTCTCTTTACTCATTTCGTAATACATCATCCCGCTACTAACTCATTAGTTGTCGGCGTCCTGGGAACGGGGGTCCCCAGACTTGCCTACCTGCGGCCCACGGCGTCGCTCCGCCAGCGGCCCCGTATGGCCCATCTTCACCAGCAAACACTCAAGACCCTCGCGAGGGGCTGAGCCTCATGAGGCGGATGACGCAAGACCTCCTCGGGGGCGGCCTCACCAGGCTAGCTCGCGAGGGCGGAGATATCAAGGCAAGGTACACCTCACGAGGTTCCTGTGATGCAAGCCATGACGACCGGGGCCAAGCGGGTGCCAGAGCGCACAGTGTCCTCGTTTACCCTTTGGTGTTAAAGAGGCAGACACAGACGAGGAGTCCCGAGGCATCAGGCATAGGTTTCCATATTGGTGCAACAAGACCAAGACCAGCAAGACGGCAGGACGGAGGTCACCCTGGAGCCCAGGACGGCGTCACCACCAGAACCTTTGGCAGGCGAAGACCACCTTTTGTCAGGATAACTTGTACTAGTTGTCTCCCTTCAAACTGGCCGTTGTGGGATCCCTTCCTGCCTAATATTTGGGAAGAAGACTACGGCCTCTATAAATAGGACTAGCCACCACCATAGGGAGGCATGTGATCTTGGGACTGATCCAAGGCCATTCGGATCATCCTCATCCACACAAACTCATCGAGCTCGAGAACACCTCTCCTCAGGAGGCTGTTCATCCCTTGTACTTGTTCATCCTCAGCCTACAAGGCAATCCACCACACCACACTAGAGTAGGGTATTACACCACAATGGTGGCCCGAACCAGTATAAACCCTGTGTCCTTTGTTCTGCGAGTTCGACGTGCTGAGCTTTGAGATTGCGGTGAGAGCGAGAGCTAGGGGAGGAGAGATCTTCGTGCGCACCCCAGTGTTCGGACCACAAGGGTTTTGTCGGAACCCGAAATCCGACATTTGACGTGCCAGGTAGGGGTGCGCCGAAGCCTTCCTTCCGTCGATCCACGCTCCTCCATCACCGCGCCTTGCCCCCATGGCCGGCGTTGCTCTTCCTGCTGCATTGACGGATGCCTGTGGCGGGGCCAGGGGGCTCCGAGCCTTAGCCCCCACCTTGCGGCGGGTGCAGTGGCCACCCAAGTTCAAGCCAAAGATGCCACTGCGTTACAACGGCGCAGCGGACCCGTTGGCCTGCCTGCTGGCGTATGAAGAGGCCGTCCTAAAGGCTGGGGGCGATGACAAGGTCATGGCCAACTGGCTTCCCATGGCCCTCACTGGTGCACCGCGCGCCTGGCTGCTCAACCTCCTAGGATCTGCAGAGGCATCTTGGGAGGAGCTGCGCAGCCTCTTCGCTATGCGCTTCGCGGCACCGGCGCACCTCGCTGTTGCGACCCTCCTCGACGGCTCGCAAGTGCCGCCCTCGGGCCGTCACACCAAGTCGTTCCTTCGCCAGATCGGCACCGCTTCCGCGCGGTAGGGGCCTCCCCCGGGTTGGGCGGCGCCCAAGGCCGACCTGACCTTCAACTCGGGTGTTCACCCAGTCACCACTGTTGGCTCGGGCGTGCTCCCAATGCTTTGCACGCCCACCATCTGCAGCGTAGCTATCACCAAGACCCTCATCGACGGTGGCGTCGGCCTCAACATGCTCTTTGTGGAGTCTTTTAGCCTCCTTCATGTGCCTCTCGAGCGGCTCCGCCCTAGCAAGCCCTTCTCCGGGGTCGGCGGCGGCTCCGCCAGCCCCCCTAGGGCAGATCCGTCTTCCCGTGACCCTCAGCACTCGTGACAACTATCGCACTGAGTTGATCGACTTCGACATCGCCTGTATTGGCCTCCCGTACAACGCCATCCTTAGGTACCCGACACTGGCTCACTTTATGGCGGCAACCCATCCAGCCTACAACCTCATGAAGATGCCCGGGAGCAAGGACGTCCTCACCGTAGTCGGAGATACCAAGGAAGCTCTGATAGCACTCAGGCTTGCCCTCAAAGCCGCTACGGCAGCACGACCAGCCGACGAGATCACCTCCGGAGTCAAGGAGGCCGCACCAGGTAAGAAGAAGCAATTGTTCACTCAAGATCGGGCAGAAACCAAGCAGGTGCCGGTCAAGGAAGACGAGTCCTCTGGAGCCACCTTCACCATAGGTGCCAACCTCGACCTGGATCAAGAGAAGGCATTGGTGAAGTTCTTGCACACAAACGAGGAAGTATTCGCATGGGAACCCAAACAACTAGTAGGGGTCCCCAGAGGGGTGATCGAGCATCACTTGAGGGTGTGCCCCAATGTGCGCCCTGTGAAGTAGAAAGCACGGCGACAATCCACGAAGAAGCAGTCCTTCATCATCGAGGAAACCCGCAAGCTAGAGGCGGCGGGTGTCATTTGCGAGGTTCGGTACCCCGCGTGGCTGGCGAACCCCGTCGTCGTGCTAAAGAAAGGTGGGAAGGAGCGCATGTGTGTCGACTTCACCAACCTCAACAAGGCCTGTCCCCAAGATCCGTTCCCACATCCACGCATCGACCAGATCGTTGACTCCAACGCCGAGTGCTACCTGCTATGCTGCCTGGACGCGTTCTCGGGCTATCATAAGATCAAGATGGCGGTAGAGGATGTGGAGAAGACGGCCTTCCTAACCCCGTGCGATGTGTACTGCTACACTTGCATGTCGTTCGGGCTGCGCAACGCAGGCGCGACCTGCCAATGGCTGATGCACATCGCCCTGGGTCAGCAGCTCAGGAGGAACGCTGAAGCCTACATCGACGACATTGTGGTAAAGTCTCGGGAGGCAAGAACTTTGATTCAAGACATGGAGGAGACCTGCGCGAGCCTGCGCCAGGTGGACTTGCGGCTCAACCCGGAAAGTGTGTGTTTAGTGTCCCTTCCAGCAAGTTGTTGGGCTTCCTCGTGTCCCATAGGGGGATCAAGGCCAACCCGGAGAAGGTCAAGGCGATTCAAGACATGAACCCACCGCAAACACTCAAGGAGATGCAGAAACTTGCTGGATGCGTGACTTCGCTGGGGCGCTTCATCTCCAAGCTAGGAGAGTGCGCCCTGCCATTCTTCAAGAAGATGAAGAAGAAGGGCCCGTTCGAGTGGACCTCGAAAGCTGGCCAAGCGTTTCAAGACCTCAAGGGATACCTGACCAGCCCTCCGGTGATGGTGGCGCCTCGCCCTCTCGAGCCCCTGGTGCTTTACCTTGCCGCCACTCCCTACGTCGCTAGCGCAGCTCTAGTGGCGGTTCGGGAAGAGCGCCAAGCCAAGGGGCTGCCGCGCCATGCCGCACCACCAGCCGAGGCGATACAGGACCCAGAGGGCTCCGCAAAGGCTGCAGCAACACCAACGAGTGACCAGGCCCAGCAAGGCGGTGTTCGCGGGCCGGCAGAGGCCCCAATGGGCGATCAGGCTCTTGGGGTCCCGTCACCTCAGGAGACGCCCCAACTTCTGGCAGGCGCAAGTTCCGTCGATGTTCCCGCCCTCATCGAGCACCCAGTGTATTTCGTCAGCACGGTACTACGGGATGCAAGGGCACGGTACCCCATGCCTCAAAAGCTCTTGCTCGCGCTTTTGGTGGCCTCGCGTAAACTGTGGCACTGCTTCCAGGGTCACCCAATCAAGGTCGTCTCGGCCTACCTGCTGGAGAGGGTACTCAGGATCCCCAACGTTGCCGAAAGAGTCGCCGAATGGAACATCGAGCTGCAAGCATTCCAGCTGGAGTTCAGCACAACTAGGGTCATCAAGGGGGCCGCGCTCGCCGACTTCATGGCAAAATGGACTGATGCCCCAGGGTTTGAAGCAGGCGAGGACCAATCTCTCTCGACGGGAAGTGAAGCACTAGATGGCTAGGTCATGCATTTCGATGGCGCGTTCGCACGCCAGGGCGCGGGAGCTGGAGCAGTGCTCATCTCGCCCACTCAGGACAAGCTCTACTACACCATGCATCTCTGCTTCCAGCAAGACGAGAAGGTCTCAAACAACACCGCGGAGTACAAGGGACTCATCACTGGCCTCAAGGCCGCGGTGGCCCTGGGGGTGAAGTGCGTCACCATTAGG
This sequence comes from Triticum dicoccoides, assembly GCF_002162155.2. Classification (NCBI taxonomy): domain Eukaryota; kingdom Viridiplantae; phylum Streptophyta; class Magnoliopsida; order Poales; family Poaceae; genus Triticum; species Triticum dicoccoides. The sequence goes on from NC_041388.1 coordinate 322,377,700, forward strand.
GGTGACTCGCATCTCCTCGTCAACTTCTCCAACAAGGTATACGAGCCGAAGGACGAGCACATGGAAGCATACCTCGCGGAGGTACGCAAAATGGAAAAGCATTTCCTGGGTCTAGAGTTGCAGCACGTGCCTAGTGGAACCAACAAGGAGGCCAACGACATCACCAAAAGGGCGTCCAAGCGACAACCCCAAGAGCCTGGCATCTTTGAGGAGCGACACTTCAAGCCATCGGTAGCATCTCCGCTTTCGGGGCCGGCACCGCCTCGGGAGGAGCTCCCCCAACCACCTGCCTCGGGAGCCCTGTCCGGCGCCCCGACCTCGGGAGCGCGCCTACTCCTGGCGCTCGAGCCTCAGGAGGGGTGTTGGACCAAGGAGTTCAAGGAATACCTGACGCAAGGGACGCTGCCGGAGAAAGAGGAGGACGCGGAGCGCGTAGCCCGACAGGCTACGACATACTGCATCCAAGACGGTGATTTATACAGGAAGCGGCCAAATGATGTTCCCTTGCAATGCATCACTAGGGAACAGGGGAATGAGTTGCTGGATGACATACATGGCGGAGACTGCGGGCACCACTCGTCATCATGAACCCTTGTCAGCGAGGTGTTCCGCAGCGGGTTCTACTGGCCTACGGCGCTCAATGACACAACCGAGCTGGTGAAGTCCCGCGAGGCCTGCCAGTTCCACGCCAAGCAGATCCATCAGCCAGCTCAGGGCCTCCAGACCATCCCGCTCTCGTGTCCGTTCGCAGTCTGGGCGCTGGATATCTTAGGCCCGTTCCCTCGAGCGCCTGGGGGCTACCGCTACCTCTACGTCACCATCGACAAGTTCACCCAATGGGCGAAGGTAGAAGCCGTGCGCACCATCCCGACCGGATTTGCGGTCAAGTTCATCAAGGGTCTGGTGAGCTAGTTCGGGGTCCCTAATCGTATCATCACCGACAATGGCTCGCAGTTCACTAGCAACCTCTTCAAGACATATTGTGCTAACCTTGGAACGCAGATCTGCTACGCTTCGGTGGCACACCCCAGGAGCAACGGTCAAGCCGAAAGCGCCAACGCAGAGGTCCCGAGAGGCCTCAAGACTAGGACCTTCAAGAAGAAGCTTGAGGCCTGCGGCAAGGGATGACACGATGAGCTCTAGTCTATGCTGTGGTCCATCCACACCACCGCCAACAAGCCAACAGGCGAGACCCCGTTCTTGCTTATCTTCGGAGCAGAAGCGGTTCTCCCTCACGAGGTCAAGCATAGCTCCGCGCGGGTACTGACATTTGATGAGATGCAGCAGGACGCCATGCGGGGGATGGACCTTGTGCTGGGGGAGGGACGCCGTCGTGAAGCCTCGCTCCGAGCGGAAAGGTACCAGTAGGCGCTGCGAGGTACCACTGTTGCAGCGTCCGCTCCAGGACGCTCGAGGTGGGTGATCTTGTCTTGAGGCGGGTGCTCTCCAGGGAAGGGCTGCACAAGCTCTAACCCATGTGGGAGGGCCCATTTAGGATCGCCCGCGTCTCCAGGCCTGGTGCCACACACCTGGAGACGTAGGACAGGATCCCCATCCAGAACGCCTCGAACATCCAGCACCTCCGGAAGTTCTACCTATGAAGCAAGGCCCAGCGCCTGTGAAGCAAGGCCTCGTGCCTATGAAGGTCTCTGCTCGTGACACTCTCACATAATAATGAGTGGGGTTGTACACACCTCGGAGTCTCAAGAGTTCCGCCCTCGGGCCTCGGGGGCTCCCTCCCATGTCCTAGTGGCAACACTTAGCTCCGCGCTGGTGAGAAGACTAGACTAGGTGTTGCACGCGGCTTTTCATTTGCTTTCCGTAGTTGGCTTGCCCCTTTTCTTAATGGAAGTTTGCTTTCTGGTGTTCCTTACCGGCTTGGTTCCATCGCCTTTGCCTTCGTTTCTGCCCTCGGTTCCTTTTTTTGACCCGTGCTCTCCCTCGCATGCCTTGTGAGGGGGCTGGACAGGTGCCCTCGTGAGTGTTTTTTCCTGTTCTTCGCGAGCCACCCTCGCTCAAGCTTGCAAGCTGGCGCACCTCTCTCAATCTGCACCCCTCGGGTACCACGATGCGAAGCGCTAGGTCGTGGCCAGCTGCGCCTGTGACCAGGGCTTGGAAGAATAAGAGTTTCCTAACGAATTTTTGCAGTTCCTAGACACCTCCCGAGCCAAGGAGGCCTCGCCAGGCACTGGGAAATGCGCGCCTCACGAGGCGGAAACTACTTCAAGTGCGCCAAGCTAAGTTATTTCTGCGTGCCTACATAAAATGCGATGCTGGAACGCGACATAGGAACGATAAACATAGCATAGCAACTTGGAAATCATGGTTCGTTGCACGCCCCTGCGGGGCCTCATACTTGTCTCTCTCTTAATGCATGAAGAAAAGGAAGAACAAAACAAAAGTGGCACGTGCCCCCGCAGCAGTTCGCGAGGATGGGCCCATGGCGCTTTCCTGGGCTCAGCCAGACCCCTCCTCGCACTTCACTGGAGCGCGGCGACAAGATGACCTGCTGCCACCCTCGAAACAGGCGCGGCGGCGTGGTGGATAGTCATAGTTGCCGCTGCTGGAGCTGCCGCCGGAAGAAGAGCCACCGTAGCTGGACGAGCCATGGCCAGATCCAAGGACAAGCCCGCATTCACCCTCATCGCGGTCGTCACCGAGGCTGAGCACCTCACCACCGTCGTTGTCCTTAGGGCAGCACCCGACGCGGCGACCATCTTCCCCGAACACCCTCACATAGAGGGTCGCGTTGCCATCGTACTTGAAGTGGAGGGTTCACCGCCGGCCCAGGCCACGCGCGCAGGCAAACGTCTGCCAGCCGCGGGCCAAGGCTGCGTTGCCCGCAACAGAGACCTCGACCGCGACCCATGAAGCCTTGCTGCAGCAGCCGTTCGCCTGCTGCCAGAGACCGCTTGGACCCATAGCTGGCAGCTCGCGGGCAAAGAAGCGCGGAAGCTGAAGCCAGGTGCCAGCCGGGTTCTCCGACCACACAACAAACTCTGGCAGCACCTCCGCCGAGTGGAAGCATGGCCGGGGAGGCCACGCGACCATGGCGCGCCTCCCATCATCGACAGGGCTGCCATGACCCGGGAAACACCCACCGCGCGAAGAGGCGCCGTCGCGGCCGCGAGGGGCCACAGCAGGAGCCGCAGTGTGCTTGCGGGGACGACCGCGCCCCCTCTTAGGCGGCGGTGAGCCGAGCCCCTCCTGGTGGGCGTTCCTCTTTTTTGTGGTCGAGAACCTCTTTGCATGCACCATGGGTATCACTGCTAGCGATGAAGCAAGGGAGAAGAAGCGAGTGGAGTAGGAAGGGATGAGCAACAGGGGCTCCGCCCCCTCCTCATTTATAGCGGGAGAAGGCCAACCGGCGATCCCCACGATCACAGGTAATGATGATTTTACTCTGCATGCGGCAGGGACTCGTCAAGTCGGGCAGTTGCCAAGGCAGCATGGGGAAGCGGAGACGCCCACGTCCCATCAATTGCCATGCGTCAATCAAGGTCACAGGCTGTTGGGGCCCGCAGCTCCCTGCACTCGCCCCTTGGCTTCGCCTCACAACCAAGTTCGAGCGCGCCTTGAGCCGGGGGGCTACTGTCGGCATCCTGGGAACGGGGGTCCCCAGACTTGCCTGCCTGCGGCCCACGACATGGCTCCAACAGCGGCCCCGTACGACCCATCTTCACCAGCAAACACTCAAGACCCTCGCGAGGGGCCGAGCCTCACGAGGCGGATGACAGAAGACCTCCTCGGGGGCAGCCTCACCAGGCTGGCTCGCGAGGGGCGGAGAGATCAAGGAAAGGGGCACCTCGCAAGGTTCCTGTGACGCAAGCCATGATGACCGGGGGCAAGTGGGTGCCAGGCGGGCGCCAACGCGCACAGTGTCCTCGTTTCCTCTTTCGTGTTAAAGAGGCAGACGCAGACGAGGAGTCCCGAGGCATCAGGCAAAGGTTTCCATATCGGTGCAACAAGACCAAGGCCAGCAGGATGGCAGGAAGGAGGTCACCATGGAGCCCAGGACGGCGTCACCACCAGAACCTTTGGCAGGCGAAGACGACCTTTTGTCAGGATGACTTGTACTAGTTGTCCCCCTTCAAACTGGTCGTTGTGGGATCCCTTCCCGCCTAATATTTGGGAAGAGGACCAGGGCCTCTATAAATAGGACTATCCACCACCGTAGGGAGGCATCTGATCTTGGGATTGATCCAAGGCCATTCAGATCATCCTCATCCAGACAAACTCATCGAGCTCAAGAACACCTCTCCTCAGGAGGCTATTCATCCCTTGTACTTGTTCATCCTCAGCCTACAAGGCAATCGACCACACCACACTGGAGTAGGGTTACACCACAACGGTGGCCCGAACCAGTATAAACCCTGTGTCCTTTGTTCTGCGAGATCGACGTGCTGAGCTTTGAGATTGCGGTGAGAGCGAGAGCTAGGGGGAGTAGAGATCTTCGTGAGCACCCCAGTGTTCGAACCACAAGGGTTTTGCTGGAACTCGAAATCCGACATTAGTCACTTTGCTTTCCAGGCTTCTTATGATGTGCATTACCGAGAGGGCCCAGAGATACCTCTCCGATACTCGGAGTGACAAATCCTAATCTCGATCTATGCCAATCAATAAACACCTTCGGAGATACCTATAGAGCATATTTATAATCACCCAGTTACGTTGTGACGTTTGATAGCACATAAGGCATTTCTCCGGTATCCGGGAGTTGCATAATCTCATAGTCGAAGGAATATGTATTTGACATGAAGAAATCAATAGCAATAAAACCGAACAATCAATATGCTATGCTAACGGATGGGTCTTGTCCATCACATCATTCTCCTAATGATGTGATCCCGTTCATCAAATGACAACACATGTCTATGGTTAGGAAACTTAACCATCTTTGATTAACGAGCTAGTCTAGTAGAGGCTTACTAGGGACACAGTGTTTTGTCTATGTTTCCACACATGTATCAAGTTTCTGGTTAATACAATTCTCGCATGAATAATAGACATTTATCATGATATAAGGAAATATAAAATAAAATTTTTATTATTAACTCTAGGGCATATTTCCTTCAGTAACTCCATCCGTCTTTGGCTTATTCCATTCTCAAATGGTGATCAGGATGTTGTCCCTAACAATAACTCTGCACTGACTTACAAATCAGTTTGCGTTCTGTGCAGGAGCAATCGGTTTGCCATCTTCAGCGACTTCTTCGATCTTGAACCTTACGTTATTGCCCAACCTTTTTTTCGGGACTCGTTTCTTTATAGATGATTGGCTCGATCTTGAGGGCTAAAAGAAGAAAGAAGCGTTGACATCTGTATATACAAATCAATTAATGCATCTAGTCAGCAGAGGCTTAATTAATATACCTCGCCGGACTTTGTAATAATTAAGGTTCCAACACCGGATCCGTCATCTTCTTCCACCATTCCCTCACTGGAGTCGTTCAGAAATTATGAGGTGATAACATCTCCGTTGCGGATTATTTCCCCCAACATGTCTTCTTATTCTTCGTCTCTATCGTGTTCCATAGTTTCTGCAAAGACTTGCAAGTTATTTCAATGCTATAAATTTTTTATTAAAACAAATTCACATTTCCATCAATCGTCGAGGACTCCTCACCTAAAGATCAGCGGGGACTCCTTTGACGATCGTCAGGGACTCCTCACCAGCGATCGTCGTGGACTCCTCACTGGTGATCGCCGGGGCCTCCTCCGGTGATCGTTGGGGACTTCTTCGTTGATCGAATTACATCAAATGGATCTTGGAAGAGATCATTATATTGAAGATCATAGAGAGAGAGGGAGAGAGATCTAGCTACTGCTATGGACCCGTAGGTCCTGTAGGAACTACTCACACATCATCATGGACACAACAAGGTTGATGAAAGATGGCCTCCGTGATCGATTCCCCCTTTGACAGATTACCGACTGAAGCCTCCAGATGTGATCGTGGAAGAAAAAGGCTTACCGCGACGATAAAATGGGTTTTAGTCTCGCTCTAGGGTTTTTGGAATTTAGTGAATTTAATAGCGCTAGAATTACTTTCGATGGAGGTCTGTGGGGCCCACAAGCTCAGGTGGCGTGCCCCTCGTAGCCTACATGTGGGTCTTCTGGCCCTCCCCAGAAGCTTCTAGGGTCTCTTCTTGTCCATAAAAAATCATTGTAAAGTTTCATCGTGTTCGGACTTCATATGTTAAGGTTTTTCTACGAAACAAAGAAATAGGCAAAAAAACATGAACTGACACTGGGCACCGAGTTATTAAGTTAGTTCCAAAAAATGATATAAAATGACATATAAATCATACAAGATTGATAATATAATAACGTGAAACAATAAAAAAAATTATAGATAAGTTGGAGACGTATCGGTCGTATGTTCGATCTTTTGTCTGTGGGACTATTCGAGGGCCTCTCGAAGGGTTGTCTGAGGGAGAATTCCGTGTGGTTGGGAGGTCGCAAAATCCTAGATGCGGCAATCTGCACCGATGATCTTCGCCATCCCTACTTCCGTGGCGCTACGAGTTGGTAACGATCAGATCAAACCTTGTATGCATCTTCATAGTGGTCCTAGGCTGGAGAGTAGGACAATTTTTTTCGTTTTCTGCTGCGTTACCCTACACTATCGGCAAACATAAGTGGTACTACTGTGAATTATCAATGGACTATTGTGAATCCAGTGGTAGTAGGCGTGGCCCAAGAGCGAAGTAGTGCAGAAGTGGTGTTACTGTTAGCGCCAGAGATACCACCGCGAACTACTAGAGGCCTAACAAAGAACCACACGACAGTGCCCGCGATACATCAGTGGAAGTACTGCCAGGTGCAAGCAGTACTACCATGAATTCCTAGAGGCCTTATAGAGAACCAAACGGTAGTAGCCACGGTACAACCAACGGAAGTACCGCACAAGCAATGCCGATTTGGGTACCAGCGGTACTACCGCTTGGTAACTGCGAGTAGGACCAAAACACAATGGATGAACTTCTCCAAAGTTGGGGAAGGGAATGTGGGTGCATTTAGGTTGTGTACGTGTTGATTCCACCCATACCTTCCAACACGGACCCCCTCTTAATAGTGTGAATTCATGACTGAAAAGAAATGAAAAGAAACGCCGAAAAACCATCTTCGCTCTTTGCTTATCCGAGGGGAACCAAACCGTCTTGTGCAATAGATATGAATCTCTAAAATGCACAATGCACATGGTTAGTCTGCAAAACAGATTGTCACCATGTAGCGACCAGACCTCAAACAGTCTGATCTCTGTGCATCAGTGTCATCCCTGGATTGGTAATGCTGACATGCACAATACATGAAGATTTATAACAGAGTAGCAAATCACACACTTATTACATCGAATGTCTCAAAAGAGAAACTATTACAATAAATATGGCTTAAGGCCATCTAAAACCATAAAAGTGGAAGGCTTGGAAGATAAAATGAGTCCATCAACTCCAACGGCATCACTGAGTGAAAGACAATGACCTATGGCTCCTTAATCGTCATCTGAAAAGTCTGCAACATGAACATTGCAGCCCAAAATGGGTCAACACATGGAATATGCTAGCAAGGTAACACAAGAGTAATGAACAGAATAAATGCTATCACTACATGCATATTTGGCTGGTGGAGGCTGTATGGTTAATATGTTTTTGCGGAAAGCCAATTTTTCCCTATAATAAAGGAATAAATTTGTTTAACTATCATGGTAGTTGTTAAACATTGAGAAGGTTCCTCCAACTCAATCCCAATTAAACTTCATCATTAAACCCAATCAAATTATATTAAGAGTGATGATATCAACATGATAATCCAAGAACCGGATACTCAAGATGTCCATAATCCGGGGACACGGCTAACCATGATTAGTTTATACACTCTGCAGAGGTTTGCGCATTTTTCCCCACAAGACTCGATCTCCTCCGTTGGATTTCTCACACTACATGGTGTTTGAGAAACGGATGACCGAGACACAGTCTTTCTGAAGCATTAACTCTCTACTCTAGATAGACCGTACCACCTACAACCCACTACATCTGCTAGTCTACCTCTTCGAGAGCTTCACGCAACTTACTCAACTATGCCAGAGCCCATAATGGCTTGTGGCTGCACACAGAATTTTCTAGCATGAAAAATCTTATGATCCCTTTGAGCCTGGGTGGCGGGCCGTAGGATGATCACACGGGTCCTCCGGATATCCTAGGACAACACTGGATTCTCCAGGTGCCCACAAGCAATCCACCCATATGTGTATTTAAGTTGCCACCTTAAGTTGAACCATTAATTAATAACTCACATCTGTAATGAATACTCTCAAACCCAATCCACGTCTACGAGCATAGCATAGCAGTATAAGCATAACATAGAAGTAACTCCCAAGGGTTTGAAAATAAACAGGTGAATAGGCACTACCTCATCTACTTCCCAAAACTCACAATTTAATCATATCCTAACCATGCAATTGTTTGAGGATTGATCTAATGCAATAAAACTAGGTAGTAAAAGGGTATGATCAAAGTGTTGCTTTCCTTGTTGATGATCCGTGAAACCTAGAGACTCGTAGTAGCACGCTTCGCACTCGGGTACTCTATCGCAAACAAACAAGCATACAATAAGCACTCAACTAGAAGCATGGGTAAAACTCAGATAAGAAGTCTAACCAAAAAATTCAACTTAAGAACTTCGGTTTGCAAAAAGAATCAAACCAAACAAAGAAATGAAACTCAAACTACGAAAGAAACAAGATCCGTTTACTAATCTGGACTTAAGTCAAATTTTACAGTAGCAAAATCTTGTTCAAGTTGGTTAAACAGAAAGAGGGCTTCGAAACGAAGATCTGGCGCTTGAATCACCTGATACCGATAAATGAGCGAAAAGTTATACTAGAACGAAGTTTAGGGCAGGAATCGCGATCGAAAATATTCACGGAAAAATCCTGGAAAAAGAAAAACTGACGAACAGGCTAAAGAACGAACGCTCATTGTCTGTGGCTAATGAGCGAAAACCGTTCGTTAAAACAAACGTACGAACTGGCGTTCGCTAAATATAAAAAACCGGAAAAAATAATAATAAACCAATCTAAATCTAGGGTTTCAAAAAAAACAACAAAGAAAACCGAGCGGTTTTCCGAAGAAAACCGGCGGCGGCTAGCTCGGCGAGGTGCGGTGACTCCGGCGGCTAGCGGCGATGGCGGCGAGGGGATCTGGCGGCGGCGGGGTGGCTCCGGCGGCGGTGCGGCGAGGCAGCGCGTGCAGCGGGGCGACGGTGTGCATCGGCGACGGGGCGGCGGCGGCGGATCGGGGCGGGGCGGGGCTGGCGCTAGTGTTCGGCGGGTCTGGCGGGCCTCGGCGGCTTATAAGGCCGGCCGGGTCGGAGCCTAGTCGGGCACAGCCCGACTAAGTCGGTTGACTTTAAAAAAAATTATGATCAGAAAAACAAAGAAAATAAATACGAAACGGACTCCAAAAATCCTGAAATAAAATTTCCCCGTCCTCTAAAAATCTAACGGACAAGGTGAACATTTACTTGGGCCTCTAATGCAATTTTCAAAAATGCATATTTTTCCTAATTAAAATAAAATAGCGATAAAAACTCCAAATAAAATCTTATTTGATTTTAATATTAAATCTCCAATATTTCTTTATTTTGGGGAAGTCATTTTATCCCCTCTCTTTTATTTTCATAAAAGAAATATTCGAAGAGAAAATAATTAAAATCAAACGATCCTCTTTTTTCAAAATTTGAGAAACTCAAATATGAAAATAACAAAATCCCCAACTCTCTCTGTGGGTCCTTGAGTTGCATAGAATTTCTAGGATCAAACCAAAATGCAATAAAATATGATATGCAATGATGATTTAATGTATAACATTCAAAATTGAAAATTTGGGATGTTACAAACCTACCCCCCTTAAGATGAATCTTGCCCTCGAGATTCGGGTTGGCTAGAACATAGGTGAGGGTGATCTTTCTGTAGGTCTTCCTCTCGTTCCCAGGCGGCTTCCTCCTCGGTATGGTGGCTCCACTGAACTTTGCAGAACTTGATAACCTTACTGCGTGTGACACGACTGGTAGACTCAAGAATCTTGACTAGTTTCTCCTTGTAGGTCAAATCGGTATCCAACTAAATCGCTTCGAGTGGCACTGTATCTCTCAGAGGAATCTCAGCCATCTCTGCGTGGCACTTCTTCAACTGAGAAACGTGGAACTCATCATGAACTCCTAACGATCCTTCGGGCAATTCCAACTTGTAAGAAACTTCTCCCATACGTTCCAAAACCTTGTATGGTCCCACAAAACGTGGTGCTAACTTTCCTTTAAATCCAAATTGCTTCACTCCTCGAAGTGGTGATACTCGAAGATACACTCTGTCTCCGACTTCGTAAACTGTCTCCTTGCGTTATAATCCGCATAGCTCTTCTGCCTGGATTGGGCTACCTTGAGTCTATCGTGTATCAACTTAACCTTCTCTTCAGACTCTTTAATCAAATCTGGTCCAAACAACTGACGGTCTCCAACTTCATCCCACAACAACGGTGTCCTGCACCTCCTTCCATACAATGCTTCGGAAGGGGCCATCTTCAAACTGGCTTGATAGCTTTTCTTGTAAGAGAACTCTGCATAAGGCAAATTGTCATCCCAACTAGATCCATAGTCTAGCGCACAAGCTCTCAACATGTCTTCTAGAATCTGATTGACTCTCTCAGTCTGTCCATCCGTCTGTGGGTGAAAGGTTGTACTGAACTCTAGCCTAGTTCCCAAAGTCTCATGCATCTGATTCCAAAATTTTGAGGTAAACTGGGTTCCTCTATGTGATACAATGGTCCTCGGAACTCCATGTAGACATACGATCCTGGTCATGTATATCTTCACCAACTTAGCACTGGTGTAGGTGGTCTTCACAGGGATGAAATGAGCTACCTTCTTCAAACGATCGACTACAACCCATATCAAGTCATAGCCTGAACAAGTCCTGGGTAATCCCGTGATGAAATCCATGCCTAGTTTATCCCACTTCCATTCGGGTATCGGCAATGAATGTCATGTAGCAATCCAGCTGGCTTCTGATGTTCTGCCTTCACTCTCTGACATACATCACAAATTGCTACATACTCCGTAATATCCTTCTTCATTCCGGTCCACCAGAAGCTATCCTTCAAATCCAGATACATCTTGGTATTTCCTGGGTGAATTGAATACGGCGAATCGTGGGCCTCTTGCAGAATCAACCTCCTGATCCCCGGATCATTTGGCACAAATACGCGGTCCTCAAACCATAGGGTATCGTGCTCGTCCTCACGAAATCCCTTAGCTTTTCCTTTGCTCATCCTCTCTTTCATCTCGGCAATCTCCTTCTCCGTATTCTAAGCTTCCCTGATCTTATCCATCAAAGTAGACTGAATCTCCAATGTTGTCACATAACCCCTCAGAACTATTTCCAAACATAGCTCACGAAGATCCTCTGCTAACTCCTTGGGTAACTCTCTGGTCATGAGTGTATTGACATGACTCTTGCGGCTCAACGCATCAGCTACTACGTTAGCCTTTCCGGGATGATAATGCAACTTCATATCATAATCCTTAATAAGCTCTAACCATCTCCTTTGCCCGAGATTCAACTCCTTCTGCGTGAAGATATACTTCAAACTCTTGTGATTTGTGTACACCTCACAATGGTTTCCGAAGAGAAAATGTCTCCATGTCTTCAACGCATGACTACGGGTGCTAACTCCAAATCATGGGTAGCATAATTCAACTCATGGGGTTTAAGCTGTCGTGAGGCATAAGAAACAACTCATCCATCCTGCATAAGCACTGCTCCAAGTCCTCGACGAGAAGCGTCGCAATACACCTAGTAATCCTTGCGTTGATCTGGGAGAATCAACATTGGAGCTGCAACCAAGCGTTTCTTCAATTCTTGAAAGCTGGCCTCACATTCTTCAGTCCATTTGAACTTGGTGTCCTTCTTCAACAACTCCATCATGGGCTTTGCAATCTTTGAGAAATTCTCAATGAACCTCTGGTAGTATCCTGCGAGTCCAAGAAAACTCCGGATCTCTCCAACTGACGAGGGGGCTTCCCAATTTATCACTGTGATGACCTTCGTAGGGTCTATGGCTATTCCTTCTTAGGATATAACATGTCCGAGGAATCCAACTTCCTTCAACCAAAACTCACACTTGCTGAACTTGGCGTATAGCCGATGTTCTCTGAGCTTCCCAAGTACCAAACACGAATGCTCCTTATGATCCTCTTCATTCTTCGAGTAGACCAGGATATCGTCGATGAACACCACGACGAACTTATCCAAAAACTCCATAAACTCCTTATTCATCATGTTCATAAAGTAGGCATGTGCGTTAGTCAGACCAAATGACATAACGGTATACTCATATAGCCCGTACCTTGTGGTAAAAGTTGTCTTAGGTATATCCTACTCTCGAATCTTCAGCTGGTGGTACCCTGATCGCAGATCGATCTTGGAAAACACCTTAGCTCCTTGTAGTTGGTCAAACAAGTGATTTATCATCGGCAGTGGGTACTTGTTCTTGATCGTCACTTCATTCAATCCTCGATAATCAACAACCATCCTCAATGATCCATCCTTCTTCTCCACTAGAAGCACTGGTGATCCCCAAGGTGACGAGCTTGGGCGAATATAGCCTTTATCCAGTAACTCCTTAATCCGTTTCTTAATTTCCTCTAAATCCTTAGCAGGCATCCTATATGGTCTCTTTGATATTGGCCCTGTGCCTGGCAAAAGCTCGATCAAAAACTCAATGTCTCTATCCGGTGGCATGCTTGGCAACTCTTCTGGAAATACATCCGGGAAATCCTTCACCACTGGTACTTCCTCCTGTACAACTCCTGATAAGGAATTCACATGAGTCCTATTCGGCACATGCGAGATACATACTTGATCTTTCTTCCTTCTGGGGTGGTAAGCAAAATTGATTTACTGGCGCAGTCAATGTTCCCTCCATACTTCGATAACCAATCCATGCCTAATATAACATCCAGTCCTTGTGACTCCAATACTATTAGGTCTGAGGGGAACATGTAGCTACCAATCCTTAATGGTAACCGATCACACCATAGGCTAGCCATATACTCCGCTCCTGGCGAGGTTACTAACATGGGTGTCCTAAGGGCTTGGGTTGGCAGTTTAAACTTTTCCACAAATCCCCTTGATATGTATGAATGCGATGCACCATTATCAAAAAGAATGATTGCAGTAAATGACTTAATCATAAACTTACCTATTACTGCATCCGGTTGCGCTTCAACCTCCTCCATGTTCACGTGGTTCAGTTGTCCCCTGTTGAAAGGGTTGGGCTTCTTCCCAGAGCTTCCATTGCCATTCCCATTCTTTGCTTTAGAACATTCCGTGGCATAATGTCCATTCTTCCCGCTGAGGGAGTCCTGGATTGGGGGGTATCCGGACAGCCGGATTATATCCTTTGGCCGGACTGTCGGACTATGAAAATACAAGATTGAAGACTTCATCCCGTGTCCGGATGGGACTCTCCTTGGCGTGGAAGGCAAGCTTGGCAGTACGGATATGTAGATCTCCTTCCTTGTAACCGACTCTGTGTAACCCTAGCCCCCTCTGGTGTCTATATAAACCGGAGGGTTTAGTCCGTAGGACCAACAACAACAATCATACCATAGGCTAGCTTCTAGGGTTTAGCCTCTTCGATCTCGTGGTAGATCAACTATTGTACTACTCATATCATCAAGAATAATCAAGCAGGATGTAGGGTATTACCTCCATCAAGAGGGCCCGAACCTGGGTAAACATCGTGTCCCCTGCCTCCTGTTACCATCCGCCTAGACGCATAGTTCGGGACCCCCTACCCGAGATCCGCCGGTTTTGACACCGACGTTGGTGCTTTCATTGAGAGTTCCTCCGTGTCGTCATCGTTAGGCTGGATGGTTCCTTCAATCATCGATAGCGATGCAGTCCAGGGTGAGACTTTCTCCCCTGACATATCTTTGTATTCGGCGGCTCTGCACTGCGGGCCAATTCGCTTGGCCATCTGGAGCAGATCGACAGTTACGCCCCTGGCCACCAGGTCAGGTTTGGAATCATAAACCACACGGCCGATATCCACGGAGACTTGATCTTCGACGGATTCGAGCCCTTGCCGAGTGCGCCGCACGGTCACGATGAGCATGATTTAGCTCTACCATCGGACAGTGTTCGGGAGATCGCACCGGCGGCCGCTCCGACCCTCAATTCGGAGCCAGTTGCACCATCCAAGGACGGGTGGATAGACCCCACCATGGAGGCCGCATCTTCAGCGGCGATCGAGCCTAATACCGACCTTACCCTTCACGGGAGCCGGGACGCTGAACTGCCGGATTCTTCCCCGGTCATGGACTCCGAACCACCTGCGCCCGTGCCTATCGAATCCAACTGGGCGCCGATCATGGAGTTCACCTCCGCTGATATCTTTCAGCGCTCGCCCTTCAGCGACATACTAAACTTATTAAGGTCACTCTCCTTGTCAGGAGAGTCCTGGACGAACTATGTCCGGCAGAATTGGGATGCGGATGACGAAGAAATTTGCCGCCCACCCACCACCCACTTAGTAGCCACTGTCGACGATTTGACCGACATGCTCGACTTCGACTCCAAAGACATTGATGGTATGGACGATGATGCAGGAGACGAACAGGAGCCACTGCCCACAGGGCACTAGACGCCCACTTCATCATATGATGTATACATGGTGGACACAGCCCAAAGAAAACGACGACGAGGAACGGAAGGACACAGTGAAGGATCATTCCCTCGATAAGCAGTCAAAGCGGCGGCGTAAGCGCTGCTCCAAATCCCGCCTCGGCAGAAACAGCGATCATACAGACCCAGCGATAGAGAAGGGTGTGCCAGCGGACGACAAACACGACATTTAAACACCGTCCGACCACGATAACACAGATAATCAAACTGAACAACCCGTCTCCCGTGAAGATAACAGTCCGGATGACATCACACTGGATAGGCACCCGGAGCAACAGAATACCCATCAAAGGCTTGTCGCCACTGCGAGGAGTCTAAAAAAGCAGAAGCAAAGGCTCATGACTGCACAAGACACACTCGAAATTAGATGGAGTAAAGTACTCAATACTACAGCAAAGTATGGCGGTAGTCGCCACACAAAAAGCTACCCGAAGCGAAAGCTGCTACCTGAATTCGATGAGGAGGCCTTAGATCCCCCGCAATCAAAAAACAAAATAGCCATCCAGTCGGATAGACAACCTCATGGCCAACATAGAGCGGCAAACGACGCTACACACAAGCCAGTACGCAATCCATGTGAGGGCTCGCATCAAAAGGACGGCGCAACCAGATCCATCTATGGGCCAAGCAGGCGCGCTCCAGCACGCAATGCAACACAACAAAAATCCGAACACCATAGTACACCCAAATACAGGGGTGCCGCACACCCCCTATGTTTCACCGATGAGGTGCTGGACCATGAATTTCCAGAGGGATTCAAACCCGTAAACATAGAGGCGTACGGCGGAATGACAGACCCTGGTGTCTGGATTGAGGACTACATCCTCCATATCCACATGGCTTGAGGAGATGATCTCCACGCCATCAAGTACTTACCCCTCAAGCTCAAAGGGCCAGCTCGACACTGGCTTAAAAGCCTCCCCGAAAACTCCATTGGAAGTTGGGAAGAGCTCGAAGACGCTTTTCGGGCAAATTTTCAAGGGACCTATGTCCGACCACCGGATGCAGACAATTTAAGTCATATAACTCAACAGCCCGGAGAGTCAGCACGAAAGCTTTGGAACAGGTTTCTCACTAAAAAGAACCAAATAGTCGACTGTCCGGACACCGAAGCCTTAGCAGCTTTCAAGCACAGCGTTCGAGACGAATGGCTTGCCAGACACCTCGGCCAAGAAAAACCGAGAACAATGGTAGCATTAACAAGCCTCATGACCCACTTTTGCGCGGGCGAGGACAACTGGCTAGCCCGATGTAGCACTAGCGACCCAAGTACATCCGAAGTCAGGGATGGAAACGGGAAGCCACAACGCAGCAAAAACAAGCGCCGGAATAAAGAAGACAACCCGAAGAGAACGACGGTAAATGCCGGATTCAGAAGCTCTTGGCCAGGTCAGCAAAAGTTGCCCTCCAAAGGCAACAGAGACGAACTGTCCAGCCTAAACAAGATTCTGGACAAAATATGTCAGATCCACAACACCCCCGATAAACCTGCAAATCATACCCATAGAGAATGTTGGGTCTTCAAGCAATCCGGCAAGCTCAACGCCGAACACAAGGGGCAGGATACACCAAGCGAAGACGAGGACGAGCCTCGCAAGCAAAGCACTGGGGAACAGAAGAAATTCCCACCGGAAGTCAAAATAGTAAACGTATTACACGTGATGAAGGGGACAAATAAAGCGGCACTCCTAGAGACACATGCCCCAGGGCCTATCACCGCGGAGTTCTGCCACTGGTCGTCCCAACCGATCACCTTTTACCATCGGGATTACTCGGCAAGTATCCGGCATGCAGGATGGGCTGCCTTGGTGTTAGACTCGATAATTGACGGATACCACTTCACACGAGTCCTGATGGACGGCGACCGTAGTTTAAACCTGATATATCAGGACACAGTCCGCAAAATGGGGATAGACCCAACAAAAATTAGCCATAGAAATACAACCTTTAAAGGAGTAACGCCAGGCCCAGAAGCCCACTGCACAGGCTCCCTGCTACTAGAGGTTATATTCGGCTTTCCTGATAACTTCCACAGCGGAAATTTAACCTTCCACATCGCTCCGTTCCAAAGTGGCTATCAAGCACTACTCGGGCGCGAAGCTTTCGCACGCTTTAACGCAATACCGCATTACGCTTCTCTCATGCTTAAGATGCCCAGTCCATGTGGCATCATTACAGTAAATGGAAATATTCAGCGCTCCTTGCGCGCGGAAGACCGTGCGGCCGCCTTGGCAGCCGCACACTAGACGGCCTCACCAACTAGAGCATCTAACAGGTCGTTAAGACCACAGACACGGTTAGACGAGTCCAGTGCAACTATATATAGTTGATACAGGTTTGATGGCTATACCCCTATAACAGTACAAGGGGCTCAACGCGTGTAAACAAGTGACAATTAGGCTCAACTTTACTCATCTTGAACTGTACATGGTTTATTTAGTATAACCTACCTTTTTGCACGACAACTTTTCAACTAAGTTCCTCTCTTTTACAGATGACCATCGTGCTACACCCGTCCAGGATACGACACAATGGAGACACAGGCGCAGACGTGCAGCAGAGACCCGTTCCAAGGATTCTTTTTAGATTAAGACCCTGCGTAAACATTTTTTACTGTCTCTTGTTGATACACATCCCCCGGATTCTCAGTACAATTGAGAAGGATGCTAACGTATTGGCATGTGGCCACGTCAGAATATTGCACGTACCTGGACACCAGTGGCTTATTACAAAGGGCACTATTTAAGCCCGGTTTACATCATAAAGACCGAATACCTTAGGGAGTGTTCGGCGTCGAGAGTTTGGCCTTATATGCATCAGCTCTGAATCATGTCTTTGGTCAAATGTTGGGTTTGCCCGGCTCCTGTGTTTTGCTGCCTTACGTTCCGCTCTATCGGCTAGGGCGGCACCAGGAGAACTACTGCGATTGTGCCCTGGTTCATCCGGACGAGCACCTCAGTAGAGAAAGCCGAAAACTGACTGTCATGATATAGCGTGAGACTGGTCAACCACTCGATGACCTAGCGGAATCTTCGGGATTCCTCCGCCTTAATGAAGGGTCGTTTCCCGGCCAGGCATGTATGCGCCCCGAACTTGGATGAGCACGAAGCCACCAGGGGCTATATAGTAGCCCCACTATCAAACTCCTCTGGCTAAGTGAAAGTGTTAAAGCATTATAGTCCGATTGCCTAGTTCGTTGCACTATCACCTCCTTAATGGACCAAGACGTTGGATCAAGTGTGAACACGCGTCTTCTGCGAGCACCCCCGCATTATATGCGTGGGGGCTGAAGCCGACGACTGCCATCTTTCAGGTTATATACATATATACATAAACGGCCGCACAGGAGGCATCATAGTACTTTCGGGCAAAAGTATAAATACAGCCTTGATAAACTCAATAAAACATTGTTTTTACAATGGGAATACATGTCACTTAAACATAATATTCTTCGAGCACTGAGCCTCTATCGAACGAGCGCCTTCAAGAACTTCTTCAAAGTAGTGCTCGGCAGCCACTCAGCCTATGGCCGAATCCTGTGCCGCAACAGTGGTGGCATCCATCTCCGCCCAGTATGTTTTGACACGGGCAAGGGCCATCCGCGAGCCTTCTATGCACGCCGACCTCTTTACATCATCGATGCATGGCACAACACCAAGGAATTGTTGCACTAAGCTAAAGTTGCTATTCATCCTTGGCGCTCCTGGCCAAAGATGATCCACAACGGACCTCATGGCAAGTCCGGATAATCTATGGAGCTCAGCCCAACCGGTCAATCGCTCATTCAGCAACAGCGGACGGACTGGAGCGTGAAACTATGACCAGAACAGCTTCTCCACTTCAGGACCTTTCTGATCCTTGAAGTACTTGGCCGCATCACCAGCACTTGCAGCCAAATCCATGTACTCGTCCGCAGAACTCCATAGCCGGTCCAGAGAAGCATATTTCAGAAATCCAAACTTAGTCCGCAACAAGAAGGGCTTCCTAGAAACGATATCCGCAACTTGACTCAGCTCCTCCTTCGTCGCTCTAATTTTGGAGCGGGCTTCCTAGGCAGCCACCCAAGCCTTCTCTAGGTCCGTCGCCTTCGCCCGGTTTTCTTCTTCAAGAAGCTGGTAACGGTCAGCAGCATCTTTTAACTCCACGGCCATCTGGGAAATTTTTTCTTTGCTCTCGCAATGTGCGGCCTGTTCGGCCCTTAAACCCTCGGCCGCCTTTAAAGCGGCCGCATTGCTACTCCTTGCTTGCTCCTTGGCTCGGGCAAGCTCCGCCCGAAGGGTCTCAACGGTGGCAGCTCCATCTGCAGTCACAACATATTAAAGATACTAGCATCATGCTGCTCTTATTATGTGACAATCACCAGAAAAATCACCTACCCTGTGCCTCGTCAAGCCGCTTGTTGACAAGCACGATGTTGGCATGTGCCGCATCCAGCTGCCGCTTTAGTTCGGCAAACCCATCAGTCCAGCTAGCCACCGAAGCTTCAACCACCTGCGCATACAGGCGGCCTGGTTATTCCCCGGGACTATGATCCTCTGTTTGCTACCGTTTCCGACGACAACCAGAGTCTCAGGGGCTACTATCTACATAGGGCACATCTAAAAATGTGCGGTACTGTAAAAAATGTACATCATTTCACGTACCTCAAAACCCGTCAGTAGACTCATAAAGGCTCCATGCAACCCGCTTTCGGCGGACGAAATCCTTTCAATCACCATACCCATCAACGTGCGGTGCTCTTCTGAGATAGCCACTTGCTCCAGCAGATCCCTCAGTACGTCCGACCGCACACCAGACGGTGTCAGACTCTTTTGATTGCTCTCTTCGAGAGCCGGATACTGAGGACTTCGGGTGGCCATAGGATTACCTTCTGGCCTTGCCGGATCAGGAGAAACCCTCCGCAACGACACCTCGGGGCCGCCCGCCTCGTGAGGCGGCGTGGCAGGGGGAGGCGTTTCACTCTCCATCATCTCTGGAAGAAGATCCCCTGAAGACGAGCTCTGCTGAGAAGGGCTAAGATCCGAACTGCAAGATAAATGCTTCGATTATTTTTCTCAGAAGTAAAACAGGATATTTTCATTACTAAGTACCCTTTTACTTACAGCTCGGAGGAGGGCTGGTCCCCTTGAGGGCATAATGCGGCCAGGGTATCCCCCAGGGCAGGACCCTCCGGCGGAGATTTCTTCCCCCGTTTGGAGACCATTGTCTCCGGGTCCTCAGACGCGGTTCTCTTCCTTCCCTGGGGAGAGGAAGTTTCAGTTCCTCCTCCTTGGCTAACCTCCTTCGTGGAGGCGCTAGGCTCCTCGTTCCCCCCTTTATCCTCTCCTGAGGGCGCTTGATAAGGCGCGATCTCCAGCATCCTGGTTAGCACGGGATTTGGTGAGGTCTCAGGGAGGGGGGCCGGACACCTGATCAACTTTGCCTTCGCTATCAAATCCTGGACAAAGAGCGGCTTTTTAGGGCAATGTTGCTATAAATAAACGGACAGTGTGTTCGGATGCGGGGCTACTTACTTGGGTATCCGGGCGATTGCAGCTCAGACCTGCTTCCTCGGTGATGTCCGGACACATTATTTGTGGTCCGAAGAACAATTTGTACATCTCTTCATGCGTCATGCCAAGGAAATGTTGAATAGCTCGCGGTCCTTCCGAGTTGAATTCCCACATGCGAAGGGGCCGGCATTTGCAAGTCTGGACTTGACGAACTAGCATGACTTGCACTACCATAACCAGACTGAATCTCTCTCGAAGAGATATCGGATACGGCTTTGCAGTATTGGCACGTCCTTGGCTGGACCCCAGCTCAGCCCTCTGCTGATCCATGACATCAGTTGTGGTGGGGGGCCTGAGCGAAAGGTGGGGGCAGCTACCCACTTGGCACTTCGCGAAGCTGTGATGTAGAACCACTCCCGCTGCCACAATCCGGACACCTCTGGGAAGCAACCCTCAGGCCATTGAGCATCAGTGATTTTGCTTATTAAAGCGCCTCGGCACACTGCGTGCTGCCCCTTGATCATCTTCGGCTTCACATCGAAGGTCTTGAGCCACAGGACGAAGTGAGGGGTAATGCGGAGGAAGGCCTCGCATACGATGATAAATGTTGAGATGTGAAGAAGGGAATCCGGGGCCAGATCGTGAAAATCTAGCCCATAATAGAACATAAGACCCTAACAAAGGGATCCAGAGCGAGGCCTAGTCCTCGGAGGAAGTGGGAGACGAACACGACGCTCTCGTTGGGTTCGGGAGTAGGGACGACCTGCCCTCGGGCGGGCAGCCGATGCGAAATTTCGGCGGTAGGATATGTGGCCTCTCTCAACCTCTTGATGTCCTCCTCCGTGACGGAGGAAGGCATCCACCAACCTTGAAGGTTGGATCCGGACATAGTTGAAGGTACGAAGCACCTGACCTGAGTTTTGGGTGTTAGAACTCGAGGCGGGGGAAGGATTTGATTGAGCACGAGAGGGAAAAAAGAAAAAGCCTTGTCCCCTTTATGAAGAGGGTGAATATCAAGCGTCCCCCTCGTGACCGTTTGGGACTTGCCTAAGATCTAGGAGTTCTACCAATAGGCACGGCTTGGGTTACCCACGTCCGTATTGATGAGAATCCCGTAATAAAGGGGACATGATATCTGCTTCGACAAGACGTGCCAAGGAAACCGCCTCGCGAAACACGCTGAGATTGGTTATGAAAAACGATTCGAATAAAGACCTGGATGTGGTATGCTGTCACACTATGGGGTACGTCAGCATATTAGATTTATGGAAATATTATTCTCTCTACGGTGGTATGTGGAACTTGTTTTGCAGAGCCGGACACGATCCTCGTGTTCAAAATCTTCTATGAAGTATTCGGAGGAGGAACCCGCCTTGCAATGCCAAAGACAATATGCGAGCCGAACTCATCGTCATTGAAGCCTGGTTCAGGGGCTACTGAGGGAGTCCTGGATTGGGGGGGGGTATCTGGACAGCCGGATTATATCCTTTGACCGGACTGTCGGACTATGAAAATACAAGATTGAAGACTTCGTCCCGTGTCCGGATGGGACTCTCCTTGGCGTGGAAGGCAAGCTTGGCAGTACGGATATGTAGATCTCCTTCCTTGTAACCGACTCTGTGTAACCCTAGCCCCCTCCGGTGTCTATATAAACCGGAGGGTTTAGTCCGTAGGACCAATGTAACGGCCTCGATGCGGCTATATCTCCCACGTGTCGAAGCACGACTTAGAGGCATAACCGCATTGAAAGCAATGTCGCAAGTGAGGTAATCTTCACACAACCCATGTAATACATAAGGGAAAGAGATACTTAGTTGGCTTACAATCGCCACTTCACACAATTACATGAATAAAGCATTACATCAACCAGATACAATCAAGGTCCGACTACGGAACCAAAATAAAAGAAGAACCCCAAATGCGACAAAGGTCCCCGATCGACCCCAACTGGGCTCCACTACTGATCAACTAGAACGAAACAACACAAAGGGCAAGATCTTCATCGAGCTCCTCCTTGAGCTTGGTTGCGTCTCCTGCTCGGTAACATAGGCACCTGCAAACTGGTTTTGGAAGTATCTGTGAGCCACGGGGACTCAGCAATCTCGCACCCGCGAGATCAAGACTATTTAAGCTTATAGGAAGGATGGAGTAATGAGGTGGAGCTGCAGCAAGCGACTAGCATATATGGTGGCTACAATCGCAAAAGAGAGCGAGAAGAGAGGGCAAAGCACGGTCGATAAAAGTATGATCAAGAAGTGATCCTATAGCAACCTACGTCAAGCATAACTCCAACACCGTGTTCACTTCCCAGACTCCGCCGGAAAGAGACCATCACGGTTACACACACGGTTGATGTATTTTAATTAAGGTCAACTTCGGGTTTTCTACAACCGGATGTTAACAAATTCCCATCTGCCCATAACCGCGGGCACGGCTTTCGAAAGTTCAAATCCCTGCAGGGGTGTCCCAACTTAGCCCATGACAAGCTCTCACGGTCAACGAAGGAATAGACCTCCACCCGAGACACTCCGATCAGACTCGGTATCTCGGTACAACAAGACATTTCGACAGGGTAAAACTAAACCAGCAACACCGCCCGAATGTGCCGACAAATCCCGATAGGAGCTGCACATATCTCTTTCTCAGGGCACACTCAGATAGGTCAAGCTACGAGTAAAACCAACCCTCAAGTTTCCCCGAGGTGGCCCCGCAGGCTGCCCAGTTCGGACCAACACTCAGAGGAGCACTGGCCCGGGGGGGGGTTAAATAAGATGACCCTTGAGTCTGCAGAACCCAAGGGAAAGAAAAGGCTAGGTGGCAAATGGTAAAACCAAGGTTGGGCATTGCTGGAAGAGCTTTACTTAAGGCGAACTGTCGAGGGGTTCCCATTATAGCCCAACCGTGTAAGGAACGCAAAATCCGGGAACATAACACCGATATGACGGAAACTAGGGCGGCAAGAGTGGAACAAAACACCAGGCATAAGGCCGAGCCTTCCACCCTTTACCAAGTATATAGATGCATTAATTAAGTAAGATATATTGTGATATCCCAACAAGTAAACATGTTCCAACAAGGAACAACATCTCCATGTTCCAACAAGGAACAAACTTCAATCTTCACCTGCAACTAACAACGCTATAAGAGGGGCTGAGCAAAGCGTAACATAGCCAATCAACGGTTTGCTAGGACATGGTGGGTTAGAGGTTTGACATGGCAATTTGGGAGGCTGACAAGCAAATGGTAGGCATCATAGCATTGGCATGGCAAAAGAGCGAGCAAACTAGCATAGCAAAGATAGTAGTGATTTCGAGGGTATGATCATCTTGCCTGAGATCCCGCGAGGAAGAAGAACGAATCCAAGAAGAAGACAAATGGTCGTAGACGAACAAATCCTCACAACTCCGGAACGAAACCGAAGCTAACGAGAGAAGCAACCCGGAAAGAAACAAACAACATAGTAAACACACAAGCATAAACAAGTCATGATGCACAAACAAGTATGATGCATGTCCGGTTTAATGAGGCATGGCATGGCAAAGTGCAACAAACAATACTACAAGTTAAGTGGAGCTCAATATGCAATGAGGTGCATGTTGACGGAACACCACATCAATTATTTAGTTATCTCTCGTTTAAGCTACCCAACAATATTAACTGTTGTTAAACATGGCAAGAGGTGAAGCATAATATAAACTATACCATCTAAACAATTTAAATGGGGCCGGATATAAGAACAACAAATCCGGTAAATCCCCATATGCATTTAGCAATTTAATGCAACAACAAGTTTAAACATTTTAAATGTTGTTATCATGATGCGGATGACATATACAAGTTTTATGCAATTTTATGAAAATGTTGACATGAGCATGTTATGAAGCATTTGGTCATCATGGAGGAACAAAAAGGGTGCCACGGCGGTGAAACAAAAATGGTGCCACGGCAACATTCCGGTCCCGGTAACTCATGGAGATACCGGTGCAAAAGGAGGCGTGCGGATGTGCGGAACATGCTAGAGATGGTGGGGTGATCCCGGTTCCCGGGTTCCCACGGTTCATCGGCATGGCGAACGAGGAGGAACGTGCATGAAGCAAACGGGCACGGTGCAAACATAGGGTGCATATCATACAACACATGCATTCGGTCCACGGACGGCGTCTCGGGGTTATACCTTCGAAGCGTGCATTCGGGGCGGAACGCGTTTCGTAGAGGAAGTAGTCATTCACGGGCCGTAGTGGAGGTAGTCGTTCGCGGGTCGTCGTGGGAAGTAGTCGTACACGGCGTAGTGGAAGTCGTTGTACACGGTGACGGTAGTTGTACACGTTCGTTTCGTAGATGTCCAGGGTCGTCGGTAGAGGTACACGTTTCGGAGAGGAACTTGTCGTATCCATGTAGTCGTTCACGTGTGACCGTGGTGTAGTCGTACATGTCGGCGATAGTGGAACTTGGCGGTCTCGACGGTCATCGGGGTACTTGTTGGTCCGGTCTTGGCGTCCGCAATCGTAGTGGTACTTGGCGGTCCACGGGATCTTCGAGGTTCGGGCATGTAGGCGAACGACGATGAAGCCGTTGGTCTTGCGTCAACGCCAACCGGCAGCGAAGGTGCACGAAACAGCAGCAGGAGGCTGCAGAGGTGGCGACCATGTGGCTGACAGGGTCGCACGCAGCGCAACACAGAGAGATGACGAAGGCCTCGGGCATGAAGGCTTGAGCGTTGTACGAGGAAGGGGCCGACGGGGTCGGGGTTGCATCTTGGCGATCCAGTGACAGCAGGGGATGGAGCTCGATGGAGGCGGAGCAGCGGTTGGAAGAAGTGGCTGGTGTTGGCCTTGGCATGAAGCAGGGGAGGCGGAGCTCCTGCTAAGGCGATGGCGGCGAGTAGGCAACGAAACTTGGCGTCGACGTACAGACGCAGCTCGGAGAAGCAACGACTAGACCGTGCAGCGGTGGGCGAGGGACTCCGGGACGACGCGCAGGGCGAGGAGGAAGACAGGGCGCGGGGGCGGCGTCTCCCTGGTTCGGCGCGACGAGGAAGAAAAGAGGAGGGGGATCGAGGGAGAGATGCGGGGGAACGAGGGAGAGATGGCTCCTGGCGGCGAGGTATGGACGAGGGGAAGAGATGGGGATCGGGCAGGGTTAGCTAGGGTTAAGAGGGATTGGTGGGGGTGGCTAGGCCTTGGCCTTGGGCCGGCGCGGGAGGATGGGAGGCCCAGGCTGCTGGGCTCCTTCTCTCTCTCTCTCTCTAAAGAAAATAAAAAAAACAAAACAGAGATAGGAAAGAAAAGAAAGAGGGGTTAGGGGAAGAAGTAGGACATGGGGATAATTTTTCCGGACTCGCAAAAATGAGTTTGTTCCGAGAAAAATAGAAAGGCCAAGATTGAAAGATTAAATTCAAACTCATTTGATTTAAATTCAAATGAGTTTGAACTAGGACTTGATGAAAGGAAGGTCCAAAAATGTTCGAATTTTTGGTGGAGCTCCGGAAAATGATGAAATAATTTATGGGCAAGGTTGGAGACCAAGAAGTGAGATAACAAAGGCATGGAGAATTATTTGCAAGTGTGTTATGGTGATTTCCGAAACAATGGAATATTTTATAATATAGCTCCCTAAATATCGGGAGGGTATGTTATAAAGAGAAGTCACCATGTGAGTTCCCTCGGTTTAAATAGATCAAAAGATCTATGCAATTTATTTAGTTGAGTTTTTTTTAAAAAAATGACATGATGGCATGATGCAATGCAAATGATGCAGAGATCAATGCACGAACAAAACAAAATCACACAACGAAACTCGGAGTAGCTGGAAGTCTTCTGGAGCGTCGGTCTCGGGGCGTTACAACACTCCACCACTACAAGAGGATCTCGTCCCGAGATCTAGGATGGCACTGGAGGGAAAAGAAGAGGAAGAGGAGAGGTAAAACCAAGTTGCTTCTTTGACCAATGAGTGAAACCAAAGAACCTTGAGAGGTTGAACAAAATGAAATGAAGAAAACAAC
Organism: Triticum dicoccoides; assembly: GCF_002162155.2. Classification (NCBI taxonomy): domain Eukaryota; kingdom Viridiplantae; phylum Streptophyta; class Magnoliopsida; order Poales; family Poaceae; genus Triticum; species Triticum dicoccoides. The sequence goes on from NC_041388.1 coordinate 322,403,939, forward strand.
GAAGATGAGCAAAGTTGAAAACACTCCGTTAGAAAAGAGGAGCAAGGGATACAACGAGAACCAATAGGTTTAGTGATAAGATAGATATTGAAACCACTCCGGTTAGAACTGGATAGAGAAAGGATAAGATTGATATAATTTGGGCAGCACTCCGACTGTAAATGGAAGGAATTGAACATGAACTTGACAAGATGGGAGGATACATGATGAAATCAACAACACACTGCCTCCGGAATTGAAAGAATGGCACAAGGGGTAAGAAACATTACAAACCGCACTCCGGTTGAGAAGGGAGGCAAAACTTGATAAGATTAGAGAACTCGAATGAAAACACGACACTCCGGTTAAATGGATAAGCAAGAAAAGAACACGATCCTCACAAATCGAGATGGTGAGTGAAAAGAGCAACGTCACAATGCCTCCGAAAGAAATAATAGAAGATATATCATTGGAATAACAGAATGGAGAAGAAAATGCCAACTTCTGCCACAAATGAGTTTGGAAAGCATCCTTGCAAAGAAGAATTGAACGGAGTTGTTGGAAAATCAACAACGAAAAGCACAAGCTTGTAGTGGGCTTATGGAAAACATCTCAAAATTATGAGGTGACAATCGGCCACTAACGGAAACAATTGCTTGCTTGAGATCAACGAAGAGATGAAAACTTCTTCCACCAAGATGATAAAGAGATAACTTGGATCATTGGCTAGCACCACAAATAGCAACATTCCCAATGGAAGGCTTTTAGGTGAAATATGACACAAGATAACTCCAACAACGAGGTTGATGGATTTAAAAATAACTCATTCTTAACAACATGTGAATCATGGAACATGAACTCAAATTATCAAGAATGACATAATACCACCTCCAAAATATGGTAGAAAGAATTTCACTCTGGATTACCATATGAAGAAAACTTGAGCTCCTTAGGAAAGAATCTCGATGAAAACTTTGAGAAGGGAATTAAATCCTTGATGAATCGTCATGTAGAACCTCCATGAAGAACTCCGGTAAACAAAAGGAATGAAAAGAAAGAGAAATTGAAAACACAAGGTGAATCCTTGCAATGATTTAGATGGATCTCCGTGATAATTAGAGCTTGGAACTCCGGGAAAAAGAGAAGATGAAACAAATGAAACCGAGAATTTTAAGGGCCTCCGGAATAAAGAACTAATCACTTGGATGAACAAGAATAAGAATTATGTTATGCTTATCCTTCACCAATTAAATTGACGACAATCAACGGATTTGGTATACTACTTATTCTCGTAGAAAGGATTAAAAGAGATATAGCGTAAACTTGAGAAGGTTTTCAACGAACCACCGGTAGGATTGGAACAACAAATGAATTGATATGATGAACAAGGAAGAGAGATCTTGAAAGAACCACCATAAGAATTGAAAATGATCGAAGTAGGGGTGCATCACCGGTAAGAATTAGCAAATGAACGAAGGTGCTTGAGACAAACTAGATACATGAGAACAAAGAGATCAAGAACTGATTAGAGGATATTCGATAGATGCACCGGCAAGATAGGAGAATGATAACTGACGGCTGAGAATGAATAAACCTGAATTTTTGGACTCCGGATGACAAACTGAGAAGACTCTTGAATATCTCCTGATGGGTGAAAAAGATTCTCACAATCGAAAACAATCATGAGAGGATGGCAACAAGCTAGCACCATGAATCTTGAAGAGAATAGAGCAAGATTAAAGAGAAACTCTTCTTCGGTCTTCAAATGATGAGAATGACAACGAGAAACACCACCAAGAATTATTGAGGCACACCGGAAGAATCAAAAGCGAAGAGGTTGAGCCAACTATGAAAAGAATTTGAAAGATCTTGGAGAAAAGCATTTGACTAATGATAACTCATTCTTACGTCAAACTTGGAGAAGAATTTGAGATAGCTTTGGGAAAATAGAAGAGTCAGGTAAGATCCTGGGAAAAGACCTGTGGGTTAGGGCCCACTCAAAAGAACACCGTTGAAAAGATTTAAAAGAGATGTTGCACCGGTTGAATTAAATGACTTGAATGAGATAATAATCTCCAAATAGCTTGAACGGATTGAGAATGGAAACACGAATCTTCTGAGATATCTTGAGCACTCCGAATAAGAATAGAGAGAGATGAACAATTATGAGAGGCACCGGCATGGGATAGCATTTGAACAAGGATAAGGATATGATCAACACCGAAAGCTTCAGGTAAAACCACCGGAGAAGAAAACGAGAATGAAGAGTGATGAACTTGGAGCTCCGTTAGTATCTTCTTGAGAATCACCGGATAAGAACATTGACGGAAAAGAATGGAGAAACTTCCCATCAATAAAATGGATACATGATTAAGATATCTGAGTCCTTGAACAAAAAGGGTGGGAGGGTGGGAAAAACAAAGGCAACTTGGGGCAGTTGGAATGAACACCGTTGAGAAAACTTAGAATTGATCTTGCGGATGGGGAGAATGATCGGATCCACTTGAAGAGAGACACGCTGGTTGAAAAGGATTGGCAAGACAATCTCGATGATCAAGAAGGATTAGTATTCACATAGGAATATGAGAACACCATTTGGAAAAGGTATGGAATCAACATTTGATTTCGAAGCAACTCGAATACCACAACTCAAAACAAAACAAAGGATTGGCTTGCAAAATAAGCCAGAACAAACATATGATAGAGATTTCGTCCGAAGTTTTCGTGGTGGGGCCTACACGGGCTCGATCGTACAGCACCATCATGTACAAGGCAGTGCACATGACATACGAAGCGTCCCCGAGTCGGCATAGCCAAGGACTCTTTAAGACACAACGAGACCACTGTAAAACCAACCGTGAATAGGCGGACCACTAGACGTCGAACCCCAATTTCATATCATACATCCGTCAGAAAGATATCCTAAGAGCTACTTGAATTCCCACCTATGAAACTCCCGAAATTTCCAGGTTATGCAATCAGGTGTTGGGGATACAGGGGAAGCATAATATCTCATCCAAAACTAACAAATCCTACATCCAGCTGTATCCATCCTTCAACACATAACCAAGAAACCTTCGGAAATCATCTACCTCAACCTTCGAAAAGCATCCGTTATACAAGTCATGGCAATACTCCCGTACTCACCTCAGAACTGGGTTATCGGGGTTATCTCACCAACAACTGCATAAAAGAGATTTTCGATGTCGGCGTACTAAACTCAGGTATTCCAGAACTGCAACGATAAAATTATGATGACAACACCTCAGAGCTCAACTCCCCGGGACACTTCCACTAAACCCCTGACAGGAGGCACCAAGACAATGTTCTCATCATAAAACCATCGGAACGATTCAAAGATACCCGCGTGATCCTAAATTTTTTTTTAGTGAAATTTGAGAAGAGAAGAGTCAAAACTCTACGTCAGGATGCCTTACCAGAGCGATGAAGAGACTGGGGAGTAAAAAGAATTCCTAACTCTCCGATATATATAATCCTAAATGACTCAAAATATTTTTCTAGACACAACTCGGCCGCTAAAAACGATCAAGCAATGGGGCTCCTAAGGTCGGGGAAGGCTCTGATTACCAACTTGTAACGCCCTCGATGCGGCTATATCTCCCACGTGTCGAAGCACGACTTAGAGGCATAACCGCATTGAAAGCAATGTCGCAAGTGAGGTAATCTTCACACAACCCATGTAATACATAAGGGAAAGAGATACATAGTTGGCTTACAATCGCCACTTCACACAATTACATGAATAAAGCATTACATCAACCAGATACAATCAAGGTCCGACTACGGAACCAAAATAAAAGAAGAACCCCAAATGCGACAAAGGTCCCCGATCGACCCCAACTGGGCTCCACTACTGATCAACTAGAACGAAACAACACAAAGGGCAAGATCTTCATCGAGCTCCTCCTTGAGCTTGGTTGCGTCTCCTGCTCGGTAACATAGGCACCTGCAAACTGGTTTTGGAAGTATCTGTGAGCCACGGGGACTCAGCAATCTCGCACCCGCGAGATCAAGACTATTTAAGCTTATAGGAAGGATGGAGTAATGAGGTGGAGCTGCAGCAAGCGACTAGCATATATGGTGGCTACAATCGCAAAAGAGAGCGAGAAGAGAGGGCAAAGCACGGTCGATAAAAGTATGATCAAGAAGTGATCCTATAGCAACCTACGTCAAGCATAACTCCAACACCGTGTTCACTTCCCAGACTCCGCCGGAAAGAGACCATCACGGTTACACACACGGTTGATGTATTTTAATTAAGGTCAACTTCGGGTTTTCTACAACCGGATGTTAACAAATTCCCATCTGCCCATAACCGCGGGCACGGCTTTCGAAAGTTCAAATCCCTGCAGGGGTGTCCCAACTTAGCCCATGACAAGCTCTCACGGTCAACGAAGGAATAGACCTCCACCCGAGACACTCCGATCAGACTCGGTATCTCGGTACAACAAGACATTTCGACAGGGTAAAACTAAACCAGCAACACCGCCCGAATGTGCCGACAAATCCCGATAGGAGCTGCACATATCTCTTTCTCAGGGCACACTCAGATAGGTCAAGCTACGAGTAAAACCAACCCTCAAGTTTCCCCGAGGTGGCCCCGCAGGCTGCCCAGTTCGTACCAACACTCAGAGGAGCACTGGCCCGGGGGGGGGGGTTAAGGGTTAAATAAGATGACCCTTGAGTCTGCAGAACCCAAGGGAAAGAAAAGGCTAGGTGGCAAATGGTGAAACCAAGGTTGGGCATTGCTGGAAGAGCTTTACTTAAGGCGAACTATCGAGGGGTTCCCATTATAGCCCAACCGTGTAAGGAACGCAAAATCCGGGAACATAACACCGATATGACGGAAACTAGGGCGGCAAGAGTGGAACAAAACACCAGGCATAAGGCCGAGCCTTCCACCCTTTACCAAGTATATAGATGCATTAATTAAGTAAGATATATTGTGATATCCCAACAAGTAAACATGTTCCAACAAGGAACAACATCTCCATGTTCCAACAAGGAACAAACTTCAATCTTCACCTGCAACTAACAACGCTATAAGAGGGGCTGAGCTAAGTGGTAACATAGCCAATCAACGGTTTGCTAGGACGTGGTGGGTTAGAGGTTTGACATGGCAATTTGGGAGGCTGACAAGCAAATGGTAGGCATCGTAGCATTGGCATGGCAAAAGAGCGAGCAAACTAGCATAGCAAAGATAGTAGTGATTTCGAGGGTATGATCATCTTGCCTGAGATCCCGCGAGGAAGAAGAACGAATCCAAGAAGAAGACAAATGGTCGTAGACGAACAAATCCTCACAACTCCGGAACGAAACCGAAGCTAACGAGAGAAGCAACCCGGAAAGAAACAAACAACATAGTAAACACACAAGCATAAACAAGTCATGATGCACAAACAAGTATGATGCATGTCCGGTTTAATGAGGCATGGCATGGCAAAGTGCAACAAACAATACTACAAGTTAAGTGGAGGTCAATATGCAACAAGGTGCATGTTGACGGAACACCACATCAATTATTTAGTTATCTCTCGTTTAAGCTACCCAACAATATTAACTGTTATTAAACATGGCAAGAGGTGAAGCATAATATAAACTATACCATCTAAACAATTTAAATGGGGCCGGATATAAGAACAACAAATCCGGTAAATCCCCATATGCATTTAGCAATTAATGCAACAACAAGTTTAAACATTTTAAATGTTGTTATCATGATGCGGATGACATATACAAGTTTTATGCAATTTTATGAAAATGTTGACATGAGCATGTTATGAAGCATTTGGTCATCATGGCGGAACAAAAAGGGTGCCACGGCGGCGAAACAAAAATGGTGCCACGGCAACATTCTGGTCCCGGTAACTCATGGAGATACCGGTGCAAAAGGAGGCGTGCGGATGTGCGGAACATGCTAGAGATGGTGGGGTGATCCCGATTACCGGGTTCCCACGGTTCATCGGCATGGCGAACGAGGAGGAACGTGCATGAAGCAAACGGGCACGGTGCAAACATAGGGTGCATCTCATACAACACATGCATTCGGTCCACGGACGGCGTCTCGGGGTTATACCTTCGAAGCGTGCATTCGGGGCGGAACGCGTTTCGTAGAGGAAGTAGTCGTTCACGGGCCGTAGTGGAGGTAGTCGTTCGCGGGTCGTCGTGGGAAGTAGTCGTACACGGCGTAGTGGAAGTCGTTGTACACGGCGACGGTAGTTGTACATGTTCGTTTCGTAGATGTCCAGGGTCGTCGGTAGAGGTACACGTTTCGGAGAGGAACTTGTCGTATCCATGTAGTCGTTCACGTGTGACCGTGGTGTAGTCGTACATGTCGGCGATAGTGGAACTTGGCGGTCTCGACGGTCATCGGGGTACTTGTTGGTCCGGTCTTGGCGTCCGCAATCGTAGTGGTACTTGGCGGTCCACGGGATCTTCGAGGTTCGGGCATGTAGGCGAACGACGATGAAGCCGTTGGTCTTGCGTCAACGCCAACCGGCAGCGAAGGTGCACGAAACAGCAGCAGGAGGCTGCAGAGGTGGCGACCATGTGGCTGACAGGGTCGCACGCAGCGCAACACAGAGAGATGACGAAGGCCTCGGGCATGAAGGCTTGAGCGTTGTACGAGGAAGGGGCCGACGGGGTCGGGGTTGCATCTTGGCGATCCAGTGACAGCAGGGGATGGAGCTCGATGGAGGCAGAGTAGCGGTTGGAAGAAGTGGCTGGTGTTGGCCTTGGCATGAAGCAGGGGAGGCGGAGCTCCTGCTAAGGCGATGGCGGCGAGTAGGCAACGAAACTTGGCTTCGACGTACAGACGCAGCTCGGAGAAGCAACGACTGGACCGTGCGGCGGTGGGCGAGGGACTCCGGGACGACGCGCAGGGCGAGGAGGAAGACAGGGCGCGGGGGCGGCGTCTCCCTAGTTCGGCGCGACGAGGAAGAAAAGAGGAGGGGGATCGAGGGAGAGATGCGGGGGAACGAGGGAGAGATGGCTCCTGGCGGCGATGTATGGACGAGGGGAAGAGATGGGGATCGGGCAGGGTTAGCTAGGGTTAGGAGGGATTGGTGGGGGCGGCTGGGCCTTGGCCTTGGGCCGGTGCGGGAGGATGGGAGGCCCAGGCTGCTGGGCTCCTTCTCTCTCTCTCTCTCTCTAAAGAAAATAAAAAAAACAAAACAGAGATAGGAAAGAAAAGAAAGAGGGGTTAGGGGAAGAAGTAGGACATGGGGATAATTTTTACGGACTCGCAAAAATGAGTTTGTTCCGAGAAAAATAGAAAGGCCAAGATTGAAAGATTAAATTCAAACTCATTTGATTTAAATTCAAATGAGTTTGAACTAGGACTTGATGAAAGGAAGGTCCAAAAATGTTCGGATTTTTGGTGGAGCTCCGGAAAATGATGAAATAATTTATGGGCAAGGTTGGAGACCAAGAAGTGAGATAACAAAGGCATGGAGAATTATTTGCAAGTGTGTTATGGTGATTTCCGAAACAATGGAATATTTTATAATATAGCTCCCTAAATATCGGGAGGGTATGTTATAAAGAGAAGTCACCATGTGAGTTCCCTCGGTTTAAATAGATCAAAAGATCTATGCAATTTATTTAGTTGAGTTTTTTAAAAAAAATGACATGATGGCATGATGCAATGCAAATGGTGCAGAGATGAATGCACGAACAAAACAAAATCACACAACGAAACTTGGAGTAGCTGGAAGTCTTCTGGAGCGTCGGTCTCGGGGCGTTACAACCAACAACAACAATCATACCATAGTCTAGCTTCTAGGGTTTAGCCTCTTTATCTCGTGGTAGATCAACTCTTCTACTACTCATATCATCAAGAATAATCAAGCAGCACGTAGGGTATTACCTCCATCAAGAGGGCCCGAACCTGGGTAAACATCGTGTCCCCTGCCTCCTGTTACCATCCGCCTAGACACACAGTTCGGGACCCCCTACCCGAGAACCGCCGGTTTTGACACCGACACCCGCACTTGAAGCAAGTAATGTGACTTAGATCCTTCTTGGCGGGCGTTGCTGGGTTGGTACAGTTTTGGCCGTTGCTTCCTCCATTACCTTTCCCATTCCTGGGGCCACTATGGTTATGCGGAATCCCTCCATTGTGGTTGTGACCTCCATGGTTATGTTGAAGGGGTTCTCCCGAGTTCGGGGTAAAGAGGGGTCTCTGATGAGATCCATAATTGTATTTCCCTTGTCCATACATCCTCTTGCGGTTGTCAATCTGCTGTTGTTTCCCTTCAATAATGAGAGCTCTATCTACCAACTCCTGGTAGTTAGTGAAAGTTGCTACCATCAACTGCATGCTCAGCTCATCATTCAGTCCTTCCAGAAACTTCTCCTGCTTCGCGGCATCTGTGGCAACGTCATTTGGGGCATAACGTGCTAGCTTACTAAAGTCATCCACATACTGGCCAACGGTGCATCCTCCTTGGCATAAGTTGCGAAACTCGCACTTCTTCATGGCCATAGTGCCTGCTGATACATGGGCAGTGCGAAAGGTCTGCTGAAACTGGTCCCAATTGACATTGGCTATAGGAAAAGTGGCTGTGTAATTCTCCCACCATGAGGTTGCTGGTCCATCCAATTGGTGCGCGGCAAAACACACCTTCTCAGCATCTGTGCATCCTGCAGTGGTCAACTCCCTCCCAATCCTGCGGAGCCAATCATCTGCAACTATCGGCTCCGTGCTACTGGAAAATACCGGCGGCTGCAACCTCAGAAAACGGGCTAAGTTGTCAACTAGAGGTGGTGGTGGTGGGTTGTTGTTGTTGTTGTTGTTGTTGTTGTTGTTGTTGCCTTGGTTCTAAACTAACAACTGCATCAAGGCATTCTGCAGCTGGATCAACTGAGTGAGCTCCGGTGGGAAAGTAAATTCGGGGTCACGTCTCGGAGGCATCTGAGGGTTTAGAGGGAAGAGGATAGAATAGAATGAGGTCTAGTGAGAAAACACTACCCATATGCACATGAGACAAGCACAATCATATCACTTCAATCAATTCAAACAAGGGCATATAATCGGACTAACTATTGTTACAAAAGTGCTCGGACTATACTATATACATGGTGGAATACTACTACTGATATGGTGGTCCAGTAGAAAAAATGGTCAGTGGAAGACTCCATAATATCTGCTCCAGCTTCATCAACAAAGTCATCATCGCTATCGTTGGGGTCCGAGTCGGTGTCATTGATGATGATGTAGTTCTCCGGGCAAGTGGAATCGTCATCTTCTCCTCCCGGCGCGGGGTCTCCCATGAATACTCCTAGCTTCCTTGTTAGATCGTCATTCTTCTCCACTAATATCGTCATTTCCTCCTTGTATCCATCGTGTTTAGACTTGAGTTCTTCCTCCAGCTCCATGATCCTAGTTATTGCCTTCTTCAGATCTATCATGCCTGCACACATCTGGTTCTCCTGGCGACGAATGTGCTTATTTAACTCCCGGATGAAAGATGCAATGGACCTATCCTTCCTGGTGCTGATCATCTCCCATTGCTCATCTCGGCACCCAGAAATCTGGTAGATGTTATCCTTGAGATCCTTGTGGTAAACTTCTCTAATGCGTCCCATGGTGATGTGGGCTGCCATGCTCTTGCCTAGACTCCAGGCTGGTGCATCAAAGGAAAACTGTATGGGCTCGGGACTAGCGTGAACGCCCTTCCTGGAACTTGAACTCTAATCATCCAGTGCTCCCCTTCTGGTAAAGTGGCATTGTAGGTCCCGGTGAAGCTTGGTATTCCAATGTTTAGGTATCTAGTAAATTCCTTCAAGTGTCGTCCAAAAGGAGTATCTTCATCCGGTTGAGTGAACCTGTTCCTTGCATCCGCCATCCTAAAGAGTAGAAAAGGGAGAGGAGTCAGAAATGAGAAGAGAGTAGTGATCTAGGGTTTTAGCTTAGTGTTCGTGTCCTACAGTCAGCGTGTGCTCTGATACCATCTTGTAGCAACCAGACCTCAAACAGTCTGATCTTTGTGCATCAGTGTCATCCCTGGATTGGTAATGCTGACACACACAATACTTGAGGATTTATAACAGAGTAGCAAATCACACACTTATTACATCGAATGTCTCAAAAGAGAAACTATTACAATAAATATGGCTTAAGGCCATCTAAAATGATAACAGCGGAAGGCTTGGAAGATAAAATGAGTCCATCAACTCCAACGACATCACTGAGTGAAAGACAACGACCTATGGCTCCTTACCCGTCGTCTGAAAAGTCTACAACATGAACGTTATAGCCCGAAACGGGTTAGCACATGGAATATGCTGGCAAGGTAACACAAGAGTAATGAACAGAATAAATGCTATCACTACATGCATATTTGGCTGGTGGAGGCTGTATGGTTAATATGTTTTTGCGGAAAGCCAATTTTTTCCTACAACAAAGTAATAAATTTGTTTAACTATCATGGTAGTTGTTAAACATTGAGAAGGTTCCTCCAACTCAATCCCAATTAAACATCATCATTAAACCCAATAAAATTATATTAAGAGTGATGAGATCAACATGATAATCCAAGAACCAGATACTCAAGATGTCCATAACCGGGGACACGGTTAACCATGATTAGTTTATACACTCTGCAAAGGTTTGCGCACTTTTCCCCACAAGACCCGATCTCCTCCGTTGGATTTCTCACTCTACATGGTGTTTGAGAAATGGATGACCGAGACACAGTCTTTCTGAAGCTTTAACTCTCTACTCTGGATAGACCGTACCACCTACAACCCACTACATCTGCTAGTCTACCTCTTCGAGAGCTTCACGCAACTTACTCAACTATGCCAGAGCCCATAATGGCTTGTGGCTGCACACGGAAGTTTCTAGCATGAAAAATGTTATGATCCCTTTGAGCCTGGGTGGCGGGTCGTAGGATGATCACACGGGTCCTCCGGGATATCCTAGGACAACACTAGATTCTCCAGGTTCCCACAAGCAATCCACCGAGATGTGTATTTAAGTTGCCACCTTAAGTTGAACCATTAATTAATAACTCACATCTGTAATGAATACTCTCAAACCCAATCCACCTCTACGAGCATAGCATAGCAGTATAAGAACAACATAGAAGTAACTCCCAAGGGTTTGAAAATAAACAGGTGAATAGGTACTACCTCATCTACTTCCCAAAACTCACAAGTTAATCAGATCCTAACCATGAAATTATTTGAGGATTGATCTAATGCAATAAAACTGGGTAGTAAAAGGGTATGATCAAAGTGTTACTTGCCTTGCCGATGATCCGTGAAACCTAGAGAGCTTCGCACTTCAGGTACTCTATCGCAAACAAACAAGCATACAATAAGCACTCAACTAGAGGCACGGGTGAAACTCAAATAAGAAGTCTAACCAGAAAATTCAACTTAAGAACTCCGGTTTGCAAAAAGAATCAAACCAAACGAAGCAATGAAACTCAAACTGCGAAAGAAACAAGATCCGTTTACTAATCTGGACTTAAGTCAAATTTTACAGTAGCATAATCTTATTCAAGTTGGTTAAACAAAAAGAGGGCTTCGAAACGAAGATCTAGGCGCTTGAATCGCCAGATTCCGAATAAACGAGCGAAAAGTTATAGTAGAACGAAGATTAGGGCAGGATTCGCAATCAAAAATATTCGCGGAAAAATCCTGGAAAAAGAAAAACTGACGAACAGGCTAAAAAACGAACGTTCGTTGTCTGTGGCTAACGGGCGAAAATCGTTCGTTAAAACGAACATACGAACGGGCGTTCGCTAAATAAATAAACCGGAAAATAAAATAAATAAATAAAACCGATCTAAATCTAGGGTTTCAAAAAACAACAACAACAAAAAAATCCGATCGGTTCTCCGAAGAAAACCGGCAACTGCGGTGGCGGCTACCTCGGCGATGTCCGGCGACTACGGCGGCTAGCAGCGATGGCGGCGAGGGGATCCAGCGGCAGCGGGGTGGCTCCGGCGGCGGCGCGGCTAAGCGGTGCGTGCAGCGGGGCGGCGGTGTGCAGCGGCGACGGGGCGGCGGCGGATCGGGGCGGGGCGGGGCTGGTGCTAGGGTTCGGCGAGGCTGGCGGGCCTCGGCGGCTTATAAGGCCGGCCGGGTCGGAGTCCTAGTCGGGCACGACCCGACTAAGTCGGTTGACTTTAAAAAAAAAATAATTCCTCTTAGAAAACGAAAGAAAAGAAATACTAAACGGACTCCAAAAATCCTGAAATAAATTTTCCCCGTCCTCTAAAAATCTAGCGGACAAGGTGAACATTTACTTGGGCCACTAATGCAATTTTGAAAAACGCATATTTTTCCTAATTCAAATAAAATAGTGATAAAAATTCCAAATAAAATCTTGTTTGATTTTAATATTAAATCTCCAATATTTCTTCATTTTGGGGAAGTCATTTTATGCCCTCTATTTTATTTTCATAAAATAAATATTCGAAGAGAAAATAATTCAATTCAAACGATCCTCTTTTTCCAAAATTTGAGGAAACTCAAATATGGAAATAACGAAATCCCCAACTCTCTCCGTGGGTCCTTGAGTTGCGTAGAATTTCTAGGATCAAACCAAAATGCAATAAAATATGATATGCAATGATGATCTAATGTAAAACATTCCAATTTGAAAATTTGGGATGTTACACAATAACACCAAAACCACTTAGAGATAGATATGCCCTAACAGCAGCCGAATACCATAGTGCAACGATGATTGTTCAGACCGATGAAAGGGATGAATGGCATTCCATACCTATTCATCTTGTACGTACTATCAAAGACGGTCACATCGTTGTAGTCCAAATAGTCCCGACGTGACTACGAATCACACCAGAACATGTTTTTGAGCCTCCCTTCAGGATCAATAGTGTAATCAAACAAAAAAATCTAGATACTTGTCCTTCTTGCTTAGCATGATGCCAATGGCAGTGTCAGCATTGCCTTTGCTAGCAGTTTCATCTTCTCCTTGTAGCACAGATTATACAAGTCCTTTATCCCAAACCCCGCCTTAGCAAAGGAGCCATACTTGCCGATGAACTTGTCCCTAATTATGTGTTTTCTGATCCCAATTGCTCCCATAGACAAGATCTCTGCTCTCTAGAATTCCTCAATCTGTCTATGAGACCAAAGAAACAAGACTTCGCCCAATCTACCAAGAACATGGATGTGATTGATACGTCTCCGCCGTATCTACTTTTCCTAACGCTTTTGATCTTGTTTTGGACTCTAATTTGCATGATCTAAATGAAACTAACCCGAACTGACGCTATTTTCCGCAGACCTACCATGGTCTTGTTTTTGTGCAGAAATAAAAGTTCTCAGATTTGGACAAAACTTTTTGGAGAATTATTTCAGAATAAATAAAAAATACTGGAACCAAGAGCCACCGGAGGGGGGCCCTGGCTGACCACAAGACACCAGGGCGCACCACCCGCTCCAGGCGCGCCCTGGTGGGTTGTGGGGCCCTTGGGGCTCCGCAGACCCTAATCCCTGTTGGAAATATGCCCTAGAGGCAATAATAAAGTGCTTATTATTATATTTCCTTATTCATGATAAAGTTTTATTATTCATGCTAGAATTGTATTGACCGGAAACTTAAATACATGTGTGGATACATAAACAAATATCGTATCCCTAATAAGCCTCTACTAGACTAGCTTGTTGATCAAAAGATGGTTAAAGTTTCCTATCCATAGACATGTGTTGTCACTTGATAACGGGATCACATCATTAGGAGAATGATGTGATGGACAAGACCCATCCATTAGCATAGCATATGATCGTTCAGTTTATTGCTACTACTTTCTTAATGTCAAATACATATTCCTTCAACCATGAGATCATGCAACTCCCGGATACCGAAGGAATACCTTGTGTGATATCAAACGTCATAAGGTAACTGGGTGATCATAAATATGCTCTATAGGTATCTCCGAAGGTGTCTGTTGAGCTGACATGGATTGAGATTGGGATTTGTCACACCATGTATCGCAGAGGTATCTCTGGGCCCTCTCACTAATACAGCATCACAAGAAGCTTGCAAGCAAAGTGACTAAGGAGTTAGTTACAAGATGATGCATTACAGAACGAGTAAAGAGACTTGCCAGTAACAAGATTGAACAAGGTATGGAGATACCGACGACCGAATCTCGGGCAAGTAACATACCGACAGACAAAGGGAATTACGTATGTTGCCATGAAGGTTCGACCGATAAAGATCTTCATAGAATATGTAGGAACAAATATGGGCATCTAGGCCCCGCTATTGGTTATTTACCGGAGAGGCATCTCGGTCATGTCTACATCATTCTTGAACCCGTAGGGTCCGCACGCTTAACATTTGTTGATGATATAGTATTATATGAGTTATGTGAGTTGGTGAACGAATGTTGTTTGGAGTCCCGGATGAGATCACGGACATGACGAGGAGCTTCGGAATGGTCCGGAGGTAAAAGATTGATATATAGTATAATGATATTTGGTCACCTGAAAGGTTTCAGAATGTACCCGATAATTATCGGATCACCGGAAGGGGTTCCAGGAGGCCCCGGGAGGTTACTGGACCATATTGGCCAAACTAGGGGAGCAGACTAGTCCACAAGGGGCTGGCGTGCCCCTCCTCTGGCCACAGGCCTTGGGGAGAAAAGGAAGGAGGGGAGTCGGCCTCCCCTTGCCTTCCCTCTCCTCCCCTTTCCTTTCCCCGAGAGCAAGTAAGGAAGGGGGGGCGCGCCATATATATCAGAGCTAGGTCTATGCGTAGATAATATGCACGAGTGGCACCTCTTCCCATGGCAAGAAAAACCAATCTAGTCGGCCTAACTAAACCAAAGATTTAAAGAAGAAATACGAGGCTATAAATAATCATGCATATAAGAGATCAAAGAAACTCAAATAACTTTCATGGATATATAGATTTGATCATAAACTCAAAGTACTTCGGATCCCAACAAACATCGCAAAAAAGAGTTACATCAAATAGATCTCCAGGAGACCATTGTATTGAGAATCAAAAGAGAGAGAGAGGAAGCCATCTAGCTACCAACTACAGACCCGTAGGTCTATGATGAACTACTCACGCATCTTCGGAGAGGCGCCAATGGGGATGATGAACCCCTCTATGATGGTGTCTATACTGGATCTTGTGGTTCTGGAACTTGCGGCGGCTGGAATTGTGTTACGTCGACTCCCCTAGGGTTTTTGTAATATTGGGGTATTTATAGGGCGAAGAGGCGGTGCGGGAGGCCACCGAGGTGGGCACAACTCACTAGGGTGCGCCTGGGCCTCCAGGCGCGCCCAGGTGGGTTGTGCCCCCCTCGGGGCACCCCTCTGATACTTCTTTGGCCCATATCGTGTCTTCTGGTCTAGAAAAAATCTCAAAAAAGTTTCGTTGCGTTTGGACTCCATTTTGTATTGTCTGCGAAGTAAAAAACAAGCAAAAAACAACAACTGGCACTGGGCACTATGTCAATAGGTTAGTCCCAAAAAAAATATAAAGTTGCTATAAAATGAGTGTAAGACATCCAAGAATGATAATATAACAACATGGAACAATCAAAAATTATAGATACGTTGGAGACGTATCAGCATCCCCAAGCTTAATTCATGCTCATCCTCGAGTAGGTAAATGATAAAAACATAATTTTTGATGTGGCATGCTGCCTAACATGTTCATCACATATTCTTTTCTTTTGTAGCATGGACATTTGGACTTTGATATGATTCAAACCAATAGTCTAGTTTTGACATGAAGATTTCAATACTCAAGCAAATCAACAAGCAACCATGTCTTTCAAAATATCAACACTAAAGAAAGTTATCCCTAGCCCATCATGCTCAATCATTGATCCATTCATGAATCACACTCGCATATTAGCTACATCCAATGCTCAAGTATCATCAGAGTGCTCCCTAGTTGGTGAGCTCAAAGCTTAAATTGAGATATAAAATATTTTGAGAGGCATACTTTTCCTGTCAATGAAAACAACCGAGTAATTCCCAACACTTTCCATGCTAGATATATCATGGGCGCTTCCCAAACAGAAAATAAAGTTTATTCCTTTTTCCACCATTCTTTCACATTCCACGGCTAGCCGAATCCACTGGTACCATCCATACCAACATTTCCCAAGGAATTTATTATTTGACAACATAAAGTAAATTTTGTTTTCATTTCGGGACTGGGCATCCCTAATACCTTTGTCACACTCCCGTGCAATGACAAGTCAATAAACACTCACCTTGAGAATAACAAATCTAGCATGGAAAATATTGGCCACCCCCTGCCGCTTCATGAGCGGTATGAGCACACAAAAAGGAAATTTATTTTGAAAATTAGAGATGGCACACACAAATTTGCTTAGAACGGCATGGAAGTACCGCATATAGGTAGGTATGGTGGACTCATATGGCAAAACTGGTTTTAAAGGTTTTGGATGCAGAAGTAGTATTTCTACTTAGTACAAGTGAAGGCTAGCAAAAAGATTGAGAAGCAACCAACCAAGAAACAAAAAATCACATAAGTGAGAATTAAGCATAACTAACACCGAATAATGTACCACAAGTAGGATGTAATTTCATTGCATAACTATTGACTTTCGTGCTTGCATAGGGAATCACAAACCTTAACACCAATATTCTTACTAAAGCATAATTACTGACCAACATGACCCACATATCACTATCATCATATCTCAAAACTATTACAAAGAATCAAGTTTATTTTGTCCAATGATCTTCTTGAAAGTTTTTATTATATGCCTCTTGAATATCTATCACTTTGGGACTAGTTTCATATGTTGCTTTTGATAAGCTCAAAAGAAAATTTAAGTGAAGAACATGAGCATAAAAATTTTCTTCTCTCAAAATAATATAAGTGAAACATAAGAGAATTTCTCCAAAAATTTACTAACTCAAATAAATCTAAGTGAAACATGAGAGCATTTCTTCAAAAATATTAAAGCACACCGTGCTCAAAAAGATATAAGTGAAGCACTAGAGCAAATCCATAGCTCAAAAAATTTGAGTGAAGCATAAAGAGCAATTCTAACAAATCATAGATAATTTTGGCTCTCTCAAATAGGTGTGTACAACAAGGATACTTATGACAAACTAAAAAGCAAAACAAGCAAAGACTCCAAATAATACAAGACGTTAGTCAAAAAAATTACAAGACGCTCCAAGCAAAACTCATGATATGTGACGAATAAAAATCTAGCTCCAAGTAAAATACCAATGGTTGTTAGAACAAAGAGGGTATGCCACTCGGGGCATGCCCAAGCTTGTTCTCTTCTTACTCCTTATTCCTTCATACACCGTGATCTCACCCAAAACTTGAAAACTTCAATGACACAAAACTTAACAAAACCTTCGTGAGATCCGTTAGTATAACAAAGCAAATCACTACTCTAAGTACTGTTGCAAACCCATTCATATTTATTTTGAATTATATATACTATATTCCAACTTTACCATGGCTCATACCATCCAATACAAATCATAGATTCATCAAAATAAGCACACAACACAAAGAAAACAAAATTTGTCAAAAACACAACAGTCTGTAGTAATCTGAAACCTTCGTATACTTATGTAACTCCAAAAGTTCTGAAAAATTAGGAAAACATAGGCAATTTGTATATAAATCTTTTGTACAAGAATCAGAATTTTTTCGCACTTATGTGAATATTGAAAACTATTTTACTGGGCTCAAAAGTTTCTGTTTTTCAACAAGATCAAATCAACTATCACCAAACATGATCCCAAAGGCTTTACTTGGCACAACCAGTAATTGAAACATAAAAAACACAATCATAACAGTAGCATAATTGTGCAAACAATCAAGAGTAGAAAAAAAGAAAAAAATATTCATTGGGTTGCCTCCCAACAAGCGCTATCGTTTTATGCCCCTAGCATGGCATAATGCATAGATTCAAGTATTGTCATCTTTGGTTCTTGATCCATAAGTTGCCCTAATGATTGATTCATATGGTGGCTTAATTCTTGTTCTAGGTAAGTGTTCCATACCATTTCTTAGTGGAAATTAAAATTTAATATTCCCTTCTTTCAGATCAATCACGACACCTATAGTGAGTAAAAATGGTCTACCAAGTATGATAGGACAAGACGGATTGCAATCAATATCAAGAACAATGAAATCTATGGGCACATAATTCCTATTTGCAAGAATAAGAACATAATTAATTCTTCCCATAGGCTTTTTAATAGTAGAATCCGCCAAGTGCAAATTAAGAGAACATTCTTCAATATCGGTAAGACCAAGCACCTCACATAAAGATTCCAGAATTGTGGAAACACTAGCCCCAAATCACACAAAGCAAAACACTCATAATTTTTAATCTTGACTTTGATAGTAGGTTCCCATTCATCATGTAATTTTGTAGGAATTGATATCTCTAATTCCAATTTTTCTTCTAAAGCTTTTATCATGGCATCTACGATATGTTTAGTAAAAGCTTTATTTTGCTCATAGGCATGGGGTGAATTTATCATGGATTGCAATAAATAAATACAATCAATCAAAGAACAATTATCATAATTGATGTCTTTGTAATCCAAAAGAGTGGGCACATCACTAGTTAAAGTTTCGACCTCTCCGAACCCACTTTTATTTATTTTCTCAACAAGATTTTCACCCTCCGAATTATCGGGATGCCTTCTAGCTAAAGTTGACTCTTCTTCAGTCCCTTTATGATCAATTTTAATTTTACTAAACAAGGAATCAATAGAAGAAACACCAATCACTTTAAGGTATTCATCATTTTTACGAAAGCAATCACTAGAAAATGCTTTTTCTCAAAATATTCTTTTAGCTCTAAGCATAGCGGTTCTTTTCTTACTTTCATCCATAGAAACATATAAAGCTTTAATGGATCCATCAACCTTAGGTACAAAAAATTTCAATTTGAGATTTTCTACATCATGAGAAATTCTATCAATGCTTCTAGACATATCATCAATCTTATTCAACTTTTCTTCTATCGTAGTATTGAAAGATTTTTGAGCATTGATAAATTCTTTAATATTATTCTCAAGATCAGAGGTGTTTCTATTATTATTGTAAGAAGAATTACCATAGGAATTGCCATAATTATTAGAGGAATTCCCAGAAAAAGGCCTAGGATTAAAATTACCTCTATAAGCATTGTTATTAAAAAATCACGAGATAAAATTTTCACATCTATGGCATCACTATTTTGCTCAAGCAAAGTAGACAAAGGAACATCATTAAGATCAATAGGAGCACTTTTATTAGCAAACAACTTCATAAGAGCATCAACCTTTTCACTCAACGTACTAGTTTCTTTAACTGAATTAACTTTTTAACTAGTGGGTGCTCTTTTGGTATGCCATTGTGAATAATTTGCCATGATATGATCAAGAAATTTAGTGGCTTCACCCAAAGTAATTTCCATAAAAGTACCACTCGCGGAGGAATCTAAAAGATTTCTAGAAACAAAGTTTAATCCCGCATAAAAAATTTGTATTATCATCCAAAGATTTAAACCATGAGTAGGACAATTTCTTAGCATCAACTTCATTCTTTCCCAAGATTGTGCAACATGGTCATGCTCAAGTTGCTTAAAATTCATGATTTGTGTTCTAAGGGAAATAATTTTCATGGGCAGAAATACTTAGTAATAAAAGCATCCTTGCACTTATCCCAAGAATTGATACTACTGCAAGGCAAAGAAGAAAACCAAATTTTTGCATGATCTCGCAAAGAAACGGAAATAATTTCAACTTCACAATATCATTGTCCACATTTTTTTGCATATCGCGTAATTATACGAATGTGTTAAGATGGGACACAACATCCTTGTTAGGAGTACCAGAAAATTGATCTTTCATAAGAACATTCAACAAAGCGGCATTAATATCACAAGATTCCGCACTAGTGGCAGGAGGAGAAATCGGAGTGCTAATAAAATCATTGTTATTGGTATTCAAAAAATCACACAACTTGGCATTCTCTTGAGTCATCATGGCTACACAAGAAAGATTGCAGACAAAAATAGATCTGACGAGCAAGTGGCGAAGGAAAAAGAGGGCGAATAAGACGACAAATTTTTGTGAAGTGGGGGAGAACGAGAGGCAAATGGTAAATAATGTAAATTGCAAGGAGACAAGATTTGTGATTAGGAACACAATAGATGTTGATGATGTCCCTGGCAACGGCGCCAGAAACTCCTTTTGATGTCGCTTGAACTACGTCGATATTTCCCCAAAGAGGAAGGGATGATGCACCACAGCTACGGTAGGTATTCCCCTAAGTTATGAAACCAAGGTTATCGAACCAGTAGGAGAACCAAGCAACACTATGTAAATGGTACCTGCACATAAAGCACAAATACTTGCAACCCGACGTGTAAAATGGTTGTCAATCCCTTATGGGTAACGGTGCCAGAAATTGTCAAATTGACGGGATAAAAACTGCGATAGATTGGTGGATGCAAATAACGGCAAATAAAATCCAGTGGGGCATTTTTGGGTTTTTGATAATATAGATCTGAAAATAAAAGAAAATAAAAATAGATCTCAAAGGAAAATAATAGATGGAAAGCAAATATGATAAAGAATAGACCCCGGGGCTGTAGATTTCACTAGTGGCTTCTCTCGAGAAAATAGCATACGGTGGGTAAAAAATTACTGTTGGGCAATTGATAGAACCTCAAATAATTATGACGATATACAGGCAATGATCATTATATAGGCATCACGTCCAAGATTAGAAAACCGACTCCTGCCTGCATCTACTACTATTACTCCACACATCGACCGCTATCCAGCATGCATCTAGTGTATTAAGTTCATGGAGAAACACAGTAATGCAATAAGAACGATTAGATGATGTAGACGAGATGTATTCATGTAGGAATAGCCCCATCTTCTTAACCTTAATAGCAACGATACAAGCGTGTCTTGTTGCCCCTTCTGTCACTGGGAAAGAACACCGCATGATCGAACCCATCACAAAGTACCTCTTCCCGTGGCAAGAAAAATTGATCTAGTCGGCCTAACTAAACAAAGATTCAAAGATGAAATACGAGGCTATAAGTAATCATGCATATAAGAGATCAAAGAAACTCAAATAACTTCCATGGATATATATATCTGATCATAAACTCAAAGTTCTTTGGATCCCAATACACACAAACCGCAAAAAAGAGTTACATTAAATAGATCTCCAGGAGACCATTGTATTGAGAATCAAAAAAGAGAGAGAGGAAGCCATCTAGCTATTGACTACGGACCCGTAGGTCTATGATGAACTACTCACGCATCATCGGAGAGGCACCAATGAGGATGATGAATCCCTCCATGATGGTGTCTAGATTGGATCTCGTGGTTCTAGAACTTGCGGCCGCTGGAATTGTGTTTAGTCGACTCCCCTAGGGTTTTTGGAATATTGGGGTATTTATAGGGAGAAGAGGTGGTGCGAGAGGCCACCGTGGTGGGCAGAACCCACCAAGGTGCACCTGGGCCTCCAGGCACGCCAGGTGGGTTGTGCCCCCCTCAGGGCACCCATATGGTACTTCTTTGGCTCATCTTGTGTCTTCTAGTCTAGAAAAATTTCCAAAAAGTTTTGTTGAGTTTGGACTCCGTTTGGTATTGATTTTCTGTGAAGTAAAAAACAAGCAGAAAACAACAACTGGCATTGGGAACTATGTTAATAGGTTAGTCCCAAAAATGATATAAAAATGCTATAAATTGATTGTAAAACATCCATGAATGATAATATAACAACATGGAACAATCAAAAATTATAGATACGTTGGAGACGTATCACATAACCACTTGACTCAGCTGGGAATTGATCTTCCAGTTGAGTGTGTTATCGAGAGAGTTCTTCAGTCACTACCACCAAGATACAAAGGCTTTGTGATGAACTATAATATGCAAGGGATGACGAAAATGATTCCCGAGTGTCGATGTCAAAACCGTCCGATCTCGGGTAGGGGGTCCTGAACTGTGCGTCTGAGGATCAAAGGTACCAGGAGGCATGGGACACGATGTTTACCCAGGTTCGGGCCCTCTTAATGGAGGTAATACCCTACTTCCTACTTGATTGACTTTGATGAGTATAGGGGTTACAAGAGTCGATCTACCTCGAGATCGTAATGGCTAAGCCCTAGATGTCTAGCCTGTATGATTTGTCTTAGCCTCTATGGACTAAACCCTCTGGTTTATATAGACACGGGAGGGGCCTAGGGTTGTATAGAGTCGGTTTACAAAGAAAGGAAAATACACATCCAGACACCAAGCTTGCCATCCACGCAAAGGAGAGTCCCATCCAGACATGGGGGAAGGCCTTCTATCTTGTATCTTTATGGCCCATCAGTCCGGCCCATGCCACATAGCCCAGACGCCCGGGGACCCCCTAATCCAGGACTCCCTCAGTAGCTCCCGAACTAGGCTTCAATGACGATGTGTCCGGTGCGCAGATTGTCTTCGGCATTGCAAGGCGGGTTCCTCCTCCGAATACTGCAAAGCAATTGAACAAGAGAACTATATCTGGCTCTGTATAACAGTTACAACCCTGAACCACAAGGGCAAAATACTTAAACAAAATAGGTCATGTCTACTGACAACTTTTTCTGGTGAGACATTACATTTGGCCTTATTATTGTTTTGTGGCCTCCCGCTTCGCGTTTCGAGGCACAACCTCTATGGACACGTCTTGTCGAAGCAGAGATCGTGTCCCCTTATTGCGAGATTCCCATCAATACGGGTTTAGGTAATCCAACCGTGCCGTTTGCACGACCCCTTGGGAATAGGCGAGTTTTAATGCTTGCGAGGGAGCACTTGATATTCGCTGCCTTTATAATGGGATAAGGACCCATCCTTTTAGCCCACGCCTTCTTCTTCCTCAACCCTTCCATTCTCGAGCTCCAGCGCCCAAGCTTAAATCCTTTCCATCACCACCAGACACTCTAACCATGTCCGAATCCAACTCTCAAGGAAAATGGGTGGCCTCCTTTGTGATGGAGAAGGACATCAAGGAGCTCCGCGAGTCGAGGTACTTGACAGCGGAAATCAAACACAGGCTCCCTGCCAAAGAGCAAGTCATCCCCACTCCAGACCCCAGTGAGAGGGTTGTGTTCATCCCTCACTTCCTCCGCGGAATAGGGTTTCCCCTCCACCCCTTTGTTCGTGGTCTCATGTTCTATTATGGGCTAGATTTTCACGATCTAGCCCCAAACTCCTTTATCCACATGTCGACATTCATCGTTGTGTGTGAGGCATTCCTCCGCATCCCCCCACACTTCGGCCTATGGCTCAAGGCTTTCAACATGAAGCCGAAGGTGGTCAACGGGTAGCACGCGGATTGTGGCGGCGCCATGGTGAGAAAACTCCCCCAAGTTATCTGGCCCAGAGGGGCTTTTGTAGAGACCGTCAAGATATGGCAGCAAGAGTGGTTCTATATCACCGAACCCCACGGCACCAAGTGGGTGGCCGCCCCTGTCTTCAGATCCGGAGGCTAAAGAAGAAGAACAAGGAGGCCAAAGATGGCCTCCGCCGTAAAGGTACCTTGGACGCAGTGTCCGCAGAGACCGAAACTCACTCCTCCCACGAGGAGGATGAATATGAAGAGGAGGAGGAGGCAGAAAGAAATTCTCCCCAAAAGGAGACGAAGAAGAAAAGGGCGGCCTCTGAAGAGCTAAGGGCGGAGGCGCCCAAAAGGGGGAAAATATCCCTCCCAGACGGCTCGGATTCGGACACCAAAGCCATCCCTGAGTGGCGTCCCAGGTCGAAGCCCCTTGCGGCATTGTTAGTATCCAAGGATGCCTTACATAAGTACGATCTTTACAAATGTGGTCTAACACATTGTATGATGTAGTCCGTCCCGCGATCTACCCCAACAATCTTCAGAGGGGAATTCTTTGGATCCGGGGATGATGGAGAGCGAGTCGCCCCCGCGAGCCTCCCGCATGTCGCCACAGACGTCACCGAAGTGTTCTCCCGAAGGGCCTCTCCGGGCAACGAAGCGGTACAGGAGGCCGCCAAAACGGTGCCAGAGGGTAATGCCTTGGTTGTCGAGAACATGAGGGAAGCAATCCCCATGGGGACTGATGGCGGGAGCCTTGACCAGTGTGGCCCCCAGCCAAACACCATTCCGAAAACCCAAGTGGCTCCGAAACCAAATAAGCGACCCCCTTCGGAGGGGGGAGCGCCAACTCCAGCAACGAACTCCACTAATTGGAAGGTGCCGAACATACTAATGGAGGCACTGCAATGTGCTTCCATCATGGAGGAGCACCGCACCCTAATGGGTGTGGTGGTTGAAAAGGTTCAGTCTGCCAAGAGCGGGCTGAACGAAGCCTTCACTAGCCTGCTAACAGGCTACGAGGTAGGCGATGTAATATTCTTGGCCGCTTTTCATATGAAAAATATGCCTGTATATAGATAGTAGCCCCTAAGACTCTGTTCAGCTTTTGAAAAGAGGACGAACAGAGGATCGACAATATTCACAGGAGATTATGTGCTTTTCTATTTTGAGAAGCATGCTTCACTGTTAGCGGCAATCCTAATGGATGAAGTGCAAGGTATGTTTTAGAATATCTCATTCATGCCTTTATTAATATGCAGATTCTAAGTCGAAGCTCATGCGCTGCTATGTGTATGATTGCAGGCAGTGCTGCTGCGGTCGAGACCCTCAGGGGTGAACTTGCCCAGGCCAAGGAGCAGGAAAGGGAGAACAAAGCGGCCACTGATAAAGCGGTCGAGGATTTGAAGTTCGAACAGGTCGTCCTCCGCCACTACGAGGAGCGGGTGACCGAAGTGGAGCAAGCGCTCAAGGACGCCGCTAGCAAGTGCGTGTCCCTAGAAGAGAAGAATAAAGCCCAGAAGACCGACCTTGCCTAGGATCTTCAAGAAGCCGAGGAGGCGTGGGCCGAATCCCAAGCGGCGCGCAAGGAGATCAAGCAGTGCGGACAGATAGCAGCCGGTAAGCCCTTTCTCTTACAGAGTAAATTCGGCAATCGAAAGTATGCCTTGCTCACTCGACTATGGAGTGTTCCAAATGCCTTTGCGGATCTTCCGAAGAGTGCCACTGATGTCGCACAGTTTTTTCAGGCCCAGGAAGGACACACGGCGGACAAGCTATTCTGGTCATAGTTCGCGGCGTAGGAGCACCCAACGCTGTTGAATGACCAGATGTCGCAGTGGGCCGAGCTACATAAGATGTCCGGGTTGGCCATGAGGACGTCATAGTCCGGTTGTGGCCATCCGAACTCGTCCCAAGCAGCTATTTTAGCCTGGTGCAGCAACTTGTCGACGCGCTGCCCTGAATTGACGTAGTCAAGCGGTCATCATGTATAGAAGGTGCGCGGTTGGCCTTTGCCCGTGTCAAGATGCACTGGGCAAAAATGAAGTACGCTGTCGTGGCAGTTGAGGGTCCGCCCGGAGGCAAGGACCACCGCAAGCCGGAGCATTATTTTGAAGACGTCCTAGAGGGTGCCCGCTTGATAGAGGGCCAGTGCTCAAAGGATATTTTGTTCGAATGAATGTATCCGACCTGCCCAGATGTTGTATTATAAACCAAGGCTTTTGTAATATATTTGTGCCTTTTATCTTAAAGTATTTTTCCTCCTGTGCGGCCGTTTTTATCCCTGAGAGTTTGCCAGTCGTCGGCTTCAGCCCCCACGTAGATACTACGGGGGTGTTCAGGATAGCACGTAACCACTCTTGCCCCAATGTCTTGGTCCATGAAGGAGGTGTCAGTGCGGCGAACCAGGCAAACAGACTATGCGGCTTTATCACTCTCACTTAGCCATAGGAGTTTGAAAATGGGACTATAAGATAGCCCTGGTGCGTATGCGGCTATCTGAACTTGGATGCCTTAAGCACGTGATTGGGAAGAGCCAGCCTTCGTGTAATACGAAAAAAATCGCAAGAGATTTACATTACGTCATCGAATAGCCGACCAACTCACGCCATACCATGACAGTCAGTTTTTGGCTTTCTCTACTGAGGTGTTTGACAGGACGAACTAGAAATACAATCGCAGCAGTTCTCCCTTTACAACCTTAGCCGAACAAGCAGAATGTAAGGTGGTAACCACAGGAGCAGGGCAACCCAACTATTGAACAAAGACATGATTCGGAGCCAATGCATATAATGCCATATTCGGGACGCCGAAGTATACCATAAAAGTGTTTGAACTTGTCTTCTTTTTTGAGAAAAGAATATATGTGGCTGACTAGAGCCCTTGGCAATGTAAATCATGTCGAGGTGCATATGACAATCGGACACAAAGAGGGGATACATATTTAGGAAATAAGCCAATACCAAACAGGGTTGGGCGAAACTATTTCCATTATGGTCTGATTGATACATCAAAACATATTTTTACAGAGGATGCGATAAGCATCGAGTCTATATTACATGCCGAACACAAGGGAAAGCTGTATACGGGTCCTAGAAAGGAAAAGATGATCTTGAAGATCCTTTGGACACTCTGCCGCACGGCTGCGCTGCTTTTCGCCTTAATGTATGATCCTTTGAGAGGATCAACGATCCAGTGTACATGAGGGGCCTAGAAGAGGGCCCTTGGTACCATCGAAAAGTGATGTGGGTTGTGAAGAACGTGAAAAATAAAAATAGGAAGAAAAAGGGGAGAATGTGAGGCTCCAGATAGGGTCAAGCCGTATTGTGAACTTTAGTTGTGGTGTGCCTCCAGCCTTGCCCATGATATCTTTAGTGCGTAGTTATGTACGCGTGGTACGTATGTCGCTATCAATTTGGGGCTTGGACAGAGGCCAAATTGTTAATCTAGCTCTGGACGAGCCGGACTGCCATTATGCAGGTTAGACCGGACTCGTTTAACGGTGTCCGGTGGCTTGACTGGCGATGTAGTATTCGGCTTGATAAGGCCATCCTGCACTTCGGCTGCGAGGGTCACGGTATATATGCTCCTCATTTCGGAGGGAGCGCTCAATGTTTCCATTGACTGTTATAACTCCATGTTGTCCAGGCATATTGAGCTTTAGATAAGCATAGTGCGGGACTGCATTGAAACAGGTGAAAGCGGTTCGTCCGAGCAGTGTGTGATATCCACTGCGGAAGGGGACGATGTCGAAGATCAAGTCTTCGCTACGAAAATTATCTGGTGAACCGAAGACTACTTCCAGCATTATGGACCCCGTGCAACAGGCCTCGACGCTGGTTATCACTCCTTTAAAGGTCATTTTAGTGGGTTTGATTCTTGATGGATCAATACCCATTTTGCGGACAATGTCCTAATAAAGCAGGTTAAGGCTGCTGCCGTCGTCCATAAGGACTCACGTAAGATGGAATCCGTCGATGATTGGGTCGAGGACCAATGTTGCCAAACCTCCATGACGGATACTAGTCGGATGGTCTCTGCGATCAAAAGTGATCGGACAGGCTGACCATGGGTTAAATTTTGGGGCGACTGACTCTATGGCATAAACGTCCCTTAGTGCGTGCTTGCGCTCCCATTTGGGGATATGAGTGACGTAGATCATGTTCAC
>NC_041388.1:322431704-322438922 GCF_002162155.2 Triticum dicoccoides
CCCCCTCGTGTTCGTTGGGCGAGGCTCTTCATCGTCGTCCTCGCTGGGCGGCCCTTCCCTTTATGTTCGGTGTTTAGCTTAGCGATCTGTTTAAAGACCCAACAATTTCTGTTGGTATGATTGGCAGGCTTGTCAAGGGTGCCATGAATCTGGCAAGGTCGATCAAGTATTCTGTCCAAACTGGATGGGCCATCTTTGTTCCCTTTGAATGGCTTCTTCCGCTGACCGGGTTTAGAGCCACTGAATCCGGCGTTTACCGCCGTATCTTCAGTATCTTCATTTTTGTTTCGACGCTTGTGTTTGTTGCGCCGTGGCTTCACTACGAAAAAATACACTTCCGTGATGATACGTGTTTGTCACAATAGGTCACGTATTCTTTTATGCATGTACATCCATGACAAATTTATGACGGAATCAAGATAGTCATACCTATGCTGTCGTAGAAGTGTTCCATGACATTACCAAAATTATCATCACGGAAGTGTCCACTTCCATGACGATAAATCACGCGTCATAGAAGTGCTTTAATCAAGGGTGACCGGCACGTGGCATCCACCACAATGGGACGCCGTTAAGCTTTTCGGGTCTGGTTTTGGATCCGATAACCCATTAACAGCCCGGACCAATGCGAATTTTCCACGTGTAAAATTCACATTGGCCAGAGGAAACACATGTCGGCTCAACATTCAGACAGATGTCATCCACTCATTGGACAGGAGGCGCCTATGATATGTTGACACATGGCACGGCCCAACAGAGGCTCATTTCGGTGAAAAGGCCGAGCCTGTCAAAATAAGCGGGCCGGCCCATTAGCGGCCTACTTGAGTCAGGCCCATTTACAAATACAGCCCATACAAGTTACATAAAATCGGCCCATCAAAGGCCTATTCTAGATTCGACAATTTCCAGCCCATCTGTTGGGGATATAACTACTGAGTTAACCCACCCAGAAGGGGCCAGGTTAACTCATGGCAACTCACAAGACAAAGCCCGTGAAGGAATCGAAGATGGCGGTTCATGAGGATGATTTATGAAGAGCCCAAAGCGCAAAGGCGGCTTAAGGCCCGTGGGTGTAAACCACCATATGAGCATAACTTGTATTGTAAGGCATATATAGTTAGTCACCGAGCCGGACACATAGTTTATGAGCCGGCAGGGACTCTGTAAGCCACCGGGCGTCAACCTGTGTATATAAAGGGATGACCCGGCGGCGGCTTAGGGCAAGAAACAAGAGATTGAAAGCTAGGTCAAGCATATTCGCTCCCTGGTAATCGAGACATAAGCAAGACCACCTCCAACTAGATTAGGCCTTTACCTTCACCGCAAGGGGCCGAACCAGTATAAACTCCCTGTGTCCTTTGTCTCGTTTAACCCCTTTAAGCTAACCTAGTTGCGATGGATCCATGACTAAGTCCTCACACTAGTACATCTGCCGTGACAATCCCACGATAGTTGGCGTCCACTGTGGGGCTAGCACATGGTGGTTTCGAGTTCTTGAAGGGCAACTTCAAAGGGATCAAGGGATACGCTGTGGGCCGGATGATGAAGAGTCACCGCGGCAAGCTCTACATCGATGACGCAGGCTGGGGCCCTGAGGCCGGCTCAATCGAGTACGAGTACCGGGTCCCCTTCGATGGAATCCACGTGTTCATCGGCAAGATCGGTGAGCCGGGCCCTGAGCCGGATATCTGCACCGACATCATCAAGACGGCTCAGCGTGCGAGACCTACCCGAGTTCAGCCGGCTGTGAAGCGTGCCTTCATGGGATTCATCCATGGAGCGGAACCTGAGGATAGATCTATGTTTGGCGGTGAGATGGTCATTTATTCGGATGGTGAGTCATCTAGGGAAACAAAATCGCTGTACCAACTACAAGATGGCCGACTTGGGGGCTGTTTCAATGGCGACAGTATTCCGGACACCTATGAACCGCCGAACAGAGCTGCGATCTTTATGGCCGATACACAATCAGCGCCGAACTCCTTGACTACGGCAGCAATAATCTCTGGGTCAGTAGCGGCAACAGCTGCCAGGGCAGGAAGCCCTGTGCGCCTGCCAGCTCAAATCGTAACCGACCTGCTGGATAAACTAACAACATTGTTAAGAACGGTGGTTAACCCGGCAGATCGGGATTAGCATAATGCGGAAATTGCAAAATTGCGTGATGAGATAGCACATGCCAAGGAGGAGCTGAACGCGGAGAATGCTAGGATGGCTACGGAGCGGGCCGCTTTAGATGCTCAGGTGCAGCGGATTCAGTCGGAGTCTTTCCGGCTCATGATGGATCAGAATGCTTCAAATGAAGTCATGAGGAGGAGGCATCAGACTCGTCTACCTTCGGTTTACGAGGCGAGAAACCTTTTTAACACGCCTGGAGCAGGACCCAGCAACCCGCCAAAGGTTAACCGGGGTGAAGCACCTGGGACAGGAGCACCGGTTCAGCCGCGTACAACAACGCCACCACGTCAGAATACGACTCCGCCTTAGTACGCGCTGACGCCGCCGGGTCATTATTCTAACCCTTTGGATAATATGATTGCTGCGGCGACACGACTGGCCGCTCTACCAGTTGAGGGTGAGTCGCCGGCGGCAATGGAGATACGGCAGGCCAGAGAATTACTTCAGACGGCTTTGACCCAATAGGCAGCTTATTCTCACAGTCGTGAGAGGATCGATTCAACCCCTCGCCCAAGTCGAAGTTATAGCAGGCATATCGAGGAGCCGGATGTATCAAGCAGTGGGCGGTATCTCAAACCGCCCCGTGGACATAACCCGGTAGGCAGTGGGGCTAATGTCCAGAACGTAGTGGATCAAGGAAGAGCGTGTCGAGAGGCGAAGCTGGTGGCTCAATATGCAGCTCATCAGCATTCCCCGGCTCGTCCGACAACTTCGGTGGAGACAGGTGTGACTTTCAGGACTTTGGGTGTACCGTGTTTGGTGCTGGCTCTGCGTAATGAGCGTTTTTCCAAGGACTTCAAGGGCCCTCACAAAGTACCTAACTATACGGCCGATTTACCCCCTGAGGCGTAGGTCGAGAGTTATGAGATGGCCATGGAACTGCTGGATGTTAGCGATGCTGCGTGTGCTAAATATTTCACCATGATGTTGGACGGTATGGCCCACACCTGGTTGAAGGGGCTACCGGCTAACTCCATCGGGTCATGGGCCAAGTTAAAGGCCCGTTTTATTCAGAATTTTAAGGATACATGCAAGGAGCCTATGTAAATTGTGGATCTGGACACATGCGTCCAGGAAGAGGGCGAGTCAACAACCCGTTGGGTCCGACGAGTCTCAACTATCTTGCATTTCTCGGATCACATCAACGCCGGCTCAGCAGTCTTGATGTTGGAGAAGAATTGTCGTTTTTTGCCCCTCAAACAGAAGCTGGGGCGGCTCAAGCGCCACTACAGTAATATGGGGGAGCTGATGGCGGCTCTGGTTAAGCATGCTGACTCGGATGGTACCAAGGACCCCTAGTCTGAGGATGAAAAGCCGGGAAAGGGAAAGAAGAGCAGCAACACCAGAGGGCAGCAGCATAACCCGGCGAATCAGGGAGGCAATGGTAAGCGCAAGGTTGATAACAATTTGGACTTCGTGGCTAACACCAATGCATAGAATAATGGTCAGCGTCGTAAGGGTAAACCGCCCCCATGGCTTTGGGGATCGGGCTTCAATCTTGAGCAAATGTTGAATCAACCTTGCCCGAGGCATGGTACACGCGAAAGGCCGTCCACTCACCTTTGGAAGGATTGCTTCATCATGAAGGAGTACAAAAATTCCAATCTTTTTCAAGACAACCATGGGCCAGGTGGCGGCTCTGTGACACTCCAAAATTTTTATTTGGTTTTTATCAAAAACTTTGTGGTTTTTGAGGAGAGGCTATTTAAAAAATTTTCTTTTCAGAAAAACCTTCCACTTAAAAACTTCCTTTTGCCTTGGCAAGGATTTTATTTTCAAACTTTGGTGGTTGATCTTTTGGAACTTCCTCTCTGTTGGTTCTCTCTCAAATTTATTTTTGAGTTTAAATTGTTTTCTTTTAAAATGAAGCTCTATGAAAATTTGGGGATTTTCATATCTTGGAACCACCCTTGACTTTGCATTGTTCCCATGTGGTAAAATCCTCCAAAATCTTCCCTACACCTTGTGATCAACCTAAGTTCTCTGTCCCAGCTAATCCAAACAAGTTTTGGATTTTATTCTAATTA
The DNA here is from genome assembly GCF_002162155.2 of Triticum dicoccoides. Taxonomy (NCBI): domain Eukaryota; kingdom Viridiplantae; phylum Streptophyta; class Magnoliopsida; order Poales; family Poaceae; genus Triticum; species Triticum dicoccoides. The sequence continues at coordinate 322,435,910 of NC_041388.1, forward strand.
TTTTCCCCCTCAAATCAATTCTGAAAATTATCTTAAGCCCAAATGATTTTCAAAGCAAGTGCCATATTGCATTTGAGTTTTGACCTCAAACCAACTCCCCTGGACAGTCCTTTGTACCCACAACCCAGAACCATCTTGATCCACTCCTTCTCTTTTCAAAATTTTCAAAATTCAGCCTCTGCAAGTTTGGACCAGATTTGCCAAATTTGATGAAATTCATATCTACACTACTCCAAAAATTCCACCAAAATTCAGGCAACCTATTTGATCAATGAGAAGCCACTCCACCAAGTATCAGCTCAAGGAAAAATCCCTAGATGCCATTTTCATTCTGTCTTGCGGGCACTGTTACTGTTCAAAAATTCAGAAAAGTTCAGATTCAGTGTCGTGTGCGTTCGTCAGTTCCTCTCACGCGCTCACAGTGCCTTTGGCACGTTTCTCTCCGCCTCTTCCTACTGTCTGGAGCACCACACGCTCACTTGGCCTCTTCCTGGCGTCGGTGGCACGATGGCCCGCCCTCGCCGGAGTCTTCCGCGGCGTCGGGACCTCCCGTGGCGGCTGACAGGGGGCAAGAACGGCGGCTCAACGCCGTTCCGCGCCGCCCAGTGCTCCCTGGCTCTCCGCGTGGCCTCATGCACGCCAGCACACCCCCGCTGCACCGTCGCCATGGCCCGACAGCCCTGGACGCGCTCTCTGCCGCCAACGGACCCGCGCCGTCCCGTTCCGACCAAAGCCTGCCCTAAGCTTCTAATCCAGCTCGATTAGCACCAAAATGGACCCAGTAGACTCCCACGACGGCGCTCGACTCCCTAACCACCCCCGACCGAGCACTGCGCCACCGTAATCGCTCGCCGGAGACCCCGTTCACGGCAACCGCCTCGGGCCGCCTATAAAAAGGGCCCCCGAGCTCAACCTCGTGCACGCCTCATCCCCACTCCGCACCAGCGCCACGCCAGGCCACTTGGAGGACCTCGAGGAGGTCTCCTCCCCCAACTCCGGCCGCCCTGATCCGCCTCGGCCGCCACCTCGATTCGCTCTGGTGAGGCCGTCTCCGGCGCCCAAACCCCGTTCGTTACCCTCTCTAGCTACCAGGATCATAACCCCCTCTTCAATTTAACCCTTGCAGCCCTCTCCGACGAGCCCCTCGACCACCCGAGCCGCCGTCTGCCGGAGCAAAGCTCGCCGTCGACGTGGTGCTCGCCGACCGCCTCCACCACCATCAACCGACGCGGAAGGGTGCCCTGAGCACGGAGGTACCATCCGATCTCTCTGTCTTGCCCTGGATCGCCGCCGGCGACCACCGCGGCTCTCGGGCACCGGCGAACTCTGCCGCCCTGTTTGAACATTTGAACCTGACGAGTGGGACCCCACCGTCAGCCTCTCTGCCCTTTCTATCGAACCGTTTTCTGGAAGCGCCTTCGGGCAAATACGTCTTTCCTCTGGGCTGGCGCAGTCGCTACCGAAGCGCTTTCTGTTTTTATAAACTAGCCCCTAGAAAACTTCTATTTCATTACAGATGAGTCCCTGGACAAAAACCTTTATAACTTTTAAGCAGAAAAGTATTTTTGGTTGATTCTTCTTCTGTTCTCTTTAAAATTTTGTCTAGTTTTTTATCAGATTTATTTGAAAATTATTTGAAGTACTTTCTGTGCACTCCTTGGTATTCACGATAGCGCATATATTTTCTTTATACCGTAGATACCGAGGGAGGTGACGGAGCCGTGAACTTCACCGAGCTAGGCTCCGACTACTCCGAACCAGGCAAGCATGTTTGAACTTTTGATATGATGAGTGTCTTGGCATGTTTTGCATTTAGTTAGTTTCATGGCATGTTGAGAAGCATATCGATGAACGTTATTTTATGTGATAATGAGGTAAGTGAGTTCGATGATCCATACGTGGATGAATGTGAATATGAATGGCCATGTGTTGGCATGAGGATGGGTAAGATGGCAGTGTTGTAGCATGCTAGTCTTACGCCAGACTATGTGACTTCAGCGTCAAACCGTATCGGTCCAGTACCTCTCATTTCCTTCCATGTACTACCACATGTTTTCCGCAAGGAATATGGTTTAGTAAGTTGCAAACCGCTTTCATGGTACACACCAAAGAGGAGAGGCCGTGATGATGGTTCCATGGCCCTGGATTAAACCAGTCATCCGGTCAGGGGGCATGGGTGTTTCCGGTTGGGACCGAGAGGGGGGCACCCCTTAGAGCGCGCGTATATAAATTTGATCCCATGCTATTCGAGATTGTGATCTCCCCGTCTCAAAAGTTTTTCTTGGACGATGTCTAGGGTGATTCCTAGCATCGAGAGGTATGGTGGGTGTGTACTGGTTAGCTGTGTTTTCTTCCGAAATACCGTAAACGGAACTAGTCCTTTGTGACTACGGAAATCCGTTGGCTGTGGGAATAATTTTGTACAAACTCTGCAGAGTCATATATCCCTCCAAATCATCTATTCCATGTCCAAATTCGTATTATCTTGTCCTAACAATGACAGTGTTGATGACAGAGACTCCGGTGTTTCGCATGAGTGATAATTCCGGTTAAATGATATTCCTGTGGATGGACTAACCCTTTTATTCTTATGAATTAAAAGTTTATTATGATTATTATTTATCTTCCCTTTAAAGCCCTTTCTGTGATGTCGCCCCGACGTCCGACTGTGGCATTTCTTTTAAAGCCCTTTCTGTGATGTCGCCCCGACGTCCGACTGTGGCATTTCTTTTAAAGCCCTTTCTGTGATGTCGCCCCGACGTCCGATTGTGGCATTTCTTTTAAAGCCCTTTCTGTGATGTCGCCCCGACGTCCGACTGTGGCATTTCTTTTAAAGCCCTTTCTGTGACGTCGCCCCGACGTCCGACTGAGGTATTTCTTTTAAAGCCCTTTATGTGGTGTCGCTAAGACGCCCGACTGTGGCATCTTTTTCCTTATATTTATTTGTTCACCTTTCGAGGCGTCGCTTCAGACACCCGATCGGAAATTATTTATGTTCTGTTGGGATTTCAGG
>NC_041388.1:322438971-322443345 GCF_002162155.2 Triticum dicoccoides
TCTGTGATGTCGCCCCGACGTCCGACTGTGGCATTTCTTTTAAAGCCCTTTCTGTGATGTCGCCCCGACGTCCGACTGTGGCATTTCTTTTAAAGCCCTTTCTGTGATGTCGCCCCGACGTCCGACTGTGGCATTTCTTTTAAAGCCCTTTCTGTGATGTCGCCCCGACGTCCGACTGTGGCATTTCTTTTAAAGCCCTTTCTGTGACGTCGCCCCGACGTCCGACTGAGGTATTTCTTTTAAAGCCCTTTATGTGGTGTCGCTAAGACGCCCGACTGTGGCATCTTTTTCCTTATATTTATTTGTTCACCTTTCGAGGCGTCGCTTTAGACACCCGATCGGAAATTATTTATGCTCTGTTGGGATTTCAGGCGGACTACCGCCGTTTCCCTTTTACTTACCTTGTTATGATAATTTTGAATGAACATTGGTGAATATATTCATGACGCATCCATGCATACAATTGTTATATCTTACGTCCGAACTGTCTTGCGAGTACTTTCAAAGTACTCACTGGCTTGTTGATTTGGCCAGATGCTGACGAAGGCGATTTCATGGATGAAGAGTTCGATAGCGAGTCCGACACTTAGAGGAGTCCCAGTCAGTCTCGTGCGACCCTGGATTTGGTCACTGTTTTATATCCGCTTCCGCTACCAAATAAATTCATCGAGCCTCACCTCGACGCTCGATGGGATGATAGACATAGAGTCTTGTATTTCTCTTCCCGCTGTGTTTTTCCACCACCGCCCTATCCTCGAGTCAGTAGTATGCCTCCACACCACTGTGTCATGTCCGCCATTATGTATAAGTATTGGCGTGCTTGTAATAATTTCGTTGAGCAACCGTAGTTCAACCCTGTAATATATTTTATGCTACTGGCTTATTGTATCAAGAAATTGTCTACCAGTGAGGAGGATTTCTCTCATACTGGACTCAAAAGATTGGTTTCTTAATAAATATTTTTATTGGAAAACCGGTCATGACAAGCTTGGTACCAGAGCCAGGCTGACTGTAGGAAGCCACTAGGTGCGATTGCTAATTGGTTATTACCATGATAGAGCTAATTTATATTTTTGCAATTGTAGTCATTTTCTGTCAGTCAGCATAAATTTATGATCTGACCATGCAGAATTTTTGCCTACTTTTGTAGATGGCCGACAACAGCTGCGAGTCTCAGACCTTCGCCAACGTACCCGATGGGTTCGTCAAACTTCTTTCTTTCATCGTGCAGGTCGCGATGGGGCCATCCGTACGCCCAGTCTTCACACTCTGCCAGCACCGAGTCAACGACAGTGTGACCATGCACCAGGCCGCGGTGCAGTTCAAGGGAGGGCGTGGTGAGTTACGCCGCTTCCGGTTCGTGGGAAGAGCCATGCCTACGGAGAGGCATGCTATGCAGATGGCAGCCCGCGAAGTGATAGCTCGTCTCAGGGATGTCCTTCCCGTGATGAAGACTCGTCGTTACCGTTATCTTCCGTGCCATGTGCCTTACACCTGTCACTACGCATACTCCTGCGCAAGAGGAGAACGAGACGAGGCTTTTGAGATGCTCATTGAGTATCTCCGGGCCCTGGAGGCAGCCTTCGACAACCTGGTGGACGACTTCGTAGCTACCCGCATGGACTCGATCCATGGCTGTGCTGCCAACAGGAAGGAGCTCCTACCCATCGCTCCGCCACTGACTTTTGTCTCGTCATCAGCATCTTTTACGCCTGCTCGTCGCCTGCCTTCTACCGAAGAATTCAACCAAGTCATTGCGCCCACTCCAGCGCGCACTGCACCAACCTTCGCGCCCACTCCTGTACGTGTTGCTCCGCCCCTGGCAACCGCTCCGTCCGCTCTGAGCAACACTACACGTATGGAGCCCATTAGCGAGGAGGAAGTCGAGTCCCCAACCTCGCTACGCCTCGCCCTCGGCAGGGCAAAGGAGGTCGTCGACATCTCCGCCTGAGTACGCTTAGCTGCCGTGTATTGTACCGCTTTGTAAGATATGTACATAGGTTGTGAGAAGTAGCCTGTTTGCGCATCATGTAGGATCTGGAGAAGTGCACTAGCCTAAATAACATGTCAGGATTTCGTACGCATATCCTGAGTGATGTATTGTATAATTACCGCCCGCGTGTAAGATATGTAATGAGCAGTCCTTCTCCGTGCGCAAGTCGATTTGTTTTTCTTAAGTAAGCTTGGATATTTAATTATATCTGCCAACTTTATGCATTTATGGTTTTGTTTTGCGACTCTTTCCGCTTTTCTTATGAGTTTTACAAAATATATCCCCCGAGTGAAAAATGTCTCGTCCTTGGACACGCTCCATGCCAACTCCACCAGAGGAAAATTATGATACACAACCCAACAACGAGTTCACTCAGGGACAGTCAAGCCAACAGGGCAGTAAATCGGCACTTTCACAAATGTGCCGCCTTTATGAGCAGAGTCAGCAACAACATCGGGAGATGATGAACCAAGTCATCAACATGGGAAATCACCATGGACAGTATCAACAGCATTCCAAGTTATCTGAACTACAGAAGACACGTCCTCAAACATTTTCTCACACTGACAAGCCTCTTGAAGCCGAGGACTGGCTTCGAGATATGGAGAGGAAATTAAATATTGCAAAGTGTTCAGATCTCGAGGAAGTACTATATGCTCCACACTATCTCACAGGAGCAGCCGCATCGTGGTGGGAGAATTTTCTGCACATGCATCCCAACGAAACTGACATAACCTGGAATGATTTCAAGGAAGGTTTCCGTGGTGCACATATTCCTAAGAGTATTATGAAAATCAAGAAGAGAGAATTCGATGACCTAAACAAAGGAACATGACAGTGTCAGATTACAACAGTCAATTTACCCTATTATCCCGCTACGCCAATGAGGAACGTATGACTGAAATCAAGAAGATGGAGAAATTCCTTGACGGTCTGGCGCCCGCGCTTAAATGCCAACTGGTCGTGCACACTTTTCCTGATTTTAAAACACTGGTGGACAAAGCCATTACTTTGGAAAATGAGAGACGCAGTCTGGAAGATATCCACAAACGAAAAAGGGACCAGACGAATCTCGCTCGCAATCACCGAAGCAAGACAGATTTTCAAAAGGGTGGGACACACAAATTCTCATCCAATGCCTCACGCCCAATCAAGAATTTTCATGCAAGGGACAAGGAATTCACCTATCGCCCCGGCGTTACTTGTTACGCTTGTGGAGAAGAAGGGCACTATGCCAAACAGTGCCCCAAGCCAAGGAGTTCAACCCCAAAGCCGAACAACGGCGGCAATAATTCAGCACCCAAGCGAAACAATTTCAATCCCAACAATAACCACAGGAAGGGTCATCTGAACCACGTAACCAAAGAGGAGGCACAAAATGCTCCGGATATCGTACTCGGTACGTTTCCTGTCAACACAATACCTGCAATGGTTTTGTTTGATTCTGGAGCTTCTCACTCTTTCATTTCGAAAAGTTTTGCTTTGCAAAATAAATTTTCGATACTTCCTTTGGAAAAATCCATGATCATCAAGTCCCCTGGGATTCAGCAAGTTTCTCAGAATTACTGTCAAAATGTGGTCATTGAGTTCGAAGGATTGGAGTTTCACGCAAATCTTATTGTATTGGAAAATAAAGGACTGGATGTCATCCTAGGAATGGATTGGCTAACCACCAATAAAGGTTTCATCGACTGTTACAACAGGACCGTGATTCTCACACACCACCAAGGGAAGACAATAAGAGTATCAGCCAAGGAAGGAAGAAGACCCCGGCAACCGAGATTAAATAAGGTGGACGTTTCTGAGCTAAACAAGGTTCCAGTAGTGTGTGAATTTCCAGATGTATTCCCTGAAGAGCTGCCGGGCATGCCACCAGACCGAGAAATAGAATTCCGCATTGAGCTAGCACCAGGAACCGCCCCCATATACAAGAAACCATACAGAATGGCACCATCCGAGTTGGTCGAGTTGAAGAAGCAAATAAAGGAATTACTGGAAAAAGGATACATTCGAGCCAGCTCCTCACCTTGGGGATCACCAATTTTATTCGCCAAAAAGAAGGATGGAACACTAAGATTGTGTATTGACTATCGAGCACTTAACATGGTCACAGTCAAAAACAAATACCCGATGCCAAGAATAAATGATTTATTTGATCAGCTCGCTCAGGCCAAAGTATTCTCAAAAATTGACTTAAGGTCTGGATACCATCAATTGAAGGTACGAACGGAAGATATCCCCAAAACAGCCTTCACCTCCAGATATGGACTGTACGAGTTCACAGTGATGCCATTTGGATTAACTAACGCCCCAGCATATTTTGTTCACCTCATGAACAAAGTATTTATGAAGTTTATGGACAAGTTCGTCGTGGTATTCAT
>NC_041388.1:322444092-322449170 GCF_002162155.2 Triticum dicoccoides
AGAAGCCTGCGAGAAAAGTTTCCAAGAGCTAAAGCGGAAATTAACAACAGCACCGGTATTAATTGTACCCGACATACACAAGAATTTTGAAGTATATTGTGACGCGTCCAGAAAGGGTCTCGGATGCGTGTTGATGCAAGAAGGCAAGGTTGTCGCCTACGCTTCAAGGCAACTTCGCAAGCATGAGGAAAATTATCCCACTCATGACTTAGAAATGGCAGCAGTTATTCATGCACTCAAGGAATGGAGGCATTTCTTACTTGGGAATCGATGTGAAATATATACGGACCACAAAAGTCTCAAATATATTTTCACGCAGCCAGAACTAAATTTACGGCAACGACGCTGGTTGGAATTGGTAAAGGATTATGATGTTGGGATCCATTACCATCCAGGGAAAGCAAATGTAGTGGCTGATGCCCTGAGTCGGAACCCCAGCTCCAACGGAAACTATCTACACAGCTTGAGGCCCGAATTCCATCAAGAATTTGCCAAGCTCAACTTGATGATGGTAGCAGAAGGCACCATATCAAACTTGGAAATACGACCCAGCCTTGTGGAGAAAATTAACGAAGCTCAGCCCGGTCACCCCAGCATTGAAGGAATTAAAAGAAAGTTGAATATGGGCAAGGCCTCGAAATTCATCATAGACAATGAAGGAATGTTATGGTACGGAGAAAGGCTATGCGTGCCAAACATAGAAGACCTTAAACAGCAAATTTTAGCTGAAGCACACACCACTCCATATTCGATCCACCCTGGAGGAACCAAAATGTATAAGGATATTCAGGAAAGATTTTGGTGGCACGGTATGAAGAGGGACATAGCCGCCTTCATTGCATGTTGCGACTCATGTCAACGCATAAAAGCTGAACATCAGAGACCAGCCGGACTACTGCAACCTAACAAAATACCTGAGTGGAAATGGGATGAAATAGGGATGGATTTTATTGTCGGACTACCTCGGTCTCGACACGGGAATGATGCCATATGGGTCATCACTGACAGGTTGACCAAAGTGGCACACTTTATTCCAGTGAAGACAACCTACACCACTCAGAGGCTTGCCAGGATTTATCTTTCCCGCATAGTTTGTCTGCACGGTGTCCCGAAGACTATAATATCTGACAGAGACACTCAGTTCATCTCAAGATTTTGGGAGCATTTACAACAGGCTCTGGGAACCCAACTAGCCTTCAGTACCGCATACCACCCACAGACTGATGGACAAACAGAACGCGTAAACCAGGTTTTAGAAGACATGCTGAGAGCATGTGTCCTCACATATGGAACCAGTTGGGAAGAAAGCCTGCCATATGCCGAGTTCGCGTATAACAATAGCTACCAGGCCAGCCTACAAATGGCACCATTTGAGGCTTTGTACGGACGGAGATGTCGTACCCCGTTAAATTGGTCAGAGACCGGAGACAGCCGCATCTTCGGACCAGACATGCTCAGAGAAGCCGAGGAAAAGGTCAAGCTAATCAGAGACCGACTTAAGACCGCTCAAAGTCAACAGAAGAGTTATTATGATCAGAAACATCGTAGGGTCAGCTTCGAACCAGGTGAGTTCGTATACCTGAGAGTATCCCCTATGAGAGGATTGCAACGATTCAAGATAAAAGGGAAGTTAGCACCAAGATTCATTGGACCATTTTGCATAGTGGCACGAAGAGGCACTGTAGCCTACCAGCTAGACTAACCCGAAGACTTGTCCGACATTCACGACGTGTTCCACGTCTCTCAATTAAGGAAGTATGTAAGCAACCCAGAGAAACAAGTATCCCATGAAAACATTGATGTGCAGCCAGACCTCACTTATCGAGAACATCCCATAAGAATATTAGAGGAGTCTGAAAGGAGGACCCGACAGAAGACCATCAGGTTTTTCAAAGTCCAGTGGAGCAATCACACCGACAGTGAAGCAACTTGGGAAAGCGAGGATTTTCTTCGGACTGAGCATCCACACCTATTTAAGGATCAGCTGAAATCTCGGGGAAGAGATTTTTCCTAAGGGGGTAGGTGTTGTGACACTCCAAAATTTTTATTTGGTTTTTATCAAAAACTTTGTGGTTTTTGAGGAGAGGCTATTTAAATTTTTTTCTTTTCAGAAAAACCTTCCACTTAAAAACTTCCTTTTGCCTTGGCAAGGATTTTATTTTCAAACTTTGGTGGTTGATCTTTTGGAACTTCCTCTCTGTTGGTTCTCTCTCAAATTTATTTTTGAGTTTAAATTGTTTTCTTTTAAAATGAAGCTCTATGAAAATTTGGGGATTTTCATATCTTGGAACCACCCTTGACTTTGCATTGTTCCCATGTGGTAAAATCCTCCAAAATCTTCCCTACACCTTGTGATCAACCTAAGTTCTCTGTCCCAGCTAATCCAAACAAGTTTTGGATTTTATTCTAATTATTTTCCCCCTCAAATCAATTCTGAAAATTATCTTAAGCCCAAATGATTTTCAAAGCAAGTGCCATATTGCATTTGAGTTTTGACCTCAAACCAACTCCCCTGGATAGTCCTTTGTACCCACAACCCAGAACCATCTTGATCCACTCCTTCTCTTTTCAAAATTTTCAAAATTCAGCCTCTGCAAGTTTGGACCAAATTTGCCAAATTTGATGAAATTCATATCTACACTACTCCAAAAATTCCACCAAAATTCAGGCAACCTATTTGATCAATGAGAAGCCACTCCACCAAGTATCAGCTCAAGGAAAAATCCCTAGATGCCATTTTCATTCTGTCGAACACCTTGCAGGCACTGTTACTGTTCAAAAATTCAGAAAAGTTCAGATTCAGTGTCGTGTGCGTTCGTCAGTTCCTCTCACGCGCTCACAGTGCCTTTGGCACGTTTCTCTCCGCCTCTTCCTACTGTCTGGAGCACCACACGCTCACTTGGCCTCTTCCTGGCGTCGGTGGCACGATGGCCCGCCCTCGCCGGAGTCTTCCGCGGCGTCGGGACCTCCCGTGGCGGCTGACAGGGGGCAAGAACGGCGGCTCAACGCCGTTCCGTGCCGCCCAGCGCTCCCTGGCTCTCCGCGTGGCCTCATGCACGCCAGCACACCCCCGCTGCACCGTCGCCATGGCCCGACAGCCCTGGACGCGCTCTCTGCCGCCAACGGACCCGCGCCATCCCGTTCCGACCAAAGCCTGCCCTAAGCTTCTAATCCAGCTCGATTAGCACCAAAACGGACCCAGTAGACTCCCACGACGGCGCTCGACTCCCTAACCACCCCCGACCGAGCACTGCGCCACCATAATCGCTCGCCGGAGACCCCGTTCACGGCAACCGCCTCGGGCCGCCTATAAAAAGGGCCCCCGAGCTCAACCTCGTGCACGCCTCATCCCCACTCCGCACCAGCGCCACGCCAGGCCACTCGGAGGACCTCGAGGAGGTCTCCTCCCCCAACTCCGGCCGCCCTGATCCGCCTCGGCCGCCACCTCGATTCGCTCCGGTGAGGCCGTCTCCGGCGCCCAAACCCCGTTCGTTACCCTCTCTAGCTACCAGGATCATAACCCCCTCTTCAATTTAACCCTTGCAGCCCTCTCCGACGAGCCCCTCGACCACCCGAGCCGCCGTCCGCCGGAGCAAAGCTCGCCGTCGACGTGGTGCTCGTCGACCGCCTCCACCACCATCAACCGACGCGGAAGGGTGCCCTGAGCACGGAGGTACCATCCGATCTCTCTGCCTCGCCGTGGATCGCCGCCGGCGACCACCGCGGCTCTCGGGCACCGGCGAACTCTGCCGCCCCGTTTGAACATTTGAACCTGACGAGTGGGACCCCACCGTCAGCCTCTCTGCCCTTTCTATCGAACCGTTTTCTGGAAGCGCCTTCGGGCAAATACGTCTTTCCTCTGGGCTGGCGTAGTCGCTACCGAAGCGCTTTCTGTTTTTATAAACTAGCCCCTAGAAAACTTCTGTTTCATTACGGATGAGTCCCTGGACAAAAACCTTTATAACTTTTAAGCAGAAAAGTATTTTTGGTTGATTCTTCTTCTGTTCTCTTTAAAATTTTGTCTAGTTTTTTATCAGATTTATTTGAAAATTATTTGAAGTACTTTCTGTGCACTCCTTGGTATTCACGATAGCGCATATATTTTCTTTATACCGTAGATACCGAGGGAGGTGACGGAGCCGTGAACTTCACCGAGCTAGGCTCCGACTACTCCGAACCAGGCAAGCATGTTTGAACTTTTGATATGATGAGTGTCTTGGCATGTTTTGCATTTAGTTAGTTTCATGGCATGTTGAGAAGCATATCGATGAACGTTATTTTATGTGATAATGAGGTAAGTGAGTTCGATGATCCATACGTGGATGAATGTGAATATGAATGGCCATGTGTTGGCATGAGGATGGGTAAGATGGCAGTGTTGTAGCATGCCAGTCTTATGCCAGACTATGTGACTTCAGCGTCAAACCGTATCGGTCCAGTACCTCTCATTTCCTTCCATGTACTACCACATGTTTTCCGCAAGGAATATGGTTTAGTAAGATGCAAACCGCTTTCATGGTACACACTAAAGAGGAGAGGCCGTGATGATGGTTCCATGGCCCTGGATTAAAGCCAGTCATCCGGTCAGGGGGCATGGGTGTTTCCGGTTGGGACCGAGAGGGGGGCACCCCTTAGAGCGCGCGTATATAAATTTGATCCCATGCTATTCGAGATTGCGATCTCCTCGTCTCAAAAGTTTTTCTTGGACGATGTCTAGGGTGATTCCTAGCATCGAGAGGTATGATGGGTGTGTACTGGTTAGCTGTGTTTTCTTCCGAAATACCGTAAACGGAACTAGTCCTTCGTGACTACGGAAATCCGTTGGCTGTGGGAATAATTTTGTACAAACTCTATAGAGTCATATATCCCTCCAAATCATCTATTCCATGTCCAAATTCGTATTATCTTGTCCTAACAATGACAGTGTTGATGACAGAGACTCCGGTGTTTCGCATGAGTGATAATTCCGGTTAAATGATATTCCTGTGGATGGACTAACCCTTTTATTCTTATGAATTAAAAGTTTATTATGATTATTATTTATCTGCCCTTTAAAGCCCTTTCTGTGATGTCGCCCC